>NC_073272.2:59661439-59964469 GCF_029289425.2 Pan paniscus | reverse complement strand
TAGAAAGAAGTTTCTGAGAATGCTTCTGTCTAGTTTCTTTGAAGATATCCTTTTTCCAACAAAGTCCTCAAAGCGGTCCAAATATCCACTTGCAAGTTCTACAAAAGGAGTGTTTCAAAACTGCTCTATGAAAACAAATGTTCAACTCCGTGAGTTGAAAGCAAACAACACAAAGAAGTTTCTGAGAATGCTTCTGTGTACTTTTCATGTGAAGATATTTCCTTTTTCACCATAAGCCTCAAAGCGCCCCAAATGTCCATTTACAGATTCTACAAAAAGAGGGTTTCCAAACTGCTCTATCAAAAGAGCAGTTCAACTCTGTGAGTTGAAAGCACACACCACAAAGAGTTTCTGAGAATGCTTCTGTATAGTTTTTATGTGAAGATACTTCCTTTTTCACCCTTGGCCTCAAAGCACTCCTAATATCCAGTGGCAGGTTCTACAAAAATAGTGTTTCAAAACTGCTCTATCAAAAGAAAGGTTAAACTCTTTGAGTTGAAAGCAAATATCACAAAGAAGTTTCTGAGAATGATTCTGTCTAGTTTCTGTGAAGATATCCCTTTTCCAACAAAGGCCTCAAAGCGGTCCAAATATCCACTTGCAAATTCTACAAAAAGAGTGTTTCAAAACTGCTCTATGAAAAGGAATGTTCAACTCTGTGAGTTGAAGGCAAACAACACAAAGAATTTTCTGAGAATGCTTCTGTGTAGTTTTTATGTAAAGATATTTCTTTTTTCACAATAAGCCTCAAAGCTCTCCAAATACCCATTTACATATTTTACAAAAAAAGGGTATCCAAACTGCTCTATCAAAAGAGAGGTTCAAATCTGTGAGTTGAACGCACACATCACAAAGAAGTTTCTGAGAATGCTTCTTTGTAGTTTTTACATGAAGATATTTACTTTTTCAACACAGGCCACAAAGCTCTCCTAAAGTCCGGTGACAGGTTCTACAAAAATAGTTTTTCAAAACTGCTCTATCAAAAGAAAGGTTCAACTCTGTGAGTTGAATGCACACATCACAAAGAGGTTTCAGAGAATGCTTCTGTCTAGTTTTTATGTGAAGATACCCCGTTACCAATGAAGGCCTCAAGGCGGTCCAAATATCCACTTGCAAATTCTACAAAAGGGGGGTTTCAAAACTGCTCTGTGAAAAGGAATATTCACCTCTGTGAGTTGAAAGCAAACAACACAAAGAAGTTTCTGAGAATGATTCTGTGTAGTTTTTATGTGAAGATATTTCCTTTTTCACCATAATCCTCAAATCGCTCAAAAGATCCATTTACAGATTCTACAAATCAGGGTTTCAAAACTTCTCTACCAAAAGAGAGGTCCAACTCTGTGAGTTGAATGCACACATCACTAAGAAGTTTCTGAGAATGCTGCTGTGTAGTTTTTATGTGAAGATATTCCCTTTTTCACCATACGACTTAAAGCAATTTAAATGTCCAGTGGCAGGTTGTACAAAAATAGTGTTTCAAAACTGCTCTATCAAAAGAAAGGTTCAACTCTGTGAGTGGAATGCACACATCAGAAAGAAGTTTCTGAGAATGCTTCTGTGTAGTTTCGTTGTGAAGAAATTTTCTTTTTCATCCCAGACATCAAAGGGCTCCAAATGTCCACTTGCCGATACTACAAAAAGAGTTTTTCAAAACTGCTCAATCAAAAAAAAGTCTCAACTCTGTGAGTTGAGTGCACACATCCAAAGAAGTTTCTGAGAATGCTTCTGTCTAGTTTTTATATGAAGATATTTAATTTTTCACCATTGGCCTCAAAGCGCTCTAAATGTCTACCTGCAGTTTCTACAAAAACAGTGTTTCAAAACTGCTCTATCAAAAGAAAGGTTCATCTCTGTGATTTGAATGCACACATCACAAAGAAGTTGCTGATAATGCTTCTGTATAGTTTTTATGTGAAGATATACCATTTCCAATGAAGGCTTCAAAGCGGTGCAAATATAAACTTGCAAATTCTACAAGAAGAGTGTTTCAAAAGTGTTCTATCAACAGAAAATTTCAACTCTGTGAGTTGAATGCACACTTCACAAACAAGTTTCTGAGAATGCTTCTGTCTAGTTTCTGTGAAGATATCACCTTTCCAACGAAGGCCTCAAAGCGGTTCAAACACCCACTTGCAAATTATTCAAAAAGAGTGTTTCAAAACTGCTCTGTGAAAAGAAATGTTCAGCTCTTTGAGTTGAAAGCAAACAACACTAAGAAGTTTCTGAGAATTCTTCTATGTAGTTTTTTTGTGAAGATATTTCCTTTTTCACCAATGGCCTCAAAGCCCTCCATATGTCCAGTTGCACATTCTACAAAAAGAGGGTTTCAAAACTGCTCTATAGAAAGAAATGTCCAACTCTGTGAGTTGAATGCACACATCACAAAGAAGTTTTTGAGAATGCTTCTGTCCAGCTTTTGTGAATGTAACCCTTTTCCATCGAAGGCCTCAAAGGTTTCCAAATATCCACTTGCAAAATGTACAAAAGAGTGTTTCAGATCTGCTGTATGAAAAGGAATGTTCAACTCTGTGAGTTGAATGCAAACATCACAAAGAAGTTTCTGAGAATGCTTCTGTATAGTTTCTGTGAATATCTCCCTTTTCCAACGAAGGCCTCAAAGCCGTCCAAAAATCCACTTGCAGATTGCACAAAATGAGTGTTTCAAAACTGTTCTATCAACAGAAAGTTTCAACTCTGTGAGTTGAGTGTACACATCACAAGGAAGTTTCTGAGAGTGCTTCTGTCGAGTTTTTATTTGAAGATATTTCCTTTTTCAGCATAGGCCCCAATGTGCCCCAAATGTCCACTTGCTGTTCCTACAAAGAGTGTGTTTCAAAACTCTTTGTTTATCAAAAGAAAAATTCAACTTTGTGAGTTGAATGCACACATTACAAAGAAGTTGCTGAGAATGCTTCTGTCTAATTTTTATGAAGATATACGTTTTCCAACAATGAAGGCCTCAAAGCAGTCCAAATATCCACTTGCAAATTCTGTAAAAAGAGTGTTTCAAAACTGCTCTATGAAAAGGAACGTTCAACTCTGTGAGTTGAAAGCAAACAACACAAAGAAGTTTCTGAGATTGCTTCTGTCGAGTTTTTATGTGACGATATTTCCTTTTTCAGCATAGGCCCAAAAGCGCTCCAAATGTCCACTTGCAGTTCCTACAAACAGAGTGTTTCAAAACTGCTTTATCAAAAGAAAGATTCAACTTTGTGAGTTGAATGCACACATCACAAAGAAGTTTCTGAGAATGCTTCTGTCTAATTTTTGTGAAGATATACCTTTTCCAACAATGAAGGCCTCAAAGCGGTCCAAATATCCACTAGCAAATTCTGTAAAAAAAAGAGAGTTTCAAAACTGCTCTATGAAAAGGAACGTTCAACTGTGTGAGTTGAAGGCAAACAACACAAAGAAGTTTCTGAGAATGCTTCTGTGTAGTTTTTATGTGAAGATATTTCCTTTTTCACCATAGGCCTCAAATCGCTCCAAATGTCCAGTTGCAGATTTTACAAAAAGAGGGTTTCAAAACTGTTATATCAAAAGAGAGGTTCAATTCTGTGAGTTGAATGCATACATAACAAACAAGATTCTGAGAATGTTTTTGTGTAGTTTTTATGTGAAGATATTTCCTTTTCCACAGCAGACCTTAAAGCTCTCCAAATGTCCAGTTGCAGATTCTACAAAAAGAGGGTTTCAAAACTGCTCTATCAAAAGAGAGGTTCAACTCTGTGAGTTGAATGCACACATCACAAAGTAATTCCTGAGAATGCTTCTGTGTAGTTTATATATGAAAATATTTTCTTTTTCACCATAGGCCTCAAAGCGCACCAAATGTCCATTTGCAGATTCTACAAAAAGAGTGTTTCAAAACAGCTCTATGAAAAGAACGGTTCAACTCTGTGAGTTGAATGCACACATCAAAAAGTAGTTTCTGAGAATGCTTCTGTGTAGTTTTTATGACAAGATAGTTCCTTTATCACCATAGGCCTCAAAAAGCTCCAAAAGTCCACTTGTAGATTCTACAAATAGAGTGTTTCAAAACTGCTCTATGAAAAGGAATGTTGAACTCTGTCAGTTGAAAGCAAACAGCACCAAGAAGTTTCTAAGAATGCTTCTGTGTAGTTTTTATGTGAAGATATTTCCTTTTTCACCATAGGCCTCAAAGCGCTCAAAATGTCCACTTTCAGATTCTACAAAAACAGTGTTTGAAAACTGCTCTATCAAAAGAAAGGTTCAACTCTGTGAGTTGAAATCACACATTACAAAGAAGTTTCTGAGAATACTCCTGTGTAGTTTTTATGTGAATACATATTCTTTTTCACCATAGGTGTCAAAGCACTCCAATTGTCCACTTACAGATACTACAAAAAAGTTTTTCAAAACTGCTCTATCAAAAGAAATGTTCCCCTCTGTGAGTTGAATGCACACATCACAAAGAAGTTTCTGAGAATGCTTCTGTCCAGTTTTTATGTGAAGATATCCCGTTTCCAATGAAGTCCTCAAAGTGGTGCAATTATCCACTTGCAAATTCTACAAAAAGAGTGTTTCAAAACTGCTGTATCAAAATAAAGGTTCAACTCTGTGAGTTGAATGCACACATCACAAAGAAGTTTCTGAGAATGCTTCTGTCTGATTTTTAAGTGAAGATATTTCGTTTTTCACCATAGGCCTCAAAGTGCTCCAAATATCTAATTGCAGATTCTACAAAAAGAGTGTTTGCAAACTGCTCTATCAAAAGAAAGGTTCAACTCTGTGACTTCAATGCACACATCACGAAGAAGTTTCTGAGAATGCTTCTGTCCAGTTTTTGTGAAGACCTCCCTTTTCCAATGAAGGCCTCAAAGAGGTCCAGATATCCACTTTCAAATTGTACAAAAAGAGTGTTTCAGAACTGCTCTATGAAAAGGAATGTTCATCTCTGTGAGTTGGAAGCAAATATCACAAAGAAGTTTCTGAGAATGCTTCTGTGTAGTTTTAATGTGAAGATATTTCCTTTTTCACCATAGGCCTCAACATGCTCCAAATATCTATTTACAGATTCTCCAAAAAGAGGGTTTGAAAACTCTTGTATAAAAAGTGAGGTTCAAATCTGTGAGTTGCATGCACACATCACAAAGGAGTTTCAGAGAATGCTTCTGTGTAGTTTTAATGTGAAGATATTTCCTTTTTCACCATAGGCCTCAAAGCGATCATAATGTCCAGTTGCGTGTTCTACAAAAGGTGTGTTTCAAAACTGCTTTATCAAAGAAATATTCATCCCTGTGAGTTGAATGCAGACCTCACAAAGGAGTTTCTGAGAATGCTTCTGTCTATTTTCTCTGAAGATATACCCCTTCCAACAAAGGCCTCACAGCGGTCCAAACATCCACTTGGTGATTCTGCCAAAAGAGTGTTTCAAAACTGCTCTATCAAAAGAAAGTTTCAACTCTGTGATTTGAGTGCACACATCACAAAGTAGTTTCTGAGAATGCTTCTGTCTAGTTTCTGTGAATTTATCCGGTTTCCAACGAAGGCCTCAAAGCGGTCCAAATATCCGTCTGCAAATTCTACAAAAAGAGGGTTTCAAAACTGCTCTATGAAAAGGAAAGTTAAACTCTGTGAGTTGAAGGCAAACAACACAAAGAAGTTTCTGAGAATGCTTCTGTGTAGTTTTTATATGAAGATATTTGCTTTTTTACCATAGGACTCAAAGCGCTCCAAATGTCCAGTTGCAGATTCTTCAAAAAGAGGGTTTCAAAACTGCTCTATCAAAAGAGAGGTTGAACTATATGAGTTGAAGGCATACATCTTCACGAAGAAGTTCCTGAGAATGCCTCTGTGTGGTTTTTATATGACTATATTTGCTTTCTCAGCGTAGGCCTCAAAGCACTCCAAATGCCCACTTGCAGATTCTACAAAAAGAGTGTTTCAAAACTGCTCTATGAAAAGCAATGTTCAACTCTGTGAGTTGAAAGCAAACATCACCAAGAAGTTTCTGAGAATGCTTCTGTGTAGTTATTATGTGAAGATATTTGCTTTTTCACCACAGGCCTCAAAGCACTGCAAATATCCACCTGCAGATTGTCCAAAAAGAGTGTTTCAAATCTGCTGTATCAAAAGAACAGTTCAACTCTGTGAGTTGAATGCACACGTCACAAAGAGGTCTCTGAGAATGCTTCTGTCTACTTTTTATGTGAAGATATTTCCTTTTTCACTATAGGCATCAAAACACAACAAATATCCACTTGCAGTTTCTACAAAAAGAGTTTTTCAAAACTGCCCTATCGAAAGAAAGGTTCAACTCTGTGAGTTGAATGCACACATCACAAAGAAGTTTCTAAGAATGCTTCTGTCCAGTTTTTGGGAAGACATCCCTTTTCCAATGATAGCCTCAAAGCAGTCCAAATATCCACTTGCAAATTGTACAAAAAGAGTGTTTCAGAACTGCTCTATGAAAAGGAATGTTCAATTCTGAGAGTTGAAAGCAAACATCACAAAGAAGTTTCTGAGAATGCTTCTGTGTAGTTTTAATGTGAAGATATTTCCTTTTTTACCTCAGGCCTCAAAGCCCTCCAAATGTCCCCTTGGAGATTCTACAAAAAGAGTGTTTCAAAAGAGCTCTACCAAAAGAAACGTTCAACTCTGTGAGTTGAGTGCACATATCACAAAGAAGTTTCTGAGGATGCTTCTGTCGAGTTTTTATGTGAAGATATTTCCTTTTTCACCATAGGCCTGAAAGCACTCCAAATATCCATTTACAGATTCTACAAAAGGAGGGTTTCAAAACTGCTCTATAAAAAGAGTGGTTCAGCTATGTGAGCTGAATGCACACATCACAAAGAAGATTCTGAGAATGCTTCTGTGTAGTTTTTAGGTGAAGATATTTCCTTTTTCACCACAGGCCTCAAAGCGCTCCAAATGTCCAGTTGCAGATTCTACAAAGAGAATGTTTCAAAACTGCTCTATCAAAACAGAATTTCAACTCTGTGAGTTGAATGCACACATTACAAAGAAGTTTCTGAGAATGCTTCTGTGTAGTTTTTATGTGAAGATATTTCCTTTTTCACCATAGGCTTCAAAGCGCTCCTAATGTCCAGTGGCAGATGCTGCAAAAATAGTGTTTCAAAACTGCTCTAACAAAGGAAAGGTTCAACTCTGTGAGTTGAATGCACAAATCATAAAGAAGATTCTGAAAATACTTCTCTCTAATTTTTACGTGAAGATATCCCGTTTCCAACGAAGGCCTCAATGCTGTCCAAATATCCACTTGCAAATTCTAGAAAAAGAGTGTTTCAAATCTGCTCTATGAAAAAGAATGTTCAGCTCTGTGAGTTGCAATCCAACATCACAAAGAAGTTTCTGAGAATGCTTCTATGTAGTTTTTAAGTGAAGATATTTCCTTTTTCATCGCAGGCCTCAAAACGCTCAAATTGTCCACCTGCAGAGCTTACAAAAAGAGGATTTCAAAATTGCTCTTTAAAAGAAAGGTTCACCTCAGTCAGGTAAATGTACATATCACAAAGAGGTTTCTGTGAATGTTTATGTCTAGTTTTTATGTGAAGATACTTCCTTTTTCACCATAGGCCTCAAACCGCTAAAAATGTCCACTTACAGATTCTACAAAAAGAATTTTTCAAATCTACTCTATCAAAGAATAGTTTCAACTCTGTGAGTTGAATGCACACATCACAAATAAGTTTCTGAGAATGTTTCTGTCCAGTTTTTGTGAAGATATCTCCTTTCCAAAGAAGGCCTCAAAGCGTTCCAAATATCCACTTGCAAGTTCTACAAAAAGAGTGTTCCAAACTGCTCTATGAAAAGGAATGTTCAACTCTGTGGGTTGAAAGCACGCATCACAAAGGAGTTTCTGAGAATGCTTCTGTGTAGTTTCATTGTGAAGGTATTTCCTTTTTCACCACAGACCTCAAAGTGCTCGAAATGTCCACTTGCAGATTCAACAAAAAGAGGTTTTCAAAGCAGCTCTATCAAAAGAAAGGTTCAACTCTGTGAGTTGAATGCACACATCAGAAATAAGTTTCTGAGAATACTTCCGTCTAGTTTTTGTGAAGATAAATATCCCTTTTCCAACGAAGGCTTCAAAGCGTCCAAATATCCACTTGCAAATTATACAAAAAGAATATTTCATATCTGCCCTATGAAAACAAAAGCTAAATTCTGGGAGTTTAAAGCAAACAACACAAAGAAGTTTCTGAGAATGCTTCTCTGTAGTTTTAATGTGAAGATAGTTCCTTTTTCACCATAGCCCTCAAAGTGCTCCAAATGTCCAGTTGCAGATTCTACAAAAAGAGTGTTTCAAAACTGCTCAAACAAAAGAAAGGTTCAACTCTGTGAGTTGAATGCACACATCGCAAAGAGGTTTCTGAGAATGCTTCTGTCTAGTTTTTAGGTGATTATATTTCTTTTTTCACCATAGGCCTCAACATGCTGAAAATGTCCACTTGCAGATTCTACAAAAAGAGTGTTTCAAAACTTCTCTACCAAAAGAAAGCTTCAACTCTGTGAGTGGAATGCACACATCACAAAGAATTCCCTGAGAATGCTTCTGTCTAGTTTTTGTGAAGGTATCCCTTTTCCAACGAAGGCCTCAAAGTTGTCCAAATATAAACTTGCAAATTCTACAAAAAGAGTGTTTCAAAACAGCTCTATGAAAAGGAATGTCCAATTCTGTGATTTGAAAGCAAACATCAGAAAGAAGTTTCTGAGAATGCTTCTGTGTAGTTTCCTTCTGAAGATATTTCCTTTTTCACCATAGACCTCAAAGCGCTCCAAATGTCTACTTGCAGGTTATACAAAAAGAGTGTTTCAAAACGACTCTATCAAAAGAATGGTTCAACTCATTGAGCTGAATGCACACATCACAAAGAAGTTTCTGAGAATGCTTCTGTCTAGTTTTTAAGTGAAGATATCCTGTTTCCAACGAATGCCTCATAGTGGTCCAAATACCCACATGCAAATCCTACAAAAAGCGTGTTTCAAAACTGCTGTCTGAAAAGGAATGTTCAACTCTGTAAGTTGAAAGCAAACATCACAAAGAAGTTTCTCAGGATGTTTCTGTGTAGTGTTAATGTGAAGATATTTCCTTTTTCACCACAGGCCTCAAAGCGCTCCAAATGTCCACTTGCGGATTCTACAAAAAGAGTATTTCCAAACTGCTCTATCAAAAGAAAGGTTCAACTCTGTAAGTTGAGTGCACACACCACAAATAAGTTTCTGAGATTGCTCCTGTCTAGTTTTTATATGAAGATATTTCCTTTTTCACCATGGGCCTCAAAGCGCTAAAAATGTCCACTTGCAGATTTTACAAAAAGAGTGTTTCAAAAGTGCTCTATTGAAAGAAAGGTTCAACCCTTTCAGTTGAAAGCACACATCACAAAGAAGTTTCTGAGAATGCTTCTGTCTAGTTTTTATGTGAAGATTTCCCGTTTCCTACGAAGGCCTCAAAGCGGTCCAAATATCCACTTGCAAATTCTACAAAAAGAGTGTTTTGAAACTGCTCTATGAAAAGTAATGTTCAACTCCTTGAGTTGAAAGCAAATAACACGAAGAAGTTTCTGAGAATGCTTCTGTTCAGTCTTTATGTGAAGATACTTCCTTTTTCACCATAGGCCTCAAAGTGCTCCAAATATCCATTTACAGATTCTAGAAAAAGAGGGTTACAAAACTGCTCTATTAAAGAGATATTCAAATCTGTGAGTTGAATGCACACATCACAAAGAACTTTCTGAGAATGCTTCTGTCCACTTTTTGTGAAGATATCCCTTTTCTAACGAAGGCTTCAAGCCGTCTAAATATCCACTCGCAAATTCTACAAAAGGAGTGTTTCAAAACTGATGTATGAAAAGGAATGTTCAAGCCTGCGAGTTGAAAGAAACAACACAAAGAATTTTCTGAGAACGCTTCTGTGTAGTTTTTATGTGAAGATATTTCCTTTTTCACCTTAGGCCTCAAAGCACTCAAAATGTCCAGTTGCAAATTCTACAAAAAGAGGCTTTAAAAACGGCTCTATCAAAAGAGAGGTTCAACTCTGTGAGTTGAATGCACACATCACAAAGAAGTTTCTGAGAATGCTTCTGTGTCGTTTTTATCTGAAGATATTTCCTTTTTCTCTCTAGGCTGCAAAGTGCTCCAAATGTCCAGTTGCCGATTCCACAAAAAGATGGTTTCAAAACTGCTCTATCAAAGGGAGTTTCAACTCTGTGAGTTGACAGCACGCCTCACAAATAAGTTTCTGAGAATGCTTCTATGCTGTTTTTACGTGAAGATATTTCTTTTTCAATAAAGGCCTCAAAGCGCTCCAAATGTCCACTTGCAGATTCTACAAAGAGAGTGTTTTAAAACAGCTCTATCAAAAGAAATTTTCCATTCTGTGAGTTGAATGCAAACATCACAAAGAAGTTTCTGAGCATGCTTTTATCTAGTTTTTGTGAAGACATCCCGTTTCTAACGAAGGCCTCAAATCTGTCCAAATATCCACTTGCAAATTCCACAAATAGAGTGTTTCAAAACTGCTCAATGAAAAGGAATGTTCAACTGTGTGAGTTAATAGCAAACATCACAAAGAAGTTTCTGAGAATGCTTCTAAGTAGTATTTATGTGATGATATTTCCTTTTTCACCACAGGCCTCAAAGCGCTCCAATTGTCCGCTTGCAGATTCTGCAAAAAGAGTGTTTCAAAACAGCTCTATCAAAAGAAAGGTTCAACTCTGTGAGTTGAATGCAGATATCACAAACAAGTTTTTGAGAATGCTTCTGTCTAGTTTCTGTGAAGATATCCCATTTTCAATGAAGGCATCAAAGCGGTCTAAATATCCACATGCAAATTCTACAAAAAGAGTGTTGCAAAACTGCTCTATGAAAAGGAATGTTCAACTCTGTGAGTTTAAAGCAAACAACACGAAGAAGTTTCTGAGAATGCTTCTGTGTAGTTTCTTTGTGAAGATACTTCCTTTTTCACCACAGGCCTCAAAGCGCTCCAAATGTCCACTTGCGGATTCTTCAAAAAGAGTGTTTCTAAACTGCTCTATCCAAAGAAAGGTTCAACTCTGTGAGTTGAGTGCACACTTCACAAATAAGTTTCTGAGATTGCTTCTGCCTAGTTTTTATATGAAGATATTTCCTTTTTCACCATAGGACTCAAAGCGCTAAAAATGTCCACTTGCAGGTTCTACAAAAGAGTGTTACAAAATTGCTCTATTGAAAGAAAGGTTCAACTCTTTGAGTTGAAAGCACACATCACAAAGAAGTTTCTGAGAATGCTTCTGTCTAGTTTTTATGTGAAGATTTCCGCTTTCCAATGAAGGCCTCAAAGCGGTCCAAATATCCACTTGCAAATTCTACAAAAAGAGTTTTTCGAAACTGCTCTATGAAAAGGAATGTTCAACTCTGTGACTTGAAGGCAAACAACACAAAGACGTTTCTGAGAATGCTTGTGTAGTTTTTATGTGAAGATATTTTCTTTTTCACCATAAGCCTCAAAGCCCTCCAAGTATCCATTCACAGATTCTACAAAAAGCGGGTTTCAAAACTGCTCTATCAGAGGGAGGTTCAACTCTGTGGGTTGAATGCACACATCACAAAGAAGTTTCTGAGAATGCTTCTGGGTAGTTTCTATTTGAATATATTTCCTTTTTCACCATAGGCCTCAAAGCGCTCCAAATGTTCAGTGGCAGATTCTACAAAAAGAGGGTTTCAAAACTCCCCTATCAAAAGAGAGGTTCAACTCTGTGAGTTGAAAGCACCCATCACAAAAAGTTCCCGAGAATGCTTCTGTGTTGTTTTTATATGAAGATATTTCCTTTTTAACTATAGGCCTCAAAGCACTCCAAATGCACACTTGCAGGTTTTACAAAAAGAGTGTTTCACAACTGCTCTATCAAAAGAAAGGTTCATCTCTGTGAGTTGAATGCACACATTACAAAGAATTTTCTGAGAATGCTTCTGTCTAGTTTTTATGAAGATATCACTTTTCCAACGAAGGCCTCAAAGCGGTCCAAATATCCACTTGCAAATTCTACAAAAAGAGTGTTTCAAAAGTGCTCTGTGAAAAGGAATGTTCAACTCTGTCAGCTGAAAGCAAACAACACAATTTTCTAAGAATGCTACCGTGTAGTTTTTATGTGAAGTTATTTCCCTTTTCACCATAGGCCTCAATGCACTCCAAATGCCCACGTGCAGATTCTACAAAAGAGTGTTTCAAAACTGCTCTATGAAAAGAAAGGTTCAACTCTGTGAGTTGAATGCACGCATCAAAAAGAAGTTTCTGACAATGCTTCAGTCTAGTTTTTTGAAGATATCCCGTTTCCAACGAAGGCCTAAAAGCTTTCCAAATATCCACTTGCAAATTGTACACAAAGAGTGTTTCAAAACTGCTCTATGTAAATAAATGTTCAACTCTGTGAGTTGAAAGCAAACAACACAAAGAAGTTTCTGAGAATGCTTCTGTGTAGTTTTTATGTGAAGATATTTTCTTTTTCACCATAGTCCTCAAAGTGTTCCAATTGTCCAGTTGCAGATTCTACCAAAAGAGGGTTTCAAAACTGCTCTATTGAAACAGAGGTTCAACTCTGTGAGTTGAATGCGTACATCACAAAGAAGTTTCTGAGAATGCTTTTGTGTAGTTTTTATGTGAAGATATTTTCTTTTTCACCAGAGGCCTCAAAGTGCTCCAAATGTCCAGCTGCAGATTCTACAAAAAGAGGGTTTTGAAACTTCTCTATCAAAAGGGTGGTTCAACTCTGTGAGTTGAACGCATGCAACACAAAGAAGTTCCTTAGAATGCTTCTGTGTTGTTTTTATATGACGATATTTCCTTTTTTAGCATATGCCTCAAAGCTCTTCAAATGTCCACTTGCAGATTCTAGAAAAAGAGTGTTTCAAAACTGCTCTATCAAGAGAATGATTCAACTTTGTGAGTTGAATGTACACATTACAAAGAAGTTTCTGAGAATGCTTCCGTGTAGTTCTTATTTGAAGATACTTCCTTTTTCACCACAGGCCTCTAAGCGCTCCAAATCTCCACTTGCAGATTCTACAAAAAGAGTGTTTCAAAACTGCTCTATCTAAAGAAAGGTTCAACTCTGTGAGTTGAATGCACCCATCACAAAGAAGTTTCTGAGAATGCTTCTGTCCAGTTTTTGTGAAGATATCCCTTTTCCAACAAAGGCGTCAAAACGGTCCATATATCCAATTGCAATTTCTACGAAAACAGTGTTTCAAAACTGCTCTACGAAAAGGAATGTTCAACTCTGTGAGGTGAAAGCAAACAACACAAACAAGTTTCTTAAAATGCTTCGGTGTAGTTTTTATGTGAAGATATTTTCTTTTTACCATAGGCCTCAAAGCACTCCAATTTTCCAGTTGCAAATCCTAAAAAAAGCGGGTTTCAAAACTGCTCTATCATAACAGAGGTTCAACTCTGTGAATTGAATGCACACATCGAGAAGAAGTTTCTGAGAATGCTTCTCTGTAGTTTCTGCGTGAAAGATATTTCCTTTTACAACATAGGCCTCAAAGCGATACAAATGTCCACGTGCAGGTCCTACAAAAAGAGTGTTTCAAAACTGCTCTATCAAATGAAAGGTTCAACTCTGCGAGTTGAACGAACACATCAAAAAGAAGTTTCTGAGAATGCTTCTGTCTAGTATTTTTGTGAAGATCCCGTTTCCATCAAAGGCAACAAAGCGGTCCAAATATCCACTTGCAAATTCTACAAAAAGTTTGTTTCAAAACTGCTCTGTGAAAAGGAATGTTCATCTCTGTGAGTTGAAAGCAAACAACAAAAAGAAGTTTCTGAGAATGCTTCTGTGTAGTTTTTATGTGAAGATATTTCCTTTTTCACCATAAGCCTCAATGCACTCAAAATAACCATTTACAGATTCTACAAAAAGAGGGTTTCAAAACTGCTCTATCAAAAGAGAGGTTCAACTCTGTGAGTTGAATGCCGACATCACAAAAAAGTTTCTGAGAATGCTTTTGTGTTGTATTTATATGAAGATATTTCCTTTTTCAAAATAGGCCTCAAAGTGCTCCTAATGCCCACATGCAGATTCTATAAAAAGAGTGTGTAAAAACTGCTCGATCAACAGAACAGATCCACTCTGTGAGTTGAAGGCATGCATCACAAAGTAGTTTCTGAGAATGCTTCAGTGTAGTTTTTATGTGAAGATATTTCCTTTTTCACCATAGGCCTCAAAGCACACCAAATGTCCACTTGCAGGTTCTACAAAAAGAGTGTTTCAAAACTGCTCTATCAAAAGAAAGTTTCAACTCTGTGAGTTGAATGCACACATCACAAAGAAGTTTCTGAGAATGCTTCTGTCCAGTTTTTATGTGAAGATATCCCGTTTCCAACAAAGGCCTCAAAGCGTTCCAAATATCCACTTGCAAATTCTACAAAAAGAGTGTTTCAAAACTGCTCTATGAAAAGGAATGTTCAACTGTGTGAGTTGAAAGCAAACAACACAAAGAAGTTTCTGAGAATGCTTCTGTGTAGTTTTTATGTGAAGATATTTCGTTTTTCACCATAGGCTTCAAAGCTCTACAAATATCCATTTACAGATTCTACAAAAAGGGGGTTTCAAAACTGCTCTATCAAAAGGGAGGTTTAATTCTGAGAGTTGAATACACACATCACAAAGAAGTTTCTGAGAATGTTTCTGTGTAGTTTGTTTGTGAAGGTATTTCCTTTTTCACCACAGGTCTCAAAGCGCTCCTAATGTCCAGTGGCAGGTTCTACAAAAATAGTGTTTCAAAACTGCTCTATCAAAAGAAAGTTTCAACTCTGTGAGTTGAATGCAGACATCACAAAGATCTTTCTGAGAATGCTTCTGTCTAGATTTGTGACGATATCCCATTTCCAATGAAGGCCTCAAAGCTGTTCAAATATCCACTTGCAATTTCTACAAAAAGAGTGTTTCAAAACTGCTCTATGAAAAGGAACGTTCAATACTGTGAGTTGAAAGCAAACAACACAAAGAAGTTTCTGAGAATGTTTCTGTGTAGTTTTATGGTGAAGATATTTCCTTTTTCACCATAGGACTCAAAGCACTCCAAATATCCAGTTGCAGATACTACAAAAAGAGGGTTTCAAAACTGCTCTATCAAAAGAGAGGTTCAACTCTGTGATTTGAATGCACACATCACAAAGACGTTTCTGAGAATGCTCCTGTGTAGTTTTTATGTGAACATATTTCCTTTTTCACCATAGGCCTCAAAGCAATAAAAATATCCACTTGCAAATTGTACAAAAAGAGTGTTTCAAAACTTCTCTATGTAAAGAAATATTCAACTCTGTGAGCTGAAACAAAACATCACAAAGAAGTTTCTGAGAATGTTTCTGTGTAGTTCTTATGTGAATATATTTCCTTTTTCACCACAGGCCTCAAAGCGCTCCAAACGTCCACATGCAGATTCTACAAAAAGAGTGTTTCCAAACTGCTCTTTCAAAAGTAAGGTTCAACGCTGTGAGTTGAATGCACACTACAGAAAGAAGTTTCTGAGAATGCTTCTGTGTAGTTTCGTTGGGAAGATATTTCCTTTTTCACCACAGACCTCAAAGCGCTCTAAATGTCCACTTGCGTATTCTACAAAAAGAGTGTTTCGAAACTGCTTTATCTAAAGAAAGTTTCAAAACTATGAGTTGAGTGCACACATCACAAATAAGTTTCTGAGAATGCTTCTGTCTAGTTTTTATGTGAAGATATTTCCTTTTTCACCACAGGCCTCAAAGCATTCCAAATGTCCACTGGCAGATCCTACAAAAAGAGAGTTTCAAAACTGCTCTATCAAAAGAAAGGTTCAACTCTGTGAGTTGAGTGCACACATCACAAAGTAGTTTCTGAGAATGCTTCTGTCTAGATTTTATGTGAAGATATTTCCTTTTTCACCTTAGGGCTAAAAGCCTCAAAGTGGTCCAAATATCCACTCTCAACTTTTAGAAAAAGAGTGTTTCAAAACTGCTCTGTGAAAAGGAATGTTCAACTCTGGGAGTTGAAAGCAAACAACACAAAGAAGTTTCTGAGTATGCTTCTGGGTAGTTTTTATGTGAAGATATTTCCTTTTTCACCATAGGCCTCAAAGCGCTCCAAATGTCCAGTTGCAGATTCTACATAAAGAGGGTTTCAAAACTGCTCTATCAAAAGAGAGGTTCAACTCCATGAGTTGAATGCACGCATCACAAAGAAGTTCCTGAGAATGCTTCTGTTTTGCTTTTATATGAAGATATCTCCTTTTTCACCAT
Organism: Pan paniscus; assembly: GCF_029289425.2. Classification (NCBI taxonomy): domain Eukaryota; kingdom Metazoa; phylum Chordata; class Mammalia; order Primates; family Hominidae; genus Pan; species Pan paniscus. Next base: position 59,948,232 of record NC_073272.2, on the reverse strand, counting down.
AGGCCTCTAGGTGCGCCAAATGCCCACTTCCAGATTTTACAAAAAGAGTGTTTCAAAACTGCTCTATCAAAAGAACGGTTCAAATCTGAGAGTTGAATGCACACATCACAAAGAAGTTTCTGAGAATGCTTCTGTCCAGTTTTTGTGAAAATAACCCGTTTCCAATGAAGGCCTCAAAACATTCCAAATATCTACTTGCAAATTCTACAAAAAGAGTGTTTCAAAACTTCCCTATGAAAAGGAATTTTCAAGTCTTTGAGTTGAAGGCAAACATCACAAAGAAGTTTCTGAGAATGCTTCTGTGTAGTTTCTTTGTGAAGATATTTCCTTTTTCACCACAGGCCTCAAAGCATTCCAAATGTCCACTGGCAGATCCTACAAAAAGAGAGTTTCAAAACTGCTCTATCAAAAGAAAGGTTCAACTCTGTGAGTTGAGTGCACACATCACAAAGTAGTTTCTGAGAATGCTTCTGTCTAGATTTTATGTGAAGATATTTCCTTTTTCACCTTAGGGCTAAAAGCCTCAAAGTGGTCCAAATATCCACTCTCAACTTTTAGAAAAAGAGTGTTTCAAAACTGCTCTGTGAAAAGGAATGTTCAACTCTGGGAGTTGAAAGCAAACAACACAAAGAAGTTTCTGAGTATGCTTCTGGGTAGTTTTTATGTGAAGATATTTCCTTTTTCACCATATGCCTCAAAGCGCTCCAAATGTCCAGTTGCAGATTCTTCAAAAAGAGAGTTTCAAAACTGCTCTATCAAAAGAGAGGTTCAACTCTGTGAGTTGAATGCATGCATCACAAAGAAGTTCCTGAGAATGCTTCTGTGTTGTTTTTATATGAAGATATTTCCTTTTTCACCGTAGGCCTCAAAGCGCTCCAAATACGCACTTGCAGATTCTACAAAAAGAGTGTTTCAAAACTGCTCTATCAAAAGAAAGATTCAACTCTGTGAGTTGAGTGCACACATCACAAAGAAGTTTCTGAGTATCCTTCTGTGTAGTTTTTATATGAAGACATTTCCTTTTTCACCATAGGCCTCAAAGCGCTCCAAATGTCCACTTGCAGATTCTACAAAAAGAATGTTTCAAAACTGCTCTATCAAAAGAATGGTTCATCTCTCTGAATTGAATGCACACATCACAAAGAAGTTTCTGAGAATTCTTCTGTCTAGTTTTTATGTAAACATATCCCTTTTCCAAAGAAGGCCTCAAAGCAGTCCAAATATCGACTTGCAAATACTACAAAAAGAGTGTTTCAAAACTGCTCCATCCAAAGAAATCTTCAACTCTGTGAGATGAATGCACACATCACAAACAAGTTTCTCAGAATTCTTCTGGGTAGTTTTTATGTGAAGATATTTCCTTTTCCAAAATAGGCTGCAAAGGGCTCCAAATATCCACTTGCAGATTCTACAAAACGAAAGATTGAAAACTGCTCATTCAAAAGATAGGTTCAACTCTGTGAGTTGAATGGACATATCAAAAAAGGTTTCTCAGGGAGCGGCTGTGTTGTTTTTATGTGAAGATATTAGCTTTTCCACAATAGGCTTCAGAGCCCTCCAAATATCCACTAGCAAATTCCATAAAAAAGTGTTTAAAAATTGCTCAATCAAAAGGAAGCTTCAACTCTGTGAGATGAATGCACACATCGCAAAGAGGTTTCTCGGAATGCTTCTGTGTAGTTTTTATGTGAAGATATTTCCTTTTCCACAATAGTCCCCAAAGCGCTCCAAATATCCACCTACCAATTCTACAAAAACCGTGTTTCAAATCTGCTCAATCAAAAGAAAGTTTCAACTCTTTGAGTTGAATGCACACATCACAAAGAAGTTTCTCAGAATACTTCTGTGTAGTTTTTATGTGAAGATATTTCCTTTTCCACAGTAGGCCAGAAAGCGCTCCAAACAGAGTCTTGCAGATTCTATAAAAAGAGTGTTTCAAAACTGCTGAAAGAAAAGAAAGGTTCAACTATGTGAGATGAATGCACACATCACAAAGAAGTTTCTCAGAATGCTTTTATCTAGTTCTTATTTGAAGATATTTCCTTTTCCACCATAGACCACAAATCGCTGGAAATACACTTTTGCAGATACTACAAAAAGACTGTTTCCAAACTGCTCAGTCAAAAGAAATGTTCAATTCTGTGAGTTGAATGCACACAAAGAAGTTTCTCAGAATGGTTCTGACTAGTTTTTATGGGAAGTTATTTCCTTTTCCAACATAGGTCTAAAGGCGCTCCAAATATCCACTTGCAGATTCTACAAAAAGAGTATTTCAAAACTTCTCAATCAAAAGAAATGTTCAACTTTGTGAGATGAATGCACACATCACAAAGAAGTTTCTCAGAAGGCTTCTGTGTAGTTTTTATGTGAAGATATTTCCTTTTCCATCATAGGCCTCAAAGCGTAGCAAATATTCACCTGCAGATTATACAAAAAGAGTGTTTCAAAACTGCTCAATCAAAAGAAAGGTTCAACTTTGTGAGATGAATGCACGCATCACAAAGAAGTTTCTCAGAAGGCTTCTGTGTAGTTTTTATGTGAAGATATTTCCTTTTCCATCATAGGCCTCAAAGCGTAGCAAATATCCACTTGCAGATACTACAAAAAGACTGTTTCCAAACTGCTCAATCAAAAGAAAGGTTCAATTCCGTGAGTTGAATGCACACATAACAAAGAAGTTTCTCACAATGCTTCTGTCTAGTTTTTATGTGAAGATATTTCCTTTTCCCTCAAAGGCCACAAGGCACTCGAAATATCCACTTGCACATTCTTCAAAAACAGTGTTTCAATATTGTTCAATCAAAGGAAGGGTTCAAATCTGTGAGATGAATGCACACATCACAAAGAAGTTTCTCAGAATGCTTCTGTCTAATTTTTATATGAAGATATTTCCTTTTCCACCATAGGCCTCTAAGCGCTAGAAATATCCATTTGCAGATACTGCAAAAGACTGTTTCAAACTGCTCCATCAAAGGAAAGGTTCATCTCTGTGAGTTGAATACACATATTTCAGGGAAGTTTCTCAGAATGCTTCTCTGAAGTTTTTATGTGAAGATATTTCCTATTTCACCATAGGCCAAAAAGGGCTCACAAATATCCCTGTGCAGATTCTATGAAAAGACTTTTCCAAGCTGCTCAATCAAAAGAAAGTTTCAATTCTGTGAGATGAAAGCACACATCACAAAGAAGTTTCTCAGAATTCCTCTGTCTAGTTTTTATGTGTAGATATTTCCTTTTTCACCATAGGCCTTAATCCAGTCACAAATATTCCACTGCAGATACCACAAAAAGACTGTATCCAAAGTGCTCCATCAAAATAAAGGTTCAACTCTGTGAGATGAATGCAAAAATCACAAAGAAGTTTCTCAGAATGCTTCTGTCTAGTTTTTATGTGAAGATATTTCCTTTTTCAACATAGACCTCAAAGCGTTCCAAATATCCATTTGGAGATTCTACCAAACGAATATTTCCAAACTGCTCAATCAAATGTAAGGTTCAACTCTGTGAGATGAATGCACACATCACAAAGAAGTTTCTCAGAAAGCTTCTGTTTAGTTTTTACATGAAGATATTTCCTTTTTCAACATAGACCTCAAAGCATTCCAAATAACCATTTGGAGATTCTACCAAAAGAATGTTTCCAAACTGCTCCATCAAAAGAAAGTTTATCTCTGTGAGATTAAAGCACACATCACAAAGACGTTTCTCAGAATGCTACTGTCTAGTTTTTATGTGAAGATATTTCCTTTTTCACCATAGGCCTCAAAGAGACCCAAATATTCATTTGCAGATTCTACAGAAACGTTGTTTCCAAAGTGCTCAATCACAAGAAAGTTTCAACTCTGTGAGATTAATGCACACATCACAAAGATGTTTCTCAGAATTCTTCTGACTAGTTTTCATGTGAATGTATTTCCTTTTTCACCATATTCCCTAAAGTAGTCACAAATATCCCACTGCAGATACTGCAAAAACACTGTTTCCAAAGTGCTCCATCAAAAGAAAGGTTCAACTCTGTGAGAAGAATGCCCACATCACAAAAATGTTTCTCAGAATACTTCTGTCTAGTTTTTATATGAAGATATTTCCTTTTTCACCATAGGCCTTAAACCGGTCACAAATATCCCTCTGCATATAATACAAAAAGACAGTTTCCAAAGTGCTCCATCTAAGGAAGGTTCAATTCTGTGAGATGAATGCACACATCACAAAGAAGTTTCTCAGAATGCTTCTGTCTAGTTTTTATGGGAAGATATTTCCTTTCTCACCATAGGCTTCAAAGCACTCCAAATATCCATTTGCAGATTCTGAAAAAAGAGTTTTTCCAAACTGCTCAATCAAAAGAAAGGTTCAACACTGTGAGATGAATGCACACATCACAAAGAAGTTTCTCAAAATGATTCTCTCTAGTTTTTATGTGAAGATATTTCCTATTTCACCAAAGGCCCTAAATGGCTCACAAATATCCCTGTGTAGGTTCTGCGAAAAGACTGTTTCCAAGCTGCTCAAACAAAAGAAAGTATCATCTCTGTGAGATGAATGCACACATCACAAAGAAATTTCTCAGAAGGCTTCTTTCTAGATTTTATGTGTAGATATTTCTTTTTCACCATAGTCCTCTAATGGCTCAGAAATATCCATTTGCATATTGTACAAAAAGACCGTTTCCAAACTGTTGAATCAAAAGAAAGGTTCAACACTGTGAGATGAATGTACACATCACAAAGAAGTTGCACCGAATGCTTCTGTCTAGTTTTTATGTGAAGACGTTTCCCTTTTACACCATATGCCCCTAAGCACTCCAAATATCCATTTGCAGATTCTAAATAAAGAGTGTTTCCAACCTGCTCAATCCAAAGAAATGTTCAACACTGTGAGATGAATGCAGACATTACAAAGTAGTTTCTCAGAATGCTTCTGTCTAGTTTTTATGTGAAGATACTTCCTTTTTCACCATAGGCCATTAACCGGTCACAAATATCCCTCTGCAGATACCTCAAAAAGACTGTTTCCAAACTGCTACATCAAAAGAAAAGTTCAAGTCTGTGGGATGAATGCAGACATCACAAAGAAGTTTCTCTGAATGCTTCTGTCTAGTTTTTATGTGAAGATATTTCCTTTTTCACCACAGGTCTCAAAGCACTCAAAATATCCATTTGCAGATTCCACAAATGACTGTTCCCAAACTGCTCAATCAAAAGAGAGGTTCAACCCTGTGAGATGAATGCACAAATGACAAAGAAGTTTCTCAGAATGCTTCTCTCTGGTTTTTATGTGAAGACATTTCTTATTTCACCGCAGGCCATAAAGTGCCCGCAAATATCCCTGGGCAGATTCTACCAAAAGACTGTTTCCAAACTGCTCAATCAAAAGAAAGTTCAACTCCAAGAGATGAATGCACACATTCAAAGAAGTTTGTCAGAATTCTTCTCTGTAGTTTTTATGTGAAGATTTTTTTTCACCATAGGCCTCAAACAGCTCAGAAATATCCCTTTGCAGAATGTACAAAAAGACTGTATCCAAACTGCTCAATCAAGGGAAAGATTCAACTCAGTGAGATGAATGCAGGCATCACAAAGAAGTTTCTCAGAATGCTTCTGTCTAGTTTTTATGTGAAGATATTTCCTTTTTCACCATAGGCCTCATGGCGCTCCAAATATCCTTTTGCAGATTCTACAAAAAGACTGTTTCCAAACTGCTCAATCAAAAAGAGGTTTCAACTCTGTGAGATGAATGCACACGTCACAAAAAGTTTGTCAGAATTCTTCTGTCTAGTTTTTATGTGAAGATATTTCCGTTTTCACCATAGGCCTCAAAGCACTCCAAATATCCATTTGCAGATTCTACAAAAAGAGGGTATCCAAACTGCTGAATCAAAAGAAAGGTTCAATTCTGTGAGATAAATGCACACATCATAAAAAGTTTCTCAGAATGCTTCTGTCTAGTTTTTATGTGAAGATATTTCCTTTTTCACCGTAGGCCTCAAACCGCTCAGAAATATCCCTCTGCCAATTCTACAAAAAGACTGGTTCCAAGCTGCTCAATGAAGAAAAAGTTTCAACTCTTTGAGATGAAAGTGCACATCACAAAGAAGTTTCTCAGAAAGTTTCTGTCTAATTTTTATGTGTAGATATTTCCTTTTTCACCATAGGCCTCAAAGCCCTCAAAACATCCATTTGCAGATTCTACAAAAAGACTGTTTTCAAACTGCTCTATCAAAAGTAAATTTTAACTATGGGAGATGAACGCACAAATAACAAAGAAGTTTCTCAGAAAGTTTCAGTCTAGTTTTTGTTTGATGATATTTCCTTTTTCACCATAGGCCTCGAAGTGCTCCAAATGTCCATTTGCAGTTTCTACATAAAAACTGTTTACAAACTGTTCAATCAAAAATAAGGTTCAAATGTGTGAGGTGAAATCACCCATCACAAAGAAATTTCTCAGACAGCTCTGTTTAGTTTTTATGTGAATGTATTTCCTATTTCACCATAGGCCTAAAAAGGCTCAAAAATATCCCTTCGCAGACACTACTAAAGTCTGTTTCCAAATTCCTCAATCAAAAGTTCAACTTTGTGAGATGAATGCAGACATCACAAAGGAGTTTCTCAGAATGCTTCTGTCTAGTTTTTATGTGACGATATTTCCTATTTCACCATAGGCCTCAATGGACTCACAAATATCCCTTTGCAGATTTTACAAAACGAGTGTTTCCAAACTGCTCAATCAAAAGGAAGGTTCAACTCTGTGAGATGAATGCACCCATCACAAAGAAGTTTCTCAGAATGCTTCTCTCCAGTTTTTATGTGAAGATATTTTCTTTTTCACCATAGTCATCAAACCATTGAAGAATATCCATCTGCAGATTCTACAAAAAGACTGTTTCCAAACAGCATTATCAAAAGAAAGATTCAACTCTGAGATGAATGCATGCATCAAAAAGCAGTTTCTCAGAAAGCTTCTCTCTAGTGTTTATGTGAAAATATATCCTATTTCACCATTGGCCTCAATTGGCTCACAAATATATCTTCGCAGATTCAAAATATAGACTGTTTCCAAACTGCTCAATCAAAACAAAAGTTCCACTCTGTGAGACGCATGCACCCATCACAAAGAAGATTCTCAGAATGCTTCTGTCTAGTTTTTATGTGAAGATATTTCTTATTTCACCATAGACATCAAAGGGCTCAAAAATATCACTTTGCAGAATCTACAAAAAGACTGTTTCCAAACTGATCACTCAAAAGAAAGGTTCAACTCTGTCAGATGAATGCACCCATCACAAAGTATTTTCTCAGAATGATTCTGTCTAGTTTTTATGTGAAGTTGTTTCCTTTTTCACCGTAGGCCTCAAACCGCACAAAAATATCCCTCTGCTGATTCTACAAAAAGACTGTTTCCAAACTGCTTAATGAAAACAATGGTTCAACTCTGTGAGATGAAAGCACACATCACAAAGAACTTTCTCAGAAACCTTCTGCCTATTTTTTATGTGAAGATATTTCCTATTTCAGCATAGGCCTCAATGGGCTCAGGCATATCCCTTTGCAGTTTCTACAAAAACACTTTTTCCAAACTGCTCAATCAAAAGAAAGTTTCAATTCTGTGAGACAAATGCACAAATCACAAGAAGTTTCTCAGAATGCTTCTGTTTTGTTTTTATGTGAAGATAGTTCCTTTTTCACCATAGGCCTCAATGCACTCAAAATATCCATTTGCAGATTCTACAAAAAGACATTTTTCAAACTGGTCAATCAAAAGAAATTTTCAAATCTGTGAGATGAAAGCACACATCACAAAGAAGTTTCTCAGAAAGCTTATGTCTAGTTTTTATGTGAAGATATTTCCTATTTCACCATAGGCCTCTTCTAATGGCTCAAAATTATACCTTTGCGGATACTACTAAAAGACTGCTTCCAAACTGCTCAATCAAAAGAAACGTACAACTCAGTGAGATGAAAGCACACATCACAAAGAAGTTTCTCAGAAAGCTTATGTCTAATTTTTATATGATGATATTTCCTTTTTCACCATGGGCCTCAAATCACTCACAAATATCCCTCGGCCAATTGTACAAAAATACTGTTTCCAAACTGCTCAATCAAAAGAAATTTTCAACTCTGTGTGATGAATGCACACATCACAAGGATCTTTCTCACAAGGATTCTGTCTAGTTTTTATGAGAAGATATTTCCTATTTCACCATGGGCCTCAAAGCACTAAAAATATCCATTTGCAGATTCTACAAAAAGACAGTTTCCAAACTACTCAATCAAAAGAGTCCGCTCTGTGAGATGAAAGCACACATTACAAATAAGTTTCTAAGAAAACTTCTGTCTAGTTTTTATGAGAAGATATTTTATTTTTCACCATGGATCTCAAAGCAGTCTAAATATAAATTTGCACATTCTACAAAACCACTGTTCTCAAACTACTCAATCAAAAGAAAGGTTCAGCTCTGTGACATGAAAGCACACATCACAAAGAAGTTTCTCAGTAAGCTTCTGTCTAGTTTTTATTTGAAAATATTTCCTATCTCACCACAGGCCTCAAATGGCTCAAAAACATCCCTTTGCAGATACTTCTAAAAGACTGTTTGCAAGCTGCTCAATCAAAAGAAAGTTTCGACTCTGTGAGATGAAACCACACATCAAAAAGAAGTTTCTCAGAAAGCTTCTGTCTAGTTTTTATTTGAAGATATTTCCTATTTCACCATGGGCCTCAGGGGGCTCACAAATATCTCTTTGCAGATTCTTCAGAAAGACTGTTACCAAACTGCTAAATCAAAAGAAATGTTCAACTCTGTGAGATGAATGCACACATCACAATGAAGTTTCTCAGAATGCTTCTGTCTGGTTTTTATTTGAAGATATTTCCTATTGCACCATGGGCCTCAAATGGCTAAAAAGTATCCTTTTGCAGATACTACTAAAAGTCTGTTTCCAAACTCCTCAATCAAAAGAATGATTCAACTCTGTGAGATGAATACATCACAAAGAAGTTTGTCAGAACATTATTGTAGAGTTTTTATGTGAAGATATTTCCTTTTTCACCATAGGCCTCAAACCGTTCAAAAATATCCATCTGCAGATTCTACAAAAAAACTGTTTCCAAACTACTCAATCAAAAGAAAGGTTCAACTCTGTGAGATGAATGCACGCATCACAAAGAAGTTTCTCAGAAGGCTTCTGTCTAGTTTTTATGTGAATATATATCCTATTTCACCATAGGTCTCAATGGGCTCACAAATATACCTTTGCAGATTCTACAAAAAGACTGTTTCCAAACTGCTCAATCAAAAGAAAGGTTCAACTCTGTCAGATGAACGCACCCATCAAAAAGAAGTTTCCCAGAATGCTTCTGTCTAGTTCCTATGTGAAGATATTTCCTTTTTTACCATAGGCCTCAAACCGCTCACAAATATCCCTCTGCTGATTCTACAAAAAGACTGTTTCCAAACTTCTCAAACAAAAGAAAGATTCACCTCTGTAAGATGAATGCACATATCAGAAAGAAGTTTTTCAGAAAGCTTGTGTCTAGTTTTTATGTGAAGTTATTACCTTTTCCACCACAGGCCTCAAACCGCTCGAAAATATTCGTCTGCAGATTCTACAAAAAGACTGCTTCCGAACTGCCCAATCGAAAGAAAGGCTCATCTCTGTGAGATGAATGCACACATCATGAAGAAGTTTCTCAGAACGTTTCTGTCTAGTTTTTTTGTAAATGTATGTGCTATTTCACCATAGGCCTCAATGGGCTCACAAATATACCTTTATAGATTCTCCAAAAAGAAAGACTGTTTCCAAACTGCTCACTCAAAAGAAAAGTTTAACTCTGTGAGATGAAAGCATCCATCACAAAGGAGTTTCTCAGAATGCTTCTGTCTAGTTTTTATGTGAAGATATTTCCTTTTTCACCATAGGCCTCACACTGCTCACAAATATCCCTCTGCAGATTCTACAAAAAGACTGTTTCCAAATTGCTCAATCAAAAGAAAGGTTCAATTCTGTGAGATGAATGCACACATCAGAAAGAAGTTTCTGAGAAAGCTTCTGTCCAGTTTTTATGTGAAGATATTTCCTTTTTCATCATAGGCCTCAATGAGCTCCAAATATCCATTTGCAGATTCTGCAAAAAGACTGTTTCCAAACTGCTCAATCAGAAGAAATGTTCAACTCTGTCAGATGAACGCACCCATCAAAAAGAAGTTTCCCAGAATGCTTCTGTCTAGTCCTTATTTGAAGATATTTCCTTTTTCACCATAGGCCTCAAACCGCTCACAAATATTCTTCTGCCGATTCTACAAAAAGAGTGTTTCCAAACTGCTCAAAAAAAAAAGTTTCACTTCTCTTAGATGAATGCACACATCAGAAATAAGTTTCTCAGAAAGCTTGTGTCTAGTTTTTATGTGAAGTTATTACCTTTTTCACCACAGGCCTCAAACCACTCAAAAATATTCATCTGCAGATTCTACAAAAAGACTGCTTCCAAACTGCCCAATCAAAAGAAAGGTTCATCTCTGTGAGATGAAAGCATGCATCACAAAGAAGTTTCTCGGAACGTTTCTGTCTAGTTTTTTTGTGAATATAAATGCTCTCTCACCATAGGCCTCAACGAGCTCACAAATATACCTTTACAGAATCTCCAAAAAGACTGTTTCCAAACTGCTCACTCAAAAGAAAAGTTCAACTCCATGAGATGAAAGCATCCATCACAAAGGAGTTTCTCAGAATGCTTCTGTCTAGTTTTTATGTGAAGATATTTCCTTTTCCATCAAAGGCCTCAATGAGCTCCAAATATCCATTTGCAGATTCTACAAAAAGACTGTTTCCAAACTGCTCAATCAAAAGAAAGGTTCAACTCTGTGAGACAAAAGCACACATCACAAAGAAGTTGCTCAAGAAGATTCCATCTAGTTTTTATGTGAAGATATTTCCTTTTTCATCATAGGCCTCAAAGAGCTCCAATATCCATTTACAAATTCTACAAAAAGACTTTTTCCAAACTACTCAATCAATAGACAGGTTCAACTCTGTGAGATGAAAGCACACATCACAAAGAACTTTCTCAGAATGCTTCTGTCTAGTTTTTATGTGAAGATATTTCCTTTTTCACCATAGGCCTCAAACTGCTCACAAATATCCAATTGCGGATTCTACAAAAAGACTGTTTCCAAACTGCTTAATCAAAAGAAAAGTTCAGTTCTGTGAGATGAATGAAAGCATCACAAAGAAGTTTCTCAGAAAGCTTCTGTCTAGTTTAAATGTGAATATATATCCAATTTCACCATAGGCCTCAATGGACTCACATATATACCATTGCAGATTCTACAAAAGGACTGTTTCCAAAATGCTCAAACAAAAGAAAAGTTCAACTCTGTGAGATGAATGCGCCCTTCACAAAGAAGTTACTCAGAATTCTTCTGTCTAGTTCCTATGTGAAGATATTTCCTTTTTAACCATAGGCCTCAAACCACTCAAAAATATCCATCTGCAGATTCTTCAAAAAGACTGTTTCTAAACTTGTCAATGAAAAGAAATATTCAACACTGTCAGATGAATAGACTAATCACAAAGAAGTTTCTCAGAAACTTCTGTCTAGTTTTTATGTGAATATATATCGTATTTCACCTTAGTCCTCAATGGGCTCACATATGTACATTTGCAGATTCTACAAAAAGACTGCTTTCAAACTGCTCAATGAAAAGAAAAGTTCAACTCTGTGAGATGAATGCACCCATCACAAAGAAGTTACTCAGAATGCTTCTTTCTAGTTTTTCTGTGAGTATATTTCCTTTTTCACTATAGGCCTCAAACCACTCACAAATATCCCTCTGCAGATTCTACAAAAAGTCTGTTTCCAAACTGCTCAATCAAAAGAAAGGTTCAGCTCTCTGAGATGAAAGGACACATCAAAAAAAGTTTCTCAGAAAGCTTCTGTCTAGTTTTTATGTGAAGATATTTGCTATTTCACCATAGGAATCAATGGGCTCAAAAATATACCATTGAAGTTTCTACAGAAAGACTGTTTCCAAACTGCTCAATCAAAAGAAAGGTTCAACTCTGGGAGATGAATGCACACATCACAACGAAGTTTCTCAGAATGCTTTTGTCTAGTTTTTATGTGATGATATTTCCTTTTTCACCATAGGCCTCAAACAGCTCACAAATATCCCTCTTCAAAGTCTAAAAAAGACTGTTTCTAAACTGCTCAATCAAAAGAAAATTTCAGTTCTGTGAGATGTAAGCACACATCACAAATAAGATTCTCAGAAATTGCCTATCTAGTTTTTATGTGAAGATAATTCCTTTTTCACCATAGGCCTCAAAGCACTCCAAATATCGATTTGCACATTCTACAAAAAGACTGTTTCCAAACTGCTCAATCAAAAGAAAGGCTCAACTCTGTGATATGAAATCACACATCACAAAGAAGTTTCTCAGAATGCTTCTGTCTAGTTTTTATGTGAAGATATTTCTTTTTCACCTTAGGCCTCAAAACACTCAGAAACATCCCTTTGCAGATTGTACAAAAAGACTGCTTCGAAACTGATGAATGAAAAGCAATGTTCAACTATGTGAGATGAATGCAAACATCACAAAGAAGTTTCTGATAAAGATTCTGTCTAGTTTTTATGTGAACATATTTCCTTTTTCACCAAAGGCCTCTAACTGCTCCCAAATATCCCTTTGCAGACTCTACAAAAAGACTGTTTCCAAACTGCTCAATCATAAGAAAGGTTCAACTCTGTGAGATGAAAGCACACATCATAAAGAAGTTTATCAGAAAGCTTCTGTCTAGTTTTTACATGAAGATATTTCAGTTTTCACCATAGGCCTCAAAGGGCTCACAAATATCCCTTTGCAGATTCTACAAAAAGGCTATTTCCAAAGTGCTCAATCTAGAGAAAGTTTCACCTCTTGAGATGAAAGGACATATCACAAAGAAGTTTCTCAGAAGTTTCTGTCTGGTGTTAAAGTGAAGAAATTTCCTATTTCAACATAGGCCTCAATGGGTTCTCAAATATCCCTTTGCAGATTCTACAAAAAGACTCTTTCCAAACTGCACAATCAAAAGAAAGCTTCTACTCTTTGAGATGAATGGACACAACATGAAGAAGTTTCTAAGAATTCTTCTGTCTAGTTTTTATGTTTAGATATTTCCTTTTTCTTTATAGGCCTCAAACTGCTCACAAATATCCCTCTGCAGATTATACAAAAAGACTATTTCCAAACTGCTCAATAAAAAGAAAACTTCAACTCTGTGAGATGAATGCACACATCCCTAAGAAGTTTCTAAGAAAACTTCTGTATAGTTTTTACGTGAAGAGATTTCCTTTTTCACCATAGGAAGCAAAGCGCTTCAAATACCCTTTTGCAGATTCTCCAAAAAGACTGTTTCCAAACTGCTCAATCAAAAGAAAGGTTAACCTCTGTGAGATGAATGCACACATCACAAAGAAGTTTCTCAAAAAGCTTCTCTCTGGTTATTATGTGAAGATATTTCCTTTTTCACCACAGGCCTCAAACTGCTCACAAATATCCCTCTGCAGATTATACAAAAAGACTGTTTCCAAACTGCTCAAAAGAAAGGTTCAACTCTGTGAGATGAATGAGCACATCAAAAATAAGTTTCTTAGAATGCTTCTATCTAGTTTTTATTTGAAGATATTTCCTTTTTCACCATAGGCCTCTATCCACTTACAAATATCCCTCCACAGATTCTATAAAAAGACTGTTTCCATACTGCTCAATGAAAAGAAAGTTTCATCTCTATGAGATGAATGCACACATCACGAAGAAGTTTCTCAGAGAGCTTCTGTCTAGTTTTTATGTGAAGATATTTCCTTTTTCACCATAGGCCCCAAAGCACTCACAAATATCACTTTACAGATTCTACAAGAACAGAGTTCACAATCTGCTCAATGAAAAGAAATGTTTACCTCTGTGAGATGTATGCACACATCACAAAGCAGTTTCTCAGAAACCTTCTGTCTAGTTATTATGTGAAGATATTTCCTTTTTCAGCATAGGCCTCAAAATGCTCACAAATTTCCCTTTGCGGATTCTACAAATAGACTGTTTCCGATCTGTTCAATGAAAAGAAATTTTTACCTCTGTGTGATGAATGCACTCATCACAAAGCAGTTTCTCAGAAACCTTCCATCTAGTGTTTATGTGAAGATATTTCCTTTTCACCCTAGACCTCAAAGTGCAAAGGAAATATCTTCAGAATAAAACTAGACAGAAGGTTTCTGAGAAACTTTTTTGTGATGTGTGCATTCATCTCACAGGGTTGAAATTTTCTTTTGATTGAGCAGTTTGGAGACAGTCTTTCTGTGGAATCTACAAAGGGATATTTTTGACCCCTTTGAGGCCTATGGTGAAAAAGGAAATATCTTCCCATAAAAGCTAGACAGAAGCCTTATGAGAAACTTCTTTGTGATGTGTGCATTCATGTCACAGAGTTGAAAATTTCTTTTGAATGTGCAGTTTGCAGTCTGCCTTCTTATATAATCTGCAAAGGGATATTTCTGACCCATTTGAGGCCTGTGGTAAAAAAGGAAATATCTTCACATAAAAACTAGACAGAAACGTTCTGAGAAAATATTTTGTGAGCACTTTGAGGCCTACGGTGAAAAAGGAAATATCTTCACATAAAAACTAGATAGAAGCTTTCTGAGAAAATATTTTGTTTCGTGTGCATTTGTCTCAGAGAGAAGACCCTTTCTGTTGATTGAGGAGTTTGGAAACAGTCTGTTTGTAGAATCTGCAAAGGGATATTTGTGAGCACATTGAGGCCTATGGTGAAAATGAAATATCTTCACATAAACACTAGACAGAAAGTTACTGAGAAACTGCTTTCTGATTAGTGCATTCCTCACACAGAGGTAACATTTCTTTTCCTTGAGCAGATTGGAAACAGTCTATCTGTAGAATCTGCAAAGGGATATTTGTGAGCATTTTGAGGCCTATGCTGAAAAAGGGCATATCTTCACCTAATAACTAGAAAGAATGTTTCTGAGAAACTGCTTTGTGATGGGTTCATTCATCTCACAGAGTTGAAACTTTCCTTTGAGCAGATTGGAAATAGTCTTTTTGTAGAATGTGCAAGGGGCCGTTTGTGAGCCCTTTGAGGCTATGGTGAAAAAGGAAAAATCTTCACAAAAAAACTAGACAGAACATTTCTGAGAAACTGCTTTGTAATGTCTGCATTCATCTCACAGAGTTAAACGTTTCTTTTCAATGAGTAGATTGGAAAATCTCTTCATTTAGAATCTGCAAAGTGATATTTGTGAGGATTTTGTGGCCTATGGTGAAAAAGGCAGTATCTTCACATAAAAACCAGACAGAAGCTTTCTGAGAAACTCTCCTCTGATGTGTGCATTCACCTCACAGAGTTTAACCTTTCTTTTGAGAAGTTTGGAAACACTCTTTTTGTAGAATCTGCCAAGGGGTATTTGTGAGCAATTTCAGGCCTATGGCAAAAAAAGGAAATATCTTCACATAAAAGCTAGACAGAAGCTTTCTAGGAAACTTCTTTGTGATGTGTGTGCTCATGTCACAGAGTTGACCCTTTCTTTTGATTGAGAAGTTTGGAAACAGTCTTTTTGTAGAATCTGCAAAGGGATATTTGTGAGCACTTTGAGGCCTATGGTGAAAAAGGAAGTATCTTCACATAAATACTAGACAGAAGGTTTCTGAGAACTGTTTTGCGATGTTACCATTCATCTCACAGAAGTAAACGTTTCTTTTCATTGAGCAGATTGGAAACTCTGTTCTTCTAGAATCTGCCATGGGATATTTGTGAGCGCTTTGAGGCCTATGTTGAAAAAGGCAATTTCTTCACATAGAAACTAGACAGAAGCTCTCTGTGATACTTCTTTGTGATGTGTGCATTCATCTCACAGAATTGAACCTTTCTTTTGATTGAGGAGTGTGGAAACAGTCTTTTTGAATCTTTATTGGACTGAGCGGTTTGAAAACAGTATTTTTGTAGAATCTGGATAGGGATAATTGTGAATCCTTTGAGGCCTGTGGTGAAAAAGGATATATATTCACAAAAAAAGTAGACAGAAACATTCTTAGAAACTTCTTTGTGATGTCTGCATTCAACTCACAGATTTGAACATTTCTTTTGATTGAAGAGTTTGGAAACAGTCTTTTGGTAGAATCTGCAAAGGGATATTTGTGAGTGATTTGCAGCGTAAGGTGAAAAAGGAAATATCTTCACATAGAAACCAGACAGAAGCTTTCTGAGAAGTTGCTTTGAGAAGTGTGCATTCACCTCACTGAGTCAAACCTCTCTTTTGATTGAGCAGTTTGGAAGCAGTCTTTTTGGAGAATCTGCAGTGGGATATTTCTGAACTCTTTGAGGCCTAGGATGAAATAGGAAATATCTTCACATAACAACTAGACAGAAGCTTTCTGAGAAATTTCTTTGTGATATGTGCACTCATCTCACAGAGTTAAACGTTTCTTTTCATTGAGCAGAATGGAAAGTCTGTTCTTGTAGAATATGCAAGGGGATATTTGTGAGTGATTTGAGGCCTATGGTGAAAAAGGAAATATCTTCACATAAAAACTAGACAGAAAGTTTCTGAGAAACTTCTTTGTGATGTATGTATTCATCTCACAGAGTTGAACCTTTGTTTGACTGAGCAGTTTGGAAACACTCTTTTTGTACAATCTGCAAAGGGATGTTTCTGAGCAGTTTGTGGCCTAAGGTGAAAAAGAAATATATTCACATAAAAACTAGACAGAAGCATTCTGAGAAACTTCATTGTGATATGTGCATTCATCTCATGGAGTTGAACCATTCTTTTGACTGAGCAGTTTGAAAACAGTCTTTTTGTAGAATCTTCAAAGGGATACTTGTGAGCCATTTCAGGCCTATGGTGAAAAAGAAAATATTTTCACATAAAAACTAGACAGAAGCTTTCTGAGAAACTTCTTTCTGATGTGTGCTTTCATCACACAGGGATGAAACTTTCTTTTGATTGTGCAGTTTGGAATCAGTCTTTTTGGAGAACCTGCAAAAGGATATTTTGAGCGCTTTGAGGCCTATGGAGAAAAAGGAAATAACTTTAAATAAAAACTTGACAGAAGCTTTCTGAGAAACTACTTTCTGATCTGTGCTTTCATCTAACATAGCTGAACCTTTCTTTTGACTGAGCAGTTTGGAAACATTCTTTTTGTAGAATATGCAGAGAGAGATTTTTAGCAGTTTGAGGCCCATGGTGAAAAAGGAAATATCCTCATGAAAAAACTAGACAGAAGATTTGTGAGAAACTACTTTGTGAAGTTTGCATTCATCTCACAGAGTTGAACCTTTCTTTTCATTGAGCAGTTTGGAAACAGTCCTTTTGTAGAATCTGCAAATGGGTATCAGGACCGCTTTGAGGCCTACGGTGAAAAAGGATATATCTTCACATAAAAATTAGACAGAAGCTTTCTGAGAAATTTCTTTGTGATGTGTGTATTCATCTCACAGGGTCAATCCTTTCTTTTGATTGAGTTGTTTGGAAACAGTCTTTTTGTAGAATCTGCATAGGGCTATTTGTGAGCTTTTTGAGGCCTATGGTGAAAAGGAAATATCTTCATATAAAAAGTAGATAGAAGCTTTCTGAGAAATTTCTTTGTGATTTGTGCTTTCATCTCACAGAGTTGAACCTTTCTATTGATTGAGCAGTTTGAAAACAGTCTTATTGTAGAATCTGCACATGGATATTTGGAGTGCTTTTAGGACTACGGTGAAAAAGGAAATATCTTCACATGAAAACTAGACAGAAGCTTTCTGAGAAACTTCTTCGTGATGTGTGCATTCATCTCATAGAGATGAAACTTTCTTTTCATTGAGCAGTATGAAAACAGTCTTTTTGTAGAATCTGTGGAGGGATATTTGTAAGTGGATAGAGGCCTATGGTGAAAAAGGAAATATCTTCAAATAAAAATTAGATAGAAGCATTCTAAGAAACTTATTTTTGATGTGCTCATTCATCTCACAGAGTTGAACCTTTCTTTTGAGCAGTTTGGAAACAGTCTTTTTGTATAATCTGCAGAGGGATATTTGTGAGCAGTTTGAGGCCTGTGGTGAAAAAGAAAATATCTTCACATAATAACCAGAGAGAAGCTTTTTGAGAAACTTCTTTGTGATGTGTGCATTCATCTCACAGAGTTGAACCTTTCTTTTGATTGAGCAGTTTGGAAACAGTCTTTTTGAAGAATCTAGAAATGGATATTTGGAGCGCTTGGAGGCCTATGGTGAAAAAGGAAGTATCTTCTCATGAAAACTAAACAGAAAGTTTCTGAGAAACTTCTTAGTGATGTTTTCTTTCACCTCACAGAGTTGAAACTTTCTTCTGATTGAGCAGTTTGAAAAGAGTCTTTTTGTAGAATCTGCAGAGAGATATTTGTGAGCGGTTTGAGGCCTGTGGTGAAAAAGGAAATATCTTCACATAAAATCTAGACAGAAGGTTTTTGAGAAACTTCTTTGTGATGTGTGCACTCATCTCAGAGAGGTTAACGTTTCTTTTGATTGAGCAGTTTGGAAACAGTCTTTTTGGAGAATCTGCAAAAGGGTATTTGAAGCGCTTTGCTTCCTATGGTGAAAAAGGAAATCTCTTCACGTAAAAACTATACAGAAGTTTTCTTAGAAACTTCTTAGGGATGTGTGCATTCATCTCACAGAGTTGAAGTTTTCTTTTTATTGAGCAGTTTGGAAATAGTCTTTTTGTATAATCTGCAGAGGGATATTTGTGAGCAGTTTGAGGCCTATAAAGAAAAAGGAAATATCTAAACATAAAAACTAGACAGAAGAATTCTTAGAAACTTCTTCATGTTGTGTCCATTCATCTCAAAGAGTAGAAGCTTTCTTTTGATTGTGCAGTTTGGAAAGAGTCTTTTTGTAGAATCTGCAAAGGGATATTTGAGAACCCATTGAGGCCTATGTTGAAATAGGAAATTTCTTCACTTTAACACCAGACAGAAACTTCTGAGAAACTTCTTTGTGATATGTCCTTTCATCTCAAGAGGTGAAACTTTCTCTAGATTGAGCACTTTGGAAATAGCCTTTTTGTAGAATCTGCAAAGGGATATTTGTGAGCCCTTTGAGGCCTATGGTGAAAACTGAAATATCTTCATGTAAAAACTAGACAGAAGCTTTCTGATAAACTTCTTTATGATGTGTGCTTTCATCTCACAGAGTTGAACCTTTCTTATGATTGAGCAGTTTGGAAACAGTCTTTTTGTAGAGTCTGCAAAGGGATATTTTTCTCCCTGTGCAGACTCTGCAGACAGACTGTTTCCAAACTCCTCAATCAACAGAAAGGGTCTTGTCTGTGAGATGCATGCACACATCACAAAATATTTTCTCAGAACGTTTCTGTCTAGTTTTTATGTGAAGATATTTCCTTTTTTACCACAGGCCTCAGATGGGTCAGAAATATCTCTTTGAGGATTATATAAGAAGACAGACTGCAAACTGCACATTCAAAAGAAATTTTCAACTCTGTGACATGAATGCACACATCACAAAGAAGTTTCTCATAAGGCTTCTGTCTAGCTTTTATGGGAAGATATTTCCTTTTTCACCATAGACCTCAAAAGGATCACAAATATCCCTTTGTAGATTCTACAGAAAGACTGTCTCCAAACTGCTCAATCAAAAGAAATTTTCAACTCTGTGGGATGAATGCACACATCACAAAAAAGTTTCTCAGAAACCTTCTGTCTAGTTTTTTTTTGAAGATATTTCCTTTTCAACCATAGGCCTCAAACTGCTCACAAATATCCGTTTGCAGATTCTACAAAAAGACTGTTTCCAAACTGCTCAATCAAAAGAAAGGTTCAACTCTGTGAGATGAATGCACACATCACAAAGAAGTTTCACAAAAAGCTTCTGTCTAGTTTTTATATGAAGACATTTCCTTTTTCACCATACCCCTAAAATCACCCACAAATATCCCTTTGAAGTTTCTACAAAAAGACTATTTCCAAACTACTCAATCAAAGAAAGGTTTGACTCAGTGAGATGAATGCACACATCACAAAGAAGGTTCTTAGAAGTCTTCTGTCTATTTTTTAAGTGATGATATGTCCATTTTCACCTTAGGCCTCAAAGTGCTCACAAATATCCCTTTGTAGATTCTACATGAACTGTTTTCAATCTGCTGAATGAAAAGCAATGTTTACCACTGGGAGATGAATGCACACAGCACAAAGAAGTTTCTCAGAAAGCTTCTGTCTAGTTTTTTTTGTGAAGATATTTCCTTTTTCACCATAGGACTCAAAGAACTCACAAATGTCCCTTTGCAGATTCTACATGAACAGAGTTTCCAATCTGTTCAATGAAAAGAAACTTTTACCTCTGTGTGTTGAATGCACACATCACAAAGCAGTTTCTCAGAAAACTTCCATCTATTTTTTACGTAAAGATATTTCCTTTTTCAGCATAGGCCTCAAAGGGCTCACAAATATCCCTTTTCAGGTTCTGCAATGACAGAGATTCCAATCTGCTCAATGAAAAGAGACGTTAACCTCTGTGAGATGAAAGCACACAACACAATGAAGTCTCTCATAAATCTTCTGTCTAGTTTTTAAGTGAAGATATTTCCTTTTTCACCATTGGCCTCAAAACACTCACAAATATCCCTTTGCAGATTTTATGAAAAGACTGTTTCCAAACTGCTCAATCAAAAGAAAGTTTCATATCAGTGAGATGAATGCACCCATCACAAAGAAGTTTCTCAGAAAGCTTCTTTCTAGTATTTATGTGAAGATATTTCCTTTTTCACCATAGTCCTCAAACCGCTCACAAATATCCCTTTGCAGAGTCCACAAAAAGACTGTTCCCAAACAACTCTATCAAAAGAAAAGTTCAACTCTGTGACATGAATGCACACATCACAAAGAACATTCTCAGAAAGCTTCTGTCTAGTTTTTATATGAAGATATTTCCTTTTTTACCATAGGACTCAATGGGTTCACAAAAATACTTTTACCGATTCCAAAAGAAGAAATTCTCCAATCTGCTCAATTAAAAGAAACGTTTACCTCTGTGAGATGAATGCACACATCACAAATAAGTTTCTCAGAATCCTTCTGTATAGTTTTTACGTGAAGATATTTCCTTTTTCACCATAGGCCTAAAAGCGCCCCAAACATACATTTGCAGATTCTATGAAAAGACTGTTTCCAAACTGCACAATCAAAAGAGTGGTTCAACTCTGTGAGATGAAAGCACACATCACAAAGAAGTTTCTCAGAAAGCTACTGTCTAGTTTTTATATGAAGATATTTCCTTTTTTACCATAGGACTCAATGGGTTCACAAAAATACTTTTACCGATTCCAAAAGAAGAAATTCTCCAATCTGCTCAATTAAAAGAAACGTTTACCTCTGTGAGATGAATGCACACATCACAAATAAGTTTCTCAGAATCCTTCTGTATAGTTTTTACGTGAAGATATTTCCTTTTTCACCATAGGCCTAAAAGCGCCCCAAACATACATTTGCAGATTCTACGAAAAGACTGTTTCCAAACTGCACAATCAAAAGAATGGTTCAACTCTGTGAGATGAAAGCACACATCACAAAGTAGTTTCTCAGAAAGCTACTGTCTAGTTTTTATGTGAAGAGATTTCCTTTTTCACCATAGGTCTCAAACAGCTCACAAATATCCCTTGGCAGATAGTACAAAAAGACTATTTCCAAACTTCTCAATAAAAAGAAATGCTCAGTTCTGTGAGATGAATTCACACAACACAAAGAAGTTTCTCAGAAACCGTCTGTCTAGTATTTATAAGAAGATATTTTAATTTTCACCATAGTCCTTAAAGCGCTCAGAAATATCCCTTTGCAGATTCTACAGGAAGAGAGGTTTCAATCTGCTCAATGAAAAGAAATGTTTACCTCTGTGAGATGATTGCACACATCATAAAGCAGTATCTGAGAAACCTCCTGTCTAATTTTTATGTGAAGATATTTCCTTTTTCACCATAGACCTCAAACTGCTCACAAATATCCCTTTGCAGAGTCTACTAGCAGACTGTTCCCAAACAGCTCAACCAAAAGAAAAGTTGAACTCTATGACATGAAGGCACCCATCACAAATAAGTTTCTCAGAAAGCTTCTGTCTAGTCTTTATGTGAAGAAATTTCCTTTTACACTACAGGCCTCAAAGCACTCGCAAATATCCCTTTGCAGATTCTACAAGAACAAAGTTTTCAATCTGCTCAATGTAAAGAAACGTTTAACTCTGTGAGATAAATTCACACTTCACAAAGAAGTTTCTCAGAGACATTCTGTATAGTTTTTCAGTGAAGATATTTCCTTTTTCACCATAGGCCTCAAAGGGCTCAAAAATATCCTTTTGCAGATTCTACAAAGAGTGTTTCCAAACTCCTCAATCAAAAGAAAGGTTCAACTCTCTGAGATGAATACACACATCACAAAAAAGTACCTCAGAAAGCTTCTGTCTAATTTTTATGTGAAGATATTTTTTTTTTCACCACAGGCCTCAAACAGCTCACAAATATCCATTTGCAGATTCTGCAAAAAGACTGTTTCCAAACTGCTCAATCAAAAGAAAGTTTCAACTCTGTGGGATGAATGCACACAAAATGGAGAAGTTTCTCAGAAAGCTTCTGTGTCATTTTTATATAAAGATATTTCATTTTTCACATTTTTCACCACAGTCCTCAAACTGCTCACAAGTGTCACTTTGCAGAGTCTACCAGAAGGCTGTTCCCAAACACCCCAATCAAAAGAAAGTTTCAACTCTGTGACATGAATGCACACATCACAAAGAAGATTCTCAGAAAGCTTCTGCCTAGTTTTTATGTGAAGATATTTCCTTTTTTTACCATAGCATACCAAGCGCTCACAAATATCCCTTTGCAGATTCCACAAGAACAAATTCTGCAATCTGCTCAATGAAAAGAAATGTTTACTTCTCTGAGATGAATGTGCACATCACAAAGCAGTTTCTCAGAAAACACTCCTCAATCAAAAGAAAAGTTCACCTCTTTGAGATGAATGCACACATCACAAAGAAGTATCACAAAAAGCTTCTGTCTAGTTTTTATGTGAAGGTATATCCTTTTTCACCATAGGCCTCAAAGCACTAACAAATATCCCTTTGCAGAATCCACAAAAATAATGTGTCCAAACTGCTCAATCAAAAGAAAGTTTCCACAATGATAGACTGGATTAAGAAAATGTGGCACATATACACCATGGAATACTATGCAGCCATAAGAAATGATGAGTTCATGTCCTTTGTAGGGGCATGGACGAAATTGGAAATCATCATTCTCAGTTAACTATAGCAAGGACAAAAAACCAAACACTGCATGTTCTCACTCATAGGTGGGAATTGAACAGTGAGAAAACATGGACACAGGAAGGGGAACATCACACTCTGGGGTCTGTTGTGGGGTGGGGGGTGGGGGGAGGGATAGCATTAGGAGATATACCTCATGCTAAATGTTGAGTTAATGGGTGCAGCACACCAGTGTGGCACATGTATACATATGTAACCAACCTGCACATTGTGCTCATGTACCCTAAAACTTAAAGTTTAATAATAATAAAATATTCTTTGGAAAAAAGAAAAAGATGCCACAGAAAGAAACAAGGTGCACATCTCCCTCCTCCTCTAAGACAGAAAGGAAAGGACAGAGGGTGGGTTAAAATAAAACTATTTTAAACTGGAAAGTAAAGAATATGAGGACAGTTATAAGACAAATATCCTTTAAATTAGTGGACATAATAGTTATAAATGAATGTGAAAGCAGAACAAATTTTCATAGAATTTAAATTAAAAAAAGAAAGTTTCCAGTTTTCGTCCATTCAGTAAGATATTGGCTGTGGGTTTGTCATAGATATCTCTTATTATTTTGAGATACGACCCATGAATACCTAATTTATTGAAAGTTTTTAGCATGAAGAGTGGTTGAATTTTATCAAAGGCCTTTTCTGCATCTATTGAGATAATCATGTGGTTTTTGTCTTTGGTTCTGTTTATATCCAGGATTACAATTATTGATTTGCGTATGTTGAACCAGCCTTGCATCCCAGGGATGAAGCCCACTTGATCATGGTGGATAAGTTTCTTGATGTGCTGCTGGATTTGGTTTGCCAGTATTTTATTGATGATTCCCTTTGAAAACTGGCACAAGACAGGGATGCCCTCTCTCACCACTCCTATTCAACATAGTGTTGGAAGTTCTGGCCAGGGCAATTAGGCAGAAGGAAATAAAGGGTATTCGATTAGGAAAAGAGGAAGTCAAATTGTCCCTGTTTGCAGATGACATGATTGTATAGCTAGAAAACCCCATTGTCTGAGTCCGAAATCTCCTTAAGCTGATAAGCAACTTCAGCAAAGTCTCAGGATACAAAATCAATATACAAAAATCACAAACATTCTTATACACCAATAACGGACAAACAGAGAGCCAAATCATGAGTGAACTCCCATTCACAAATGCTTCAAAGAGAATAAAATACCTGGAAATCCAACTTACAAGGGATGTGAAGCACCTCTTCAAGGAGAACTACAAACCACCACTCAATGAAATAAAAGAGGATAAAAACAAATGGAAGAACATCCCATGCTTAAGGGTAGGAAGAATCAATATAATGAAAATGGCCAAACTGCCCAAGGTAATTTATATATTCAATGCCATCCTCATGAAGCTACCAATGACTTTCTTCACAGAACTGGAAAAAACGACTTTAAAGTTTGTATGGAACCAGAAAAGAGCCCACATTGCCAAGTCAATCCTAAGCCAAAAGAACAAAGCTGGAGGCATCAAGCTACCTGACTTCAAACTATACTACAAGGCTAGGTAACCAAAACGGCATGGTACTGGTACCAAAACAGAGATATACATCAATGGAACAGAGCAGAGCCCTCAGAAATAATGCCGCATATCTACAACTATCTGATCTTTGACAAACCTGAAAAAAACAAGCAATAGGGAAAGGATTCCCTGTTTAATAAATGGTGCTGGGAAAACTGGCTAGCCATATGTAAAAAGCTGAAACTGGATCCCTTCCTTACACCTTATACAAAAATTAATTCAAGATGGATTAAAGACTTACATGCTAGACCTAAAACCATAAAAAGCCTAGAAGAAAACCTAGGCATTACCATTCAGGACATAGGCATGACCAAGAACTTCACGTCTAAATCACCAAAAACAATGGCAACAGAAGCCAAAATTGACAAATGATTTCCAATTAAACTAAAGAACTCCTGCACAGCAAAAGAAACTGCCATCAGAGTGAACAGGCAACCTACAATATGGGAGAAAATTTTCACCACCTACTCATCTGACAAAGGGCTAATATCCAGAATCTACAATGAACACAAACAAATTTACAAGAAAAACAAACAACCCCATCAAAAATTGGGGGAAGGATATGAACAGACGCTTCTCAAAAGAAGACATTTATGCAGCCAAAAAGCACATGAATAAATGCTCATAATCACTGGCCATCAGAGAAATGCAAATGAAAACCACAATGAGATATCATCTCACACCAGTTAGAATGGCAATCATTAAAAAGTCAGGAAACAACAGGTGTTGGAGAGGATGTGGAGAAATAGGAACAGTTTTACACTGTTGGTGGCACTGTAAAATAGTTCAACTATTGTGGAAGTCAGTGTGGCGATTCCTCAGGGATCTAGAACTAGAAATACCATTTGACCCAGCCATCCCATTACTGGGTTATACTCAAAGGATTATAAATCATGCTGCTGTACAGACACATGCACACATATGTTTATAGCGGCACTATTCACAATAGCAAAGACTTGGAACCAACCCAAATGTCCAACAATGATAGACTGGATTAAGAAAATGTGGCACGTATACACCATGATATACTATGCAGCCATAAAAAATGAAGAGTTCATGCCGTTTGTGGGGACATGGATGAAACTGGAAACCATCATTATCAGCAAACTATCACAAGGAGAAAAAATGAAACATCACATGTTCTCACTCATAAGTGGGAATTGAACAATGAGAACACATGGACACAGGAAGGGGAACATCACACTCTGGGGACTGTTGTCGGATGTGGGGGAGGGGGGAAGGATAGAATTAGGAGATATACCTAAGGCTAAATGACGAGTTAATGGGTGCAGCACACCAACATGGCACATGTATACATATGTAACAAACCTGCACATTGTGCACATGTACCCTAAAACTTAAAGTACAATAATAATAATAAAGAAAATTTCAACTCTTTGAGATGAATGCACACATTGCAAAGAAGTTTCTCAGAAAGCTTCTGTCCAGTTTTTATGTGAAGATATTTCCTTGATTGCATTAGGCCTCAAACCACTCACAAATATCCCTTTGCAGACTCCACAAAAACACTGTTTCCAAACTGTTCAATCAAAAGAAAGGTTCAACTCTGTGAGATGAATGCCCACATCACAAATAAGTTTCACAGAAACCTTCTGTCTAGTTTGTATGTGAAGATATTTCTTTTTTCACCATAGACCTTAAAGCGCTCACAAATATCCTTTTGCAGATTCTACAAAAAGATGGTTTCCTAATAGCTCAATGAAAAGAAAGGTTCAGTTCTGTGAGGCAAATGCACACATAAGAGAGAAGTTTCTAAGAAAACTTCTTTCTAGTTTTTATGAAGATAGTTCCTTTTTCACCATAGGCCTCAAGCCGCTCACAAATATCCCTTTGCAGATTCTACAAAAAGATTGTTTCCAAACTGCTTAATCAAACAAAGGTTCAAACCTGTGAGGTGAATGTGGACATCACAAAGAAGTTTCTCAGAACACTTCGGTCTACTTTTTGTGTTAAGATATTTCCTTTTTCACCACAGGCCTCAAAGTGCTCAAAAATATCCCATTGCAGATTCTACAAGAAGACTCTCCAAACTGCTTAATCAAAAGAAAGCTTCAACTCTGTTAAGTGAATGCACACATCATATGGAAGTTTCTCAGAAAGGTTCTGTCTCATTTTTATGTGAAGATATTTCTTTTTACACCATAGGCCTCAAACCACTCAGAAATATCCCTTTGGAAATTCTACAAAAAAACTGTTTCCAAACTACTCAATCAAAAGAAAGGTTCAACTATGAGAAATGAATGAACACATCACAAAGAAGTTTCTCATAATGCTTCTGTCTAATTTTTATGTGATGATATTTCCTTTTTCACAATAGGCCTCAAAGAGCTCACAAGTATCCCTTTGTAGATTCTACAAGAACAGAGGTTCCAATCTGCTCAATGCAAAGAAACTTTTACCACTGTGACATGAATGCACACTTCGCAAACAGTTTCTCAGAAACCTTCTGTCTAGTTTTTATGTGAAGATATTTCCTTTTTCACTGTAGACCTCAAAGGGACCACACATATCTCTTTTGAGATTCTACAAAAAGAATGTCTCAAAACTGATCAATCAAAAGAAAGGTTCAACTCTGTGAGGTGAATGCACACATCACAAAGAAGTTTCTCAGAAGCTTCTGTCTCATTTTTATGTGAAGATATTTCCTTTTTCACCATAGGCCTCAAAGGGCTCACAAATATCCCTTTGCAGATTCTCCAAAAAGACTCTCTCCAAACTGCTTAATCAGAAGAAATCTTCAACTCTGTGAGATGAATGCACACATCATAAAGAAGTGTTTCAGAAAGCTTCTGTCCTGTTTTTATGTGAAGATATTTCCTGTTTCACCATAGGCCTCAAACTGCTCACAAATATCCATTTGCAAATGCTACAAGAAGACTGTTTCCAAACTGCTCAATCAAAAGAAAGGTTCAACTCTGAGAGATGAATACACACAACACAAAGAGGTTTCTCAGAAAGCTTCTGTCTAGTTTTCCTGTGAGGATATTTCCTTTTACACCATAGGTATCAAAGCACTCACAAATATCCCATTGCAGATTGCACAAGAAAAAAGATGCCAATCTCCTCAATCAGAGGAAATGTTTATCTCTGTGAGATGAATGCACACATCACAAATAATTTTCTCTGAATCCTTCTGTCTGGTTTTTATGGGAAGATATTTCCTTTTTCACTGTAGGCCTCAAATGGCTCAAAAATATCTGTTTGTAGATTCTACAAGAAGAGAGGTTCCAGTCAGCTCAAGGAAAAGAAACTTTTACCCCTGTGGCATGAATGCACACATCACAAATAATTTCTCAGAAACCTTCTGTCTAATTTTTATGTGAAGATATTTCCTTCTTCACCATAGGCCTCAAAGCACTCACAAATATTCCTTTCAGATTCTCCAAGATGTGAGCTTTCAACCTGCTCAAAGAAAAGGAGCGTTTACCTCTTTCAGATGAATGAGCACATCACAAAGAAGTTTCTCAGAAAGCTTCTATTTAGTTTTATGTGAAGATATTTCCTTTTTCACCACAGGCTTCAAGGGGCTCACAAATATCCCTTTGCAGATTCTCCATACTGCTCAATCAAAAGAAAGGTTCAACTCTGTGAGATGAATGCACACATCACAAAGAAGTTTCTCAGAATGCTTCTGTCTACTTTTTATGTGAGGATATTTCCTTTTTCACCATAGGCCTCAAAGCACTCACAAACATCCCTTTGCAGATTCTACAAGAACAGAGTTTCCAATCTGCTCCATAAAGAGAAACATTTACCTCTTTGAGATGAATCCACACATCACAAAGCAGCTTCTCAGAAACCTTCTGTGTAGTTTTTATGTGAAGATACTTCCTTTTTCATCATAGGCCTCAAAGGTCTCACAAATATCCATTTGCAGATTCTACTAAAAGACCGTTTCCAAACTGCTCAATCGAAAGAAAACTTCAACTCTGTGAGATGAATGCACCCATCACAAAGAAGTTTCTGAGAATGCTTCTGTCTAGTTTTTACGTGAAGATATTTCCTATTTCACCATAGGCCTCAAAGGGCTCACAAATATCCCTTTGCAGATTCTACAAAATGACTGTTTCTAATCTGCTCAATGAAAAGAAAGTTTCACCCCTGTGAGATGCATGCACACATCAGAAAGAAGTTTCTCAACTGCTCCTTTGTAGTTTTTATGTGAAGATATTCCCTTTTTCACCATACGCCTCAAAGCACCCACAATTATCCCTTTGCAGATTCTACAAACAGACTGTTTTCAAGCTGCTCAATCAAAAGAAATTTTCAACTCTCTTCGATGAATGCACACATCACAAAGAAATGTCTCAGAAAGCTTCTGTCTAGCTTTTTTTGTGAAGACATTTCCTTTTTCACCATCGGCCTCAAAGCACTCACAGATATCCCTTTGCAGATTCCACAAGAACAGAGTTTCCAATCTGCTCAATGAAAAGAAACCTTTACCTCTGTGAGGTGTAGGCATACATCACAAAATAATTTCTCAGAAACCTTCTGTCTAGTTTTTATTTGAAGATATTTATTTTTTCACCATAGGCTTCAAAGTGCTCACAAATATCCCTTTTCAGATTGTACAAAAAAACTGTTTCCAAACTGCTCAAACAAAGGAAAAGTTCAACTCTGTGAGATGCATGCATACATCACAAAGAAGTTTCTCAGAAAGCTTCTGTCTAGTTTTTATGTGAAGATATTTCCTTTCTCACCATAGGCCTCAAATCACTCGTAAATATCCTTTGCAGATTCCACAAAAAGACCGTTTCCAACCTACTCAATCAAAAGAAGTGTTCAACTCTGTGAGCTGAATGCACACATCAAAAAGAAGTTTCTCAGAAAGCCTCTGTCTAATTTTCTTGTGAAGATATTTCCTTTTCCACCATAGGCCTCAAATTGCCCAGAATTATCCCTTTACAGATTCCACAAAAAGACTTATTTTAAATTGCTCAATAAAAAGAAAGGTTCAACTCTGTGAGATGCATGAACACATCACAAAGAAGTTTCTCAGAAAGCATCTATCTAGTTTTTATGTGAAGATACTTCCTTTTTCACCATAGGCCTCAAAGTGCTCTCCAATATCCCTCTGCAAATTCTACGAAAAGACTGTTTCTAAACTGCTCGATCGAAAGAAAATTTCAACTCTGTGAGATGAAAGCACACAACACAAAAAGTCTCTCAGAATGTTTCTGTCTAGTTTTTATGTGAAGATATTTCCTTTTACACCATAGGCCTCAAAGCGCCCACAATTATCTGTTTGCAGATTGTGCAAACAGACTGTTTTCAAACTGCTCAATCAAAAGAAAGGTTCAGCCCTATCAGATGAATGCACACATTGCAAAGAAATTTCTCAGAAAGTTTCTCTCTGGTTTTTATGTGAAGATATTTCCTTTTTCACTGTAGGCATCAAAGCGTTCACAGATATCCCTATGCACATTCTACAAAAGACTGTTTCCAAACTACTCAATCCAAAGAAGTGTTCAACTCTGTGAGATGAATGCACACATAAGAAAGATGTTTCTCAGAAAGCTTCTGTCTAGTTTTCTTGTGAAGATATTTCCTTTTTCACCATAGGCCTCAAAGCTCCCACAATTATCCCTTTGCAGATTCCACAAAAAGACTGGTTCTAAACTGCTCAAAAAAAAAGAAAGGTTCAACTCTCTGAGATGCATGCTCACATCACAAAGAAGTGTCTCAGAAAGCATCTGTCTAGTTTTTATTTGAAGATACTTCCTTTTTCACCATAGGCCTCAAAGCACTCTCAAATATCCCTTTTCCAGATTGTATGAAAAGACTGTTTCCAAACTATTCAATCAAAAGACATGTGTAGCTCTGTGAGATGAATGCACACATCACAAAGAAGTTTCTCAGAAAGGGTCTGTCTAGTTTTTCGGTGAAGATATTTCATTTTTTATGGTAGGCATCAAAGAGCTCACAAATATCCCTTTTCAGATTCTACAAAAAGACTGTTTCCAAAGTGCTCAACCAAAAGAAAGGTTCAACACTGTGAGATGCATGCACACATCACAAAGAAGTTTCTCAGAAAGCTTATGTCTAGTTTTTATGTGAAGATTTTTCCTTTTTCACCATAGGCCTCAAATGGTTCACAAATATCCCTCTGCAGATCCTACAAGAATAGAATTTCCAAACTGCTCAATGAAAAGACATGTTTACCTCTGTGAGATGAATTCACATATCACAAAGCAGTTTCTCAGAAACCTTCTGTCTAGTTTTTATGTGAAGATATTTCCTTTTTCACCATAGGCCTCAATGGGCTCACAAATATCCCTTTGCAGATTCTACAAAAAGACAGTTTCCAAACTGCTCAGTCAAAGAAATGTTAATCTCTGTGAGATGAATGCACACATCACACAGAAGTTTCTCGGAAAGCTTCTGTCTAATTTTTCTGTTAAGATATTTCCTTTTTCACTGCACGCCTCAAATCACTGACAAATATCCCTTTGCTGATTCCAAAAAAAGACTGTTTCCAAACTGCTCAATTAAAAGAAAGTTCAACTTTGTGAGATGAATGCACACATCATAAGGAGATTTCTCAGAAAGCTTCTGTCTAGTTAATATGTGAAGATACTTCCTTTTTCACCATAGGTCTCAAAGTGCTCACAAATATCCCTTTGCAGATTGTACAAAAAGACAATTTCCAACCTTCTCAAACAGAAAAAAGTTTCAACACTGTGACATGCATGCACACATCACAAAGAAGTTTCTCAGAAAGCTTCTGTCTAGTTCCTATGTGAAGACATTTCCTTTTTCATCATGGGCCTCAAAGCGCTCACAAATATCCCATTGCAGGTTCTACAAGAACAGTTTCCAGTCTGCTCTATGAAAATAAACGTTTATCCCTGTGAGATGACAGCACACATCACAAAACAGTACCTCAGAAACTTTCTGTCTAGTTTTTCTTTGAAGATATTTCCTTTTCAGTACAGGCCACAAAGGGCTCACAAATATCCCTTTGCAGATTCTACCAAAGATTTTTTCCAAACTGCTCAATCAAAAGAAATGTTAAACTCTTTGAGATGAATGCGCACATCATAAAGACGTTTCTCAAAACTCTTGTGTCTAGTTTTTAGGTGAAGATATTTACTTTTTCACCATAGGCCTCAACTCGCTCACAAATATCCCTTTGCAGATTCTACAAAAAGACTGGTTCTAAACTGCTCTATCAAAAGAAATGTTCAACTCTTTGAGCTGAATGCACACATCACAAAAAAGATTCTCAGAAAGCTTCTGTCTAGTTTCTATGTGAAGATTTTACCTTTTCCACCACAGGCTTCAAAGTGCTCTCAAATGCCCCTTTGAAGATTCTACAAGAACGGATTTTCCAATCTGCTCAATGAGAAGAAATTTTTACCTCTGTGAGATGAATGCACACATCACAAAGCAATTTCTGAGAAACCTTCTGTCTAGTTTTTATGTGAAGATATTTCCTTTTTCACCATAGGCCTCAAAGGGGTCACTAATATCTCTTTGCAGATTCTACAAAAAGACTGTTTCCAAGCTCCTCAATCAAAAGAACGTTTCAACTCTGTGATATGCATGCAGACATCACAAAGAAGTTTCTCTGAAAGCTTCTTTCTAGTTTTTATGTGAAGATATTTCCTTTTTCACCATAGGCCTCAAAGCGCTCACAAATATCCCTTTGCAGATTCTACAAAAAGACTGGTTCCAAACTGCTCAGTCAAAAGAAACGTTCTACTCTTTGAGATGAATGCATAAATCACAAAGAAGTTTCTCAGAAAACTTCTGTCAACTTTTTATATGAAGATATTTGCTTTTTCACCATAAGCCTCAAAGCGCTCACAAGTATCCCTTTGCAGATTCTACAAAATGTCTGTTTCCAAATTGCTCAATCAAAAGAAAGGTTCCCCTCTGTGAGATGCACACACACATCACAAATAACTTTCTCAGAATGATTCCGTATAGTTTCTATGTGAAGATATTTCCTTTTTCACCATAGGCCTCAAACCACTCACAAAGATCTCTTTCCAAATTCTACAAAAAGACTGTTTCCAAACTACTCAATCAAAAGAATGGTTCAACTCTGTGAGATGAATGCACACATCATGAAGAAGTTTCTCAGAAGGCTTCTGTCTAGTTTTTATGTGAAGATATTTCCTTTTCCACCATAGGCCTCAAAGGGCTCTCAAATATCCCTTTGCAGATTCTACAAAAAGACTGTTTCCAATCTGCTGAATCAAAAGAGTGGTTCAAATTTCTGAGATGAATGCATACATCACAAAGAAGTGTCTCAGAGAGCTTCTGTCTAGTTTTTATGTGATGATATTTCCTTTTTCATGATAGGCCTCAATGCACTCACAAATATCCCTTTGCAGACTCTACAAGAACAGAAATTCGAAACTGCTCAATGAAAAGAAACGTTTACTGTATTGAGTCCCCCTGAAACTATTGCTATGGAATAAAAGATGAAATGCTCCTGATTATTGTAAATACAAAATTGTATGCAGGATTGTATAAAGACAATGCCAAGTTAGACTGCCATAACGAGCCAACGGCACATGATGTGCTTCCCCCTGCAGCGAGCCTCTGAAAGGACGTGCATTCAGGGAGGTTTCACATCACCAGGATTCTTATCCCAGAAAAGCAGATGTTCATAGCTCTGGGAATGGAATGTGACCCTTGTGGAAAGCCTATAAACAGTTGCATGTTGGGCGCCTGTCCTTATGGATAAGATGGGGCTATAAATGCCCTCATCTTGCCGTGGCTCTTCTAGGCCTCTTTAGGTTTAAGGCAGACTCCCTTCTGAGAATTTCTGGTCTAACCAGTTGCCTAGCTTCACGTCCTCTTTCCATGGATTGTTTGTAACCAGCTTTTGTGGCAATTGTTACTGTTGATTAATATTTTGTTAATCATAGTTTATGGAAAGATTGTGTTTCTGTTCTAAGGCTCTGTTAGAAATTACTGACACACACACTATATTGTAAATTCTTATCTCTGTATACTGTACTTCTATATACAAATGTACTGTACTTCTACATACAAATGTTATGTTAAAGAAGTACTTCATCCCCATGTGACCATCTCACCTCATAATCAAATGACCCTAAATCCCTCACTAACCTACCCCCGCCCTCACTAAACTTAATAATAAATGCTGGTGCATCCAGTGCATTGTTGGCACTGCGGGACCAGAAGGCAGAGACCCCCATGGACCCAGCTTTCACTATCTTTTGTGTGTCTTTTATTTCTCAACCTGTTGATCTGCCTAGGAACAAAGAGAGATCACCGTTGCATTGAGGGCTGCTGGCCGGATCCCACAATAGAGGCCTATGTTGAAAAAGGAAATATCTTCACATAAAACCTGGACAGAAACATTCTGAGAAACTTCTTTGTGATGTGTGGATTCATCTCACAGAAATGAACCATTCTTTTGATTTAGCAGTTTGGAAACAGTCTTTTTATAGAACCTGCAAAGGGATATTTGGGAGTGCTTTGAGGCCTATGGTGAAAAAGGAAATATCTTCACATAAAAACTGGACAGAAGCTTTCTGAGTAACTTCTTTGTGATGTGTGCATTCATCTCACAGAGTTGAACCATTCTTTTGATTGAGCAGTTTGGAAACAGTCTTTTGGTAGAATCTGCAAAGGATATTTGGGAGCACATTAATGCCTATGTTGAAAAAGGAAATATCCTCACATATAAACCAGAAAGAAGCTTTCTGAGAAACTGCTTTGTGATACATGCATTCGTCTCACAAAGTTAAACCTTTCTTTTCATTGAGCTGTTTGGAAACACAGTTTTGGTAGTATCTGTCAATGGAGGTTTCGGAGTACATTGAGGCTTATGGTTAAAAAGGATATATCTTCCGATACACACTAGAAAGAAAGTTTCTGAGAATTTTTTTGTGATGTGTGCATTCATCTAACATAGTTAAAGCATTCTTTTGATTGAGCAGCTTGGAAACACTGTGTTTGTAAAATCTGCAAAGGGATATTTGGATTTGCGTTGAGGACCATGTTATAAAAGGAAATATCTTCCAGTACAAATTAGACAGAATAATTCTGAGAAACTGATTTCTGATGTGTGCATTCATCATACAGAGTTAAACCATTCTTTGGATTCAGCAGTTTGGAAACAATGTTTGTCCATTCTGCAAATGGACATTTGGGAGTTCATTTAGGCCAATGGTGTAAAAGCGAATATCCGAGGATAAAAAGTAGAAGCATGTTATCTGAGAAACCAATTTGTGATGTGCATATTCAGCTCTCAGAGTTAAACCTTTCTTTTCATCCAGCAGTGTGGAAAAACTCTTTTGTAGAATCTGTGAAAGGATATTTGGCTGTGCATTGAGGTATACTGTGAAAAAGGAATTATATATAGATAAAAACAATAAAGAAGCTTTCTGAGAAACTGCTTTGTGATGTGTTCATTCATCTCATAGAGGTAAAGCTTTCTTTGCATTCAGCAGTTTGGAAACACTGTTTTTGCTCATTATTCCAGTGGACATTTGGGAGCTAATTGAGGCCAACTGGGAAAAAGCGAATATACCAGGATAAAAACTAGAAGCACGTTATTTGAGAAACCAATTTGTGATGTGTGCATTCATCTCACAGAATTAAACTTTGCTTTTCAATCAGCAATTTGGAAACACTGTTTTCTTAGAATCTGCAAAGGGATATTTGGCAGCACATTGTGGCCCATTGTGAAAAAGGAAATATCTTCAGATAAAAACTAGAGGAAGCTTTCTGAGAAACTGCTTTGTGATGTGTTCATCCACCTTACAGAGTTAATCCTTTCTTTGGATTCAGCAGCTTGGAAAAACTGTTTTGGTCCATTCTGCGAAGAGGCATTTTGGAGCTCTTTGAAGCCAATGGTGAAAAAGCAAATATCCCAGGATAAAAACTGGAAGCACGTGGTCTGAGAAATTGATTTGTGATGTGTGCATTCATCTCACAGAGTTAAACCTTTGTTTTCATTCATCAGTTTCGAAACACTGTTTTCTTAGGACATGCGAAGAGATATATGGTAGTGCAATGAAGCCTGAGGTGAAAAAGGAAATATTTTCAGATAAAAAATAGAAGGAAGCTTAATGAGAAATGACTTTGGGATGTGTGCATTCAACACACAGAGTTAATCCTTCCTTGGATTCATCAGCTTAGTAACACTGTTTTTGTCCTTTCTGTGAATGGACATTTGGGAGCTCATTGATGCCAGTGGCAAAAAAGTGACTATCCCAGGATAAAAACTAAAAGGAAGCTCTCTGAGAAGCTGCTCTGTGATATGTGCATTCATCTCACAGAGTTAAACCTTCTTTTCATTTAGCAGTTTGGATTCACTGTTTAGGTACGACCTGAGAAGGGATATTTGCAATCCATTGAGGCCTATGGTGAAAAAGGAAATATCTAAGGATAAACACTAGAAGGTAGGTTTCCAAGAAACTGCTTTGTGATGTGTTCATTCATCTCTGAGAATTAAACCTTTCTTTGGATTCAGCAGTTTGGTAGCACTGTTTTTGTCCGTTCTGCGAATGGACATTTGGGAGCTCATTGAGGCCAATGGCGAAAAAGGGAATATTCCAGGTTAAAATCTAGAAGGAATCTCTGAGAAACCTCTTTGTGATGTATGCATTCATCTCACAGAGTTAAACCCTTCTTTTCATTCAGCAGTTAGGAAACACCGTTTTTGTAGAATTTGCAAAGAGATATTTGGCAGTGCAATGAGGCCTATTGTGAAAAAGGAAATATCTTCAGATAAATACTAGAAAGAAACTTTCTTGGAAACTAGTTTGTGATGTATTCATTCACCTGACAGAGTGAAACCTTTTTTTTGCATTCAGCAGTTTGGTAACACTGTTTTTTTCCATTATGGAAATGGACGTTTGGGAGCTCAATGAGGCCAATGGCCAAAAAGTGAATATACAAGGAAAAAAACTAAAAGGAAGATATCTGAGAAAATGCCTTGTGACGTGTGCATTCATCTGACAGTTTTAAATTTTCTTTTCATTCAGCACTTTGGAAACACTGTTTTTGTAGAATCTCTGAAGGGATATTTGGGAGCATATTGAGGCCAATGGTGAAAAAGTGAATATCCCTGGATAAAAACTATAAGGAAGATATCTGAGAAACTGCTTTGTGATGTGCTCATTCATCTCACAGAGTTAAACCTTTCTTTGGATTCAGCAGTTTGGTAACACTGTTTTTGTCCATTCTGCTAAAGGACATTAAGGGGCTCATTGATGCAAATGGCAAAAAAGTGAATATCCCATGATAAAAACTAGAAGGAAGAAATATGAGAATCCACTCTGTGTTGTATGCATTCATCTCACAGAGTTAAACCTTTCTTTTCATTCAACTGTTTGGAAACATTGTTTTTGTAGAATCTGAGAAGGGATATTGGAGCACTTTGAGGCCTATGATGAAAAAGGGAATATATTCGGGTAAAAAATAGAAAGAAGCTTTCTGAGAAACTGCTTAGTCATGTGTTCATTTTACAGGGTTAAAACTTTCTTTGGATTCAGCAGTTTGGGAACACTGTTTTTGTCCATTCTGTGAATGAACATTTGGGAGCTAATAGAGGCCAAATGCGAAAAAGTGAATATCTCAGGATAAAAACTAGAAGCACGTTATCTGTGAAATTGATTTGTGATATGTGCATTCATCTCACAGAGTTAAAGCTTTCTTTTTCATTCAGCAGTTTGCAAACACTGTTTTCTCAGAATATGTGAAAGGATATTTCACAGCACACTGAGGCCTATGGTGAAAAAGGAAATACCTTCAGAAAAAAAATAGAAATAAGATTTTTGAGTAACTGCTTTGTCATGAGTTCATTTGTCTTATCGAGTTAAGTCTAACTTTGGATTCAGCAGTTTGGAAACACTGTTTTTGTCCATTCTGCAACTGCACATTTTGGAGCTCTTTGAGGCCAATGGTGAAAAAGCAAATATCCCAGTATAAAAACTAGAAGCACGTTATCTGAGAAACCGATTTGTGATGTGTGCATTCATCTCACAGAGTTAAACATTTCTTTTCATCTAGCAGTTTTGAAACACTGTTTTCTTGGAAAGTGTGAAGAGATATTTGGTGGTGCAATGAGGCCTAGGGTGAAAAAGGAAATATTTTCAGATAAAATCTAGAAAGAAGTTTAATGAGAAACTGCTTTGGCATGTGTTCATTCAACACACAGAGTTAATCTGTCCTTGGATTTATCAGTTTGGTAACACTGTTTGTGTCCATTCTGCAAATGGACATTTGGAAGCTCATTGATGCCATTGGCGAAAAAGCGATTATCCCAGGATATACACTAGAAGGAAGTTATCTGAGAAACTGATTTGTGATGTGTGCACTCATCTCACAGAGTTAAACCTCTTTTTTCATTCAGCAGATTGGAAACACTGTTTTCTCAGAATCTGTGAAGACATATTTTGTAGCACAAAGAGGACTAAGGTGAAAAATAAAATAATTTCAGATTAAAAAGAGAAAGAAGCTTTCCAAGAAACTGCTTTGTGATGTATGCATTCATCTTACACAGTTAAACCTTTCTTTGGATTCAGCAGTTTGGTAACATGGTTTTTGTACACTCTTCAAATGGACACTAGGGAGCTTATTGAGACCAATGATGAAAAAGAGAATATCCCGGGATAAAAACTAGAAGGAAGCTCTCTGAGAAACCACTTTGTGATGTATGCATTTATCTCACAGGGTTAAACCTTTCTTTTCATTCAGCAGTTTTGAAACACTGTTTTTGTATAATCTGAGAAGGGAAATTTGGAAGCACATTGAGGCCTATGGTGAAAAAGGAAATATCTTTGATAAAAACTAGAAAGAAGCTTTCTGAGAAACTGCTTTGTAATGTGTTCATTAATCTCACAGAGTTAAACCTTTCTTTGCATTCAGCAGTTTGATAACACCATTTTTGTACATTCTTCAAATGGACACTAGGGAGCTTATTGAGGCCCGTGGTGAAAAAGCCAATATCCCAGGGTAAAAACTAGAAGGAAGATATTAGAGAAACTGCTCTGTGTTGTGTGCATTCATCTGGCACAGTTAAACTTTTCTTTTCATTCAGCAGTTTGGAAACATTGTTTTTGTAGTATCTGCAAAGGGATATTTAGGAGCACATTGAGGCCTATGGTGAAAAAGGGATTATATTCAGGTAAAAACTAGAAAGAAGCTTTCTGAGAAACAGTGATTTGTTCATTTATCTTACAGAGATAAAAAGTTCTTTGGATTCAGCTGTTTTGAAACACTGTTTTTGTCCATTCTGTGAAAGAAGATTAGGGAGCTCATTGAGGCCAATGGTGAAAAAGCAGACATCACAGAATAAAAACCAGAAGCATGTTATCTGAGAAATTGACTTGTGATGTATGCATTAATTGCAAAGAGTTAATCCTGTCTTTTCATTCAGCAGTTTGGAAACACTGTTTTCTTGGAATTTGCAAAGGGATATTTGCTAGTGCATATCCGAAGACAAAAACTAGAAGGAAGCCCTCCAGGAAACAGCTTTGTGATGTATGCATTCATCTTGCAGAGTTAAAACTGTCTTTTCATTCAGCAGTTTGGAAACAGTCTTTTTGTAGCATCTGTGAAGGGATATTTGGCAGTGCATTGAGGCCTATTGTGAAAAAGGAAATATCTTGAGACCAGAACTAGAAAAAAGCTTTCTGAGAAATTGCTTTGTGATTTGCTCATTCATCTCACATAGTTAAACCTTTCTTTGGATTCAGCAGTGTGTAACACTGTTTTTGTCTATTCTGCAAATGGACATTTTGGAGCTCATTGAAGCCAATGGCAGAAAAGCAAATATCCCAGAATAAAAACTAGAAGGAAGTTGTCTGAGAAACTAATTTCTGATGTGTTCATTCACCTCACAGATTTAAATCTTTCTTTTCATTCAACAGTTTGGAAACACTGTTTTCTTAGAATCTGCAAAGAGATATTTTGTAGGGCAAAGGGGTCTTTGGTGAAAAAGAAAATAACTTCAGATTAAAACTAGACAGAAGCTTTCTGAGAAACTGCTTTGTGATGTGTGCATTAATCTCACAGAGTTAAACCTTTCTTTGGATTCAGCAGTTTGGTAACACTGTTTTTGTCCATTCTTCGAATGGACATTAAGGAGCTCATTGAAGCCAAAGGCGAAAATGTAAATATCCCAGGATAAAAACTAGAAGCACATTATCTGAGAGATCAATTTGTGATGTGTGCATTCATCTCACAGAGTGAAACGTTTCTTTTCATTCAGCAGTTTGGAAACACTGTTTTCTTAGAATCTGTTAAGAGATATTTGGTAGCATCTTGAGGCCTATGGTGAAAAAGGAAATATCTTCAGATGAAAACTGAAAGAAGCTTTCTGAGAAACAGATTTGTGATGTGTGCATGCATCTCACAGAGTTAAACTTTTCTTTTCATTCAGCATTTTTGAAACACTGTTTTTTTAGAATCTGCAAAGAGATATTTGGTAGGGTATTGAGGCTTCTGGTGAAAAGGAAAATATCTTCAGATAAAAACTAGAAAGAAGCTCAATGAGAAACTGCTTTGGGATGTGTGCATTCGTCTCACAGAGTTAAACCTTTCTTTGGATTTAGCTGTTTGGAAACATTGTTTTTGTTCATTCTGTGAATGGACATGTGGGAGCTTATTGTGGCCAATGGTGATAATGTTAATATTCCAGGATAAAAACTAGAAGGAAGATATATGAGAAACTGCTCTGCGTTGTGTGCGTTCATCTGACAGTGTTAAACCTTTCTTTTCATTCAGCAGTGTGGCAACATTGCTTTTGTAGAATCTGCGAAAGGATATTTGGGAACGCATTGAAGCCTAGGGTGAAAAAGTGAACATAGTCAGAAAGTCAGATAAAAACTAGAAATAAGCTTTCTGAGAAACTCCTTGGTTATGTGTTCATCCATCTCACAGAGTTAAACCTTTCTTTGGGTTCAGCTGTTTGGAAGCATTGTTTTTGTCCATTCTATGAATGGACATTTGGGAGCTCTTTGAAGCCAATGGCAAAAAATGAATATGCCAGGGTAAAAATTAGAAGGAAGTTATCTGAGAAATCGACTTGTGATGTGTGCATTCTTCTCACAGAGTTAAATTTTTCTTTTCATTCAGCAGTTTGGAAACAATGTTTTCCTAGAATCTGCGAAGAGATATTTGGTAGTGCAATGAGGCCTATGGTGAAAAAGGTAATATTTTCAGATAAATACTAAGAAGAACTTTTCTGAGAGACTACTTTTTGATGTGTGGACAGAGTTAAACCTTTCCTTGTGATCAGCAGTTTGCACAAACAGTTTTTGTCCATTCTGCAAGTGGACATTTGGGACCTCATTGAAGCCAATGGCAAAAAAGTGAATATCCCAGGATAAAAACTAGAAGGAAGTGATCTGAGACACCAATTTGTGATGTGTGCATTCATCTCACAGAATTAAAACTTTCTCTTCATTCAGCAGTGTGGAACTACTATTTTCTTAGAATCTGTGAAGAGATATTTGGTAGCACATTGAGGTCTATGGTGAGAAAGGAAATATCTTCAGATTAAAACTTAAAGAAGCTTAATGAGAAACTGCTTTGGGATGTGTGCATTCATCTCACAGAGTTAAATCTTTCTTTGGATTCAGCAGTTTCATAACACTGTTTTTGTCCATGCTGCAAATGGACATTTGGGAGCTCATTGGGGCCAAAGGCGAAAAAGCTAATATCCCAGGATAAAAACAAGAACAAAGCTATATGAGAAACTACTTTGTGATGTGTGCACTCATCTCACAGATTTCAACCTTTCTTTTCATTCAGCAGTTTGGAAACACTGTTTTTGTAGAATCTCTCAAGTGATATTTGGGAACACATTTAGGTCAATGGTGAAAAAGGAAATATCTTCAGATAAAAACTAGAAAGAAGCTTTCCGAGAAACTGCTTTTTGATGTGTGCATTCATCCAGCCGAGTTAAATATTTCTTTTCATTCTGCAGTTTGGAAACACTGTTTTTGTAGAATCTCTGAAGGGAAATTTTGGAGCACATTCAGGCCTAAGTGAAAAAGGAAATATCTTCATAAAAAAATTAGAAAGATTCTTTCTGGAAAACTGCTTTGTGATGTATGCCTTCATCCAGGGTGAAACCTTTGGATTCAGGATTTTGGAAAGGGTTTTTGTCCATGTTGCAAAATTGGCATTTGGGATCTCATTGAGGACAAGGCAAAAAAGCGAATATTCCAAAACTGTTTTTTTCCTTTCTGCGAATGTACATTTGGGAGCTCATTGAGGCCAATGGCAAAAAAGTCAATATCCCAGGATAACAACTAGAAGGAAGCTATCTGAGAAACGGTTTTGTGATGTGTGCATTCATCTATCAGTGTTAAAACTTTCTTTTCATCCAGTAGTTTAGAAAAACTGTTTTCATAGAATCCGTGAAGGGATATTTGGGAGTGCATTGAATCCTATAGTGAACATTAAATACCTTCAATTGCAAATAAGAAACAAGCTTTGTGAGAAACTGCTTTGTGGTGTGTGCATTCATATCACAGTTTTAAAGCATTCTGAATGTCCCAGGTTAGAAACCAGAAGGTAGCTATCTGGGAAACCACTTTGTGATATGTGCATTCAACACACAGTATTAAACATTTCTTTTCATTCAACAGTTGGGAAACACAGTTTTTGTAGAATCTCCGAAGGGATATTTGGGAGCACCAAGTGGCCTATGGTGAAAAAGGAAAAACTTCAGATAAAAACTAGAAAGAATCTTTCTGAGAAACTGGTTTGTGATGAATGTATTCATCTCACAGAGTTAAACTTTCTTTGGATTAAGCAGTTTCAAAACACCGTTTTTGTCCATTCTGCATATTGACATTTGGGAGCTCTTTGAGGTCAACAGCAAAAAAGCAAATATCACAGGATAAAAACTATAAGGAAGTTATCTGAGAAATCGTTTTGTGATGTGTGCATTCCTCTCAGAGAGTTAAAACTTTCTTTTCATTCAGCAGTTTGGAAACACTGTTTTCTTAGAATTTGCAAAGAGATATGTTGTAGCACATTGAGGCCTATGGTGAAAAAGGAAATATCTTCAGGTTAAAACTAGAAAGAAGCGTTCTGAGAAACTGCTTTGTGATGTGTGTATACATCTCACAGATTTAAACCTTTCTTTGGATTCAGCAGTTTGGAAACACTCTTTTTGTCCATGCTGCAAATGTACATTTGGGAGCTCTTTGAGGCCAATTGCAAAAAAGTGAACTTCCCAGGATAAAAACTAGAAGGAATTTATCTGAGAAACCACTTTGTGATGTGTGCATTCATCTCACAGAGTGAAACCTTTCTTTTCATTCAGCAGTTTGGAAACACTGTTTTTGTAGAATCTGTGAAGAAAATGTGGGGGCACATTGAGGCCTATGGTGACAAAGGAAATACATTCCTATAAAAATTAGAAAGAATCTTCTGAGAAACTGCTTTGTGATTTTGCATTCATCTCACAGTTAAACCTTTCTTTGGATTCAGCAGTTTGGTAACACTGTTTTTTCCATCCTACTAATGGACATTGGGAGATCAGCAAAGCCCATGGGGAGAAAGAAAATATCCCAGGATAAAAACTAGAAGGAATGTATCAGAGAAAATGGTTTGTGATGTGGGAATTTATCTCACAGAGTTAAACCTTTCTTTTCATACAGCAGTTGGGAAACAAGGTTTTTGTAGAGTCTGTGAAGGGATATTGGGAGCGCTTTAAGGCCTATGGTAAAAAAGGAAATATCTTCTGATTAAATACTAGAAAGAAGTTTTCTGAGAAACTGCTTTATGATATTTGCATTAATCTCACAGAGATAAACCTTTCTTTGGATTCTGCAGTTGGGAAAAAGGAAGGAATATACCTGAGAAAACACTCTGTGATTTGCACATTCATTTTGCAGTGTAAAACACTTCTTTTCATTCAGCAGTTTGGAAACACTCTTTTTGTAGAATATGTGAAGGGATATTTATCAGCGCATTGAGGCCTATGGTGAAAAATGAAATATATTTTGATAAAAACGAGAAAGAAGCTTTCTGAGAAACTGCTTTGTGATGTGTTCATTCATCTCACAGAGTTAAACCTTTCTTTGGACTCAGCAGTTTGGAAACGCTGTTTTTGTCCATTCGGCAAATGGACACTTGGGGGCACATTGAGGCCAATGGCAAAAAAGTGAATATGCCAGGATAAAAACTAGAAGGAAGTTATCTGAGAAACTGATTTTTGATGTGTTCATTCATTACACAGTTAAACCTTTCTTGTCATTCAGGAGTTTGGAAACACTGTTTTCTTAGAATCTGTGAAGGGACATTTTGAGGCCTACAGTGAAAAAGGAAATAACTTCAGATTAAAACTAGGA
Organism: Pan paniscus; assembly: GCF_029289425.2. NCBI lineage: Eukaryota > Metazoa > Chordata > Mammalia > Primates > Hominidae > Pan > Pan paniscus. Next base: position 59,904,045 of record NC_073272.2, on the reverse strand, counting down.
ACAAACTTTCTGAGAAACTGCTTTGGGCTGTGTTCATTCATCTTCAGATTCAGCAGTTTGGTAACATTGTTTTTGTCCATTGTGCAAATGGACATTTGGAAGCTCATTGAAGCCAATGGCGAAAAAGCAAATATTCCGAGATAAAAACTAGAAGGCAGCTCTCTCAGAAAACGCATTCTGATGTGTGCATTCATGTTGCAAAGTTAAACCTTTCTTTTCATTTAACAGTTTGGAAACACTGTTTTTGAAGAATCTGCAAAGGAATATTTGGGAGTGCATTGAGGCCTGTTGTGAAAAAGAAATATCTTCAGGTAAAAAGTAGAAAGAAGCTTTCTGAAAAAATGCTTTGTGCTGTGTTCATTCATCTCAGAGTTAAACCTTTCTTTGGGTTCAACAATTTGGTCACACTGTTTTGTCCATTCTGCAAATGGACATTTGGGAGCTCATTGAGGTCAATGGCAAAAAAGCCAATATCCCAGGCTAAAAACCAGAAGGAAGATATCTGAGAAACCGCTCCATGTTGTGTGCATTCATCTCACAGCGTTAAACTTTTCTTTTCTTTCAGCAGTTTGGAAACATTGTTTTTGTAGAATCTGCAAAGGGATATTTGGGAGCACATTGAGGACTATGGAGAATACGGGAATATATTCAGGTAAAAATTGGAAAGAAGCTCTCTGAGAAACTGCTTTGGGCTGTGTTCATTCATCTTACAGACTTAAACCTTTGTTTGAACTCAGGAGTTTGGAAACACTGTTTTTGTACATTCTGTGAATGGACGTTTGGGAGGTCATTGGGGTCAATCGTGAAAAAGGAAATATGACAGGAGAAAAACTAGAAGATATCTGAGAAAACACTCTGTGATTTGTGCATTCATCTCACAGTGTTAAACCCTTCTTTTCATTCAGCAGTTTGGAAATACTGTTTTTTAGAATCTGTGAAGGGATATTTGTCAGTGCATTGAGGCCTATGGTGAAAAAGGAAATATATTCTGATATAAACTAGAAGGTAGCTTTCTGAGAAACTGCTTTGTGATGTGTTCATTCATTGCACAGAGTTAAATCTTTCTTTGGATTCAGCAGTTTGGAAACACTGTTTTTCTCCATTCTGGGAATGGACATTTGGGAGCTCATTGAGGCCTAGGTCAAAAAAGCAAATATCCCAAGATAAAAACTAGAAGGAAGCTCTTTGAGAAAATGTGTTGTGATGTGTATATTCATCTCACAAATTTAAGCTATTCTTTTCATTCAGCAGTTTGTAAACACTGTTTTTGTAGAATCTGCAAAGGGGTATTTGGCATTGCATTTTGACCAAAATCAAAATTGAATTTTTTTGATTAGAAAAAATTTAATATCCCTGGATAAAAACTAGATGGAATATATCTGAGAAACTGGTTTTTGATATGTGCATTCATCTAGCAGAGTTAGCAGAGTTAAACCTTTCATTTCAGTCAGCATTTTGGAAACACTGTTTTTGAAGAATCTGTGAATGCATATTCTGGAGCACGATGAGGCGTATGGTATAATGGAATTTTGTTCAGATAAAAATTCGGAAGAAGCTTTCTGAGAAACTTCATGGTGATGTTTTCATTCATCTCACAGAGTTAAACATTTCTTTGGATTCAGCAGTTTGGAACCACTGGTTTGGTCCATTCTGTGAATGGACATTTGGGAGTTCATTGAGGCCAATGATGAAAAGTGAATATCCCAGGATAAAAGCTAAAAAGAAGTTATCTGAGAAACCTATTTGTGATGAGTGCATTCATCCCATAGAGTTAAACCTTTCTTTTCATTCAGCAGTTTTGAAATACTCTTTTCTTAGAATCTGCAAAGAGATATTTTGTAGCACAATGAGGCCTATGTTTAAAAAGGAAATATCTTCAGATAGAAACCAGAAAGAACATTTCTAAGAGACTTCTTTTTGATGTGTGGATTCATCTGATGGAGTTAAACCTTTCTTTGGATTCAGAAGTTTGGTAACACTGTTTTTGTCCATTCTACCAATGGACATTTGGGAGTTCATTGAGACCAATGGCAAAAAAGCATATATCCAAGGATAAAATCTAGAAGGAAGTTATCTGAGAAACTGAACTGTGATGTCTGCAATCATATCATCGAGTTAAACATTTCCTTTCATTCAGCAGTTTGGAAACACTGTTTCCATAGGATCAGCAAACAGACATTTGGTAGAGCATTGAGGCCGAAGGGGAAAAAGGCATTATCTTCAGATAAAAACTAGAAGGAAGCTTAAAGAGAGATTGCTTTGGATGTGTGCATTAATCTCACAGAGTTAAACTTTTCTTTTAATTCAGCAGATTGGTGAAACTGCTTTTGTCCATTCTGCGAATGGACATTTGGGAGCTTATTGACGCCAATGGTGAAAAAGAGAATATCCCAGGATAACAAGAAGGAAGTTATCTGAGAAACCGATTTGTGATGTGTGCGTTTATCTCACTGAGTTAAACCGTTCATTTCATTCAGCAGTTTGGAAGCACTGTTTTTTGGAATCTGCTAACAGATATTTTGTAGTGCATTGTGGCCTACTGTGAAAAAGGAAATATCTTCAGATAAAAAATAGAAAGAAGCTTAATGAGAAACTGCTCTTGGTTGTTTGCATTCATCTCACAGAGTTAAACCTTTCTTTGGATTCAGCAGTTTGGTAACACTGTTTTTGTCCATTCTGTGAATGGACATTTGGGAGCTCATTGAGGCCAATGAGGAAAAAGCAAATATCCCAGGATAAAATCTATAAGAATGTTATTGGAGAAAAAGATTTGTGATGTGTTCATTCATCTCACAGAGTTAAACCTTTCTTTTAATTCAGCAGTTTTGAAACACTGTTTCCTTAGAATCTGCTAAGAGATATTTGGAAGTGCAATGAGGCCTAAGGTGAAAAAGGAAATATCTTCAGATAAAAACTGGAAAGAACCTTTCTGACAGACACTTTTTGATGCGTGGATTCGTCTCCCAGGGTTGAGCTTCTCTTTGGATCCAGCAGTTTTGTGACACTGTTTCTGTCCATTCTGTCAATGGACACTTGGGAGGTCATTGAGGCTAATGGCAAAAAAGTGAATATCCCAGGATGAAAACCTGAAGGAAGATATCTGCGAAAATGCTTTCTGATATGTGTATTCATCTCACAGTGTTAAACTTTTCTTTTCATACAGCAGTTTGGAAAAACTGTTTTTGTAGAATCTGTGAAGGGATATTTGGCAGCGTATTGAGGCTTATCGTGAAAAAGGAAATATATTCAGATAAAAACTGGAAAGAAATTTAATCAGAGATGGGTATGGGTTGTGTACATTCATCTAACAGAGTTATAGCTTCCTTAGGATTCAGCAGTTTGGTAAGACTGTTTCTGTCCATTCTGCAAATAGACATTTGGGAGCTCATTGAGTCAGTAGTGAAAAAGTGAATATCCCATGATAAAAATTAGAAGGAAGCTCTCTGAGAAAACGCTTTGTGATGCATGCATTCATATTGCAGCATTAAACATTTCTTTTCATTCAGCAGTTTGGAAACACCTGTTTTTGTAGAATCTGCAAAGGGCTATTTGGCAGTGTATTGAGGCTACTTTGAAAAAGGAAATATCTTTACATAAAAACTAGAAACAAACTTTCTAAGAAACAGCTTTGTGATGCGTTCCTTCATCTAAGAGAGTTAAACCTTTCTTTGGATTCAGCATGTGGTAACACTGTTTTTGTCCATTCTGTGAATGGACACTTGGGCGCTCACTGAGGCCAATTGGGGAGAAATCAAATATTCCAGCATAAGAACTAGAAGGAAGCTCTCTGAGAAACTGCTTTGTGATGTGGGCATTCATCTCACAGAGTTAACGCTTTCTTTTCATTCAGTAGTTTGGAATCATTCTTTTTGTAGAATCTGTGAAGAGATATTTTGAAGCGCATTGAGGCCTACTGTGAAAAAGGAAATATCTTCAGATAAAAACTAGTAAGAATCTTAATGAGAAACTGCTTTCAGTTGTGTGCATTCATCTCACAGTGTCAAACCTTTCTTTCGATACAGCAGTTTGGTAACACTGTTTTCGTCCATTCTGTGAATGGTCATTCGGGAGCTCATTGAGGCCAAAGGTGAAAAAGTGACTACCCAGGATAAAAACTAGAAAGAGCCTTTCTGAGAAACTGTTTTGTGATGTGTGCATTCTCCCTGCAGAGCTAAACCTTCCTTTTCATTCAGCAGTTTAGAAACAGTGTTTTTGTAGAATCTGCAAAAGGATATTTGGCAGAGCATTGAGGCCTATGGTGAAAAAGGAAATATCCTCAGATAAAACCTAGAAAGAGCCTTTCTGAGAGACGACTTTTTGATGTCTGAATTCATCTAACAGAGTTAAAGCTTTCTTTGGAATCAGAACTTTGGTAAAACTGTTTTTGACCATTCTGCATATGGACATTTGGAAGCTCTTTGAGGCCAATGGCAAAAAAGTGAATATCCCAGGATAAAAACTTGAAGGAAACTCTCTGAGAAACCAATTTCTGTGGTTTGCATTCATCTCCAAGAGTGAAACATTTTTTCCATACAGCAGTTTAGAAACATTGTTTCTGTGGAATCTGCATAGGAATATTTGGCAGTGCATTGAGGCCTATGGTGAAAAAGGAAATATCTTCAGATAAAAACTAGAAAGACACTTTCTGAGAAACTGATTTGTGATGTGTGGATTCATCTCACAGAGTTAAATCTTTCTTTTCATTCAGCAGTTTGGAAACACTGTTTTCTTAGAAAATGCCAAGAGATATTTTGTAGTGCAATGAGGCCTATGGTTGAAAAGGAAATATCTTCAGATTAAAACTAGAAAGAAGCTTTCTGAGAAACTGCTTTGTGATGTGTGCATTCATGTCACAGAGTTGAATCTTTCTTTGGATTAGGCAGTTTGGTAACACTGTTTTAATACATTCTGCAAATGGACATTTGGGGGCTCATTGGGGCCAATGACAAAAAAGTGAATTTCCCAGGATAAAAACTAGAAGGAACATATCTGAGAAAAAGCTTTGTGAAGTGTGGATTCATCTCACAGCATTAAACCATTCTTTTCATTCAGCAGTTTCAAAACACTGTTTTTGTAGAATCTCTGAAGGGATGCTTAGGAGCACCTTGAGGCCTATGGTGAAAAAGGAAATATATTCAGAAAAAAAACTAGAAAGAAGCATTCTGAGAAACTGCTTTGTGATGGGTCCATTCAACTCACAGATTTAAACCGTTCTTTGGATTCAGCAGTTTGGAAACACTGTTTTCGTACATTCTGCGCATGGACATTTGGGGGCTCATTGAGGCCAATGGGGAAAAAGTGAATATTCCAGGATAAAAACAAGAAGGAAGGTATCTGGGAAACTGCTCTGCATTGTGTGTATTCACCTCACAGAGTTAAATCTTTCTTTTCATTAAGCAGTTTGGAAAAATTGTTTTTGTAGAATCTGCAAAGGGATATTTGACAGCACATTGAAGCCTTTGGTGAAAAAGGGAACATATTCTGACAAAAAGTAGAAAGAAGCTTTCTGAGAAACCGCTATGTGGTGTTTTAATTCACCTTACATTGTTAAACTTTTTTTGGATTCAGCTGTTTGGAAACACTGTTTTTGTCCATTCTGCGAATGGATATTTGGGAGCTCATTGAGGCCAATGGTGAAAAAGTGAATATCCCAGGATAAAAACTAGAAGCATGTTATCTGAGAAACTGATTTATGATGTGTGTATTCATCTCACATAGTTAAACTTTTCTTTTCATTCAGCACTTTGGAAACACTCTTTTTGTAGAATATGTGAAGGGATATTTGGAAGTGCTTTGAGGCCTATGGTGAAAAAGGAAATATCGTCAAATAAAAACTAGAAATAAGCTTTCTGAGAAACTGCTTTGTGATGTGTCCATTTATCTCACAGAGTTAAACGTTTCTTTGGATTCAGCTGTATGGAAGCACAGTTTTTGTTGATTCTGTGAATGAACATTTGGAAGCTCAATCAGGCCAATGGCAAAAAAGTGAATATCCTGGGATAAAAACTAGAAGGAAGATATCTGAGAAAACCCTTTGTGATGTGTGCATTCATCTCAGTGTTAAACCTTTCTTTTCATTCAGTAGTTTGGAAACACTGTTTTTGAAGAATCTGTGAAGAGATATTTAGAAGCACATTGAAGCCTAAGGTGAAAAAGGAAATTTCTTCAGATTAAAACTAGAGAGAAGCATGCTGAGAAACTGCTTTGTGATGTGTTCATTCATTTTACAGAGTTAAAACTTTCTTTGGATTCAGCAGTTTGGAAGCACTGTTTTTGTCCATTCTGCAAATGCACATTTGGGAGCTCATTGAGAACAATGGCGAGAAAGTGAATATCCCAGGATTAAAACTAGAAGGAATTTATCTGAGAAACCGATTTCTGAGATTTGTATTCAACTCACAGAATTAAACCTTTCTTTTCATTCAAGAGTTTGGAAACTCTGTTTTATCAGAGTCTGTGAAAAGATATTTGGTAGCACATTGAGGCCTATGATGAAAAAGGAACTATTTTCAGATAAAAACTACAAAGAAGCTTAATGAGAAACTGCTTCAGGATGTGTGCATTCATCTCACAGAGTTAACTTTTCCTTGCAATCATCAGTTTGGTAACACTGTTTTTGTCCATTCTGCGAATGGACATTTGGGAGCTCATTGATGCCAAAGCGAAAAAGTGAATAGCCCAGGATAAAAACTAGATGGAAGCTCTCCAAGAAACTGCTTCATGATGTGTTCACTCACCCTGCAGAGCTAAACCTTCCCTTTCATTCAGTAGTTTGGAAACAGTGTTATTTTGGAATCTGTGAAAGGGTATTTGGCAGCACATTTAGGCCTATGGTGAAAAAGGAAATATCCTCAGATAAAAACTAGAAAGAACCTTTCTGAGAGACACCTTTTGATGTGTGGATTCATCTAACAGAGTTAAAGATTTCTTTGAACTCAGCAGTTTTGTAACACTGTATTTGTCCATTCTGCAAATGGACTTTTGGGAGCTCATTGAGGCCAATGGTGAAAAAGCAAATATCCTAAGATAAAATGTAGAAGGAAGCTCTCTGAGAAACCACAGTGTGTTGTTTGTATTCATCACCCATAGTGAAACCTTTCTTTTCATAAAGCAGTTTGGAAACACTGTTTTTGTAGAATCTGCAAAGGGATATTTGACAGCACATTGAGGCCTATGGTGAAAAAGGAAATATCTTCAGATAAAAAATTGAAAGAAGCTTTCTGAGAAACTGCTTTGTGATGTGTTCATTCTTCTCAGAGAGTTAAAACTTTCTTTGGATTCAACAGTTTGGTAACACTGTTTTTGTCCATTCTGTGAATGGACATTTGGGAGCTCATTGAGGCCAAAGGTGAAAAAGCAAATATCCCAAGATTAAAACTAGAAGGAAGCTCTCTGAGAAACCACTTTGTGATGTTTGCATTCATCTCCCAGAGTTAAACATTTCTTTTCATTCAGCAGTTTGGAAACAATATTTTTGCAGAATTTGCAAAGGGATATTTGGCAGCACATTGAGGCCTATTGTGAAAAAGGAAATATCTTCTGATAAAAACTAGAAGGAAGCTTTCTGAGAAAGTGCTTCATGATGTTTTCATTCGTCTCACAGAGCTAAACTATTCTTTGGATTCAGCAGTTTGGTAACACTGTTTTCTTAGTATCTGTGAAGAGATATTTAGTAGCAGAATGATGCCTATGGTGAAAAAGGAAATATCTTCAAATTAAACTAGAAAGAAACTTTCTGAGAAACTGCTTTGTGATGTGTGCATTCATCTTATAGAGTTAAAACTTTCTTTGGATTCAGCAGTTTGGAAACACCATTTGTGCCCATTCTGCGAATGGACTTTTGGGAGCTCATTGATGCCAATGGCGAAAAGGCAAATATCCCAGAACAAAAACTAGAAGGAAGTTATCTGAGAAACCGATTTGTGATGTGTATATGCATCTCACAGAGGTTAACTTTTGTTTTCCTTCCACAGGTTGGAAATTCTGTTTTCTTAGAATCCGTGAAGACATGTATGGTAGCACATTGAAGCTTATGTTGAAAAATAATATATTTTCAGATTAAACTCTAGAAAGAAGCTTAATGAGAAACTGCTTTGGGATGTTTGCATTCATCTCACAGAGTTAATCCTTCTTTGGATTCATCAGTTTGGTAACACTGTTTTTGTCCATTCTGCAAATGAACATTTGGGAGTTCACTAAAGCTAAAGGCAAAAAAAGGAATATCCCAGGATAAAAACTAGAAGGAAGCTCTCTAAGAAACTGCTTTGTGATGTGTGCATTCATCTCACAGATGTAAACCGTCCTTTTAATTCAGCAGTTTGGAAACACTGTTTTCTTGAATCTGTGAACAGATATTAGGTAGCGCATTGAGACCTATGGTGAAAAAGGAAATATTTTCAGATAAAAACTAGAAAGAAGCTTAATGAGAAACCTCTATGTAATGTAGTCCTTCATCTCACAGAGGTAAACATTTCTTTGCATTCAACAGTCTGAAAACACTGTTTTTGTCTATTCTGTGAATGAACTTTTTGGAGCTCATTGTGGAAAATCACGAGAAAGAGAATATCGTATGATAAAAACTAGGAGAAAGATATCTGAGAAACCACTCTTTGTTGTGGGCATTAATCTCGGAGTTAAAACTTTCTTTTCATTCAGCAGTTTGGAAAACTTTCTTTGGATTCTGCAGGTTGGTAATGCCATTTATTTCCATTCTGCGAATGGACATTTGGGATCTCATTTAGGCCATTGGTGAAAAAGCAAATATCCCAGGATAAAAACTAGAATGAAGTTATCTGAGAAATGGTTCTTTGATGTGTGGATTAAGCTCAAAGAGCTTAACCTTTCTTTTCATTCAGCAGTTTGGAAACACTGTTTTTGTAGAATCTGTGAAGGGATATTTGGCCTATGGTGAAAAAGGAATTGTCTTCAGATAAAAACTACATAAAGGCTTTCCGTGAAACTGCTTTCTGATGTGTGCATTCATCTCACAGAGTTAAACCTTTCTCTGGATTCAACAGTTTGTAAACACTGTTTTTGTCCATGCTGCAAAAAGACATTTGGGAACTCATTGAGGCCAATGGCTAAAAAGAGAATATCTCATTATAAAAACTACAAGCAAACTACCAGCAAACTACCTGTGATGTGGACACTTTGAGATGTGGACACTCATCTCACAGAGTTAATCCTTCCTTTTCATTCAGCAGGTTGGAAACACTGTTTTTGTAGAATCTGTGAAAGTAAATTTGGGAGTTCTTTGAGGCATATGGTGAAAAAGAATATATATTCAGATAAAAACTAGAAGGAAGTTTACTGAGAAAGTGCTTTGTGATGTTTTCATTCATCTGACAGAGGTAAACATTTCCTTGTTTTCAGCAGTTTGGAAACGCTGTTTTTGTAGAATGTGCGATCAGATATTTGGGAGTGCCTTGGGGCCTATGCTGAAAAAGGAAATATCTTCAGGTAAAAACTAGAAAGAAGTTTTCTGAGAAACTGCTTTGTGACGTTTCCATTAATCTCACACAGCTAAACATTTCTTTGGATTCATCAGTTTGGAAACACTGTTTTTCTAGAATGTGCGATCAGATATTTGGGATTGCCTTGGGGCCTATGCTGAAAAAGGAAATATCTTCAGATAAAAACTAGAAAGAAGTTTTCTGAGAAACTGCTTTGTGACGTTTCCATTAATCTCACACAGTTAAACATTTCTTTGGATTCATCAGTTTGGAAACACTGTTTTTGTTCTTTCAACTAATGGACATTTTGGAGCTCATTGAAGCCAATGGCCAAAAAGCAAATATCCCAGGATAAAAACTAGAAAGAATTTAACTGAGAGACCGATTTGTGGTGTAAACATTCATCTCACAGAGTTAAACCTTTCTTTGGATTCAGCAGTTTGGGAAAACTGTTTTTGTCCATTCTGTGAATGGATATTTGGGAGCTCCTTGAGGCCAATGGTGACAAAGTGAATATCCTAGGATAAAAACTAGAAGGAAGATATCTGAGAAACTGCTTTGTTCTGTGTGGATTTATCTCCCAGGGTTAAATATTTCTTTCAGTTCAGCAGTTTCAAAACACTTTTCTTAGAATCTGTGAAGAGATATTTTTCAGCACATTGAGGTGTATTGTGAAAAAGGAAATATATTCATATAAAAATTAGAAAGAAGCTTTCTGAGATACTGCTTTGTGATATGTGCATTCACCTTACAGAGTTAAACATTTCTCTGGATTCAGCAGTTTGGAAACACTGTTTTTGACCAGTCTGCAATCAGACATTTTGGAGCTCATTTCGGCCAGTGGTGAAAAAGTGAATATCCCAGGATAAAAACTAGAAGGAATTTATCTGAGAAACCAATTTGTGATGTGTGCTTTGAACTCACAGAGTTAAACCTTTCTTTTCATTCAGCAGTTTGGAAACACTGTTTTCTTAGAATCCGCGAAGGGATATTTGGTAGTGCATTGAGGCGTAGGGTGAAAAAGGAAATATCTTCAGATAAAAACTAGAAAGAATCTTTCTGAGAAACTGCTTTGTGATGTGTGCATTCATCTCACAGAGTTAAACCTTTCTTTGAATTCTGAAGTTTACAAACAGTGTTTTTATCCATTCTGCGAAGGGACATTTGGGAGCTCTTTGAGGCCAATGGTGAAAAAGTGAATATCCCAGTATAAAAACTAGAAGGATGTTATCTGAGAAACCGATTTGTGGTGAGTGCATTCATTTCACAGAGGTAAACCTTTTTTTTTCATTCACTAGTTTGGAAACACTGTTTTTGTAGAATCTATGAGGGGATAATTGTGAGCGCAATGAGGCCAATGGTGAAAAAGGAAATATATTCATATAAAAATTACAAAGAATCTTTCTGAGAAGCTGTTTTATGATGTGTGCATTTATCTCACAGAGTGAAAGGATTCTCTGCATTCAGCAATTTGGAATCACTGTTTTTTTCCATGCTGCAAATGGACATTCAGGAGCTCATTGTGGCCAATGGCAAAAAAAGCAAATATCCCATGATAAGAACTACAAGAATCTATCTGAGAAACTGCTTTGCAATGTGTGCATTCATCTCACAGAGTTAAACATTTATTTTCATTCAGTGGTTTGGAAACACTGTTTTTCTAGAATTTGTGAGGAGATAGTTCGTAGAGCATTGAGGTCTGTGATGAAAAAGGAAATATGTTGAGAAAAAACTAGAAAGAATCTTAATGATAAAGCAAATATCCCAGGATAAAAACTTGAAGGAAGATATCTGAGAAACTGCTCTGTGTTGTGTGCATTCATCTCCCAGAGTTAAACCTTTCTTTTCTTTTTTTATTTTGTGTGTGTTTTTTTTTATTTTTTATTTATTATACTTTAAGTTTTAGGGTACATGTGCACATTGTGCAGGTTAGTTACATATGTATACATGTGCCATGCTGGTGCGCTGCACCCACTAACTCGTCATCTAGCATTAGGTATATCTCCCAATGCTATCCCTCCCCCATCTCCCCACCCCACCACCGTCCCCAGAGTGTGATATTCCCCTTCCTGTGTCCATGTGATCTCATTGTTCAATTCCCACCTATGAGTGAGAATATGCAGTGTTTGGTTTTTTGTTCTTGTGATAGTTTACTGAGAATGATGGTTTCCAATTTCATCCATGTCCCTACAAAGGACATGAACTCATCATTCTTTATGGCTGCATAGTATTCCATGGTGTATACGTGCCACATTTTCTTAATCCAGTCTATCATTGTTGGACATTTGGGTTGGTTCCAAGTCTTTGCTATTGTGAATAATGCCACAATAAACATATGTGTGCATGTGTCTTTATAGCAGCATGATTTATAGTCATTTGGGTATATACCCAGTAATGGGATGGCTGGGTCAAATGGTATTTCTAGTTCTAGATCCCTGAGGAATCGCCACACTGACTTCCACAATGGTTGAACTAGTTTACAGTCCCACCAACAGTGTAAGAGTGTTCCTATTTCTCCACATCTTCTCCAGCACCTGTTGTTTCCTGACTTTTTAATGATTGCCATTCTAACTGGTGTGAGATGATATCTCATAGTGGGTTTGATTTGCATTTCTCTGATGGCCAGTGATGATGAGCATTTTTTCATGTATTTTTTGGCTGCATAAATGTCTTCTTTTGAGAAGTGTCTGTTCATGTCCTTCGCCCACTTTTTGATGGGGTTGTTTGTTTTTTTCTTGTAAATTTGTTTGAGTTCATTGTAGATTCTGGATATTAGCCCTTTGTCAGATGAGTAGGTTGCAAAAATTTTCTCCCATGTTGTAGGTTGCCTATTCACTCTGATGGTAGTTTCTTTCGCTGTGCAGAAGCTCTTGAGTTGAATTAGATCCCATTTGTCATTTTTGGCTTTTGTTGCCATTGCTTTTGGTGTTTTGGACATGAAGTCCTTGCCCACGCCTATGTCCTGAATGGTAATGCCTAGGTTTTCTTCTAGGGTTTTTATGGTTTTAGGTCTAACGTTTAAATCTTTAATCCATCTTCAATTGATTTTTGTATAAGGTGTAAGGAAGGGATCCAGTTTCAGCTTTCTACATATGGCTAGCCAGTTTTCCCAGCACCATTTATTAAATAGGGAATCCTTTCCCCATTGCTTGTTTTTCTAAGGTTTGTCAAAGATCAGATAGTTGTAGATATGCGGCATTATTTCTGAGGGCTCTGTTCTGTTCCATTGATCTATATCTCTGTTTTGGTACCAGTACCATGCTGTTTTGGTTACTGTAGCCTTGTAGTATAGTTTGAAGTCAGGTAGTGTGATGCCTCCAGCTTTGTTCTTTTGGCTTAGGATTGACTTGGCGATGCGGGCTCTTTTTTGGTTCCATATGAACTTTAAAGTAGTTTTTTCCAATTCTGTGAAGAAAGTCATTGGTAGCTTGATGGGGATGGCATTGAATCTGTAAATTACCTTGGGCAGTATGGCCATTTTCACGATATTGATTCTTCCTACCCATGAGCATGGAATGTTCTTCCATTTGTTTGTATCCTCTTTTATTTCCTTGAGCAGTGGTTTGCAGTTCTCCTTGAAGAGGTCCTTCACGTCCCTTGTAAGTTGGATTCCTAGGTATTTTATTCTCTTTGAAGCAATTGTGAATGGGAGTTCACTCATGATTTGGCTCTCTGTTTGTCTGTTGTTGGTGTATAAGAATGCTTGTGATTTTTTTACATTGATTTTGTGTCCTGAGACTTTGCTGAAGTTGCTTATCAGCTTAAGGAGATTTTGGGCTGAGATGATGGGGTTTTCTAGATAAACAATCATGTCGTCTGCAAACAGGGACAATTTGACTTCCTCTTTTCCTAATTGAATACCCTTTGTTTCCTTTTCCTGCCTGATTGCCCCAGCCAGAACTTCCAACACTATGTTGAATAGGAGCGGTGAGAGAGGGCATCCCTGTCTTGTGCCAGTTTTCAAAGGGAATGCTTCCAGTTTTTGCTCATTCAGTATAATATTGGCTGTGGGTTTGTGATAGATAGCTCTTATTATTTTGAAATACTTCCAATCAATACCTAATTTATTGAGAGTTTTTAGCATGAAGGGTTGTTGAATTTTGTCAAAGGCTTTTTCTGCATCTATTGAGATAATCATGTGGTTTTTGTCTTTGGCTCTGTTTATATACTGGATTACATTTATTGATTTGCGTATATTGAACAAGCCTTGCTTCCCAGGGATGAAACCCACTTGATCATGGTGGATAAGCTTTTTGATGTGCTGCTGGATTCGGTTTGCCAGTATTTTATTGAGGATTTTTGCATCAATATTCATCAAGGATATTGTCTAAAATTCTCTTTTTTGGTTGTGTCTCTGCCCGGCTTTGGTATCAGAATGATGCTGGCCTCATAAAATGAGTTAGGGAGGATTCCCTCTTTTTCTATTGATTGGAATAGTTTCAGAAGGAATGGTACCAGTTCCTCCTTGTACCTCTGGTAGAATTCGGCTGTGAATCCATCTGGTCCTGGACTCTTTTTGGTTGGTAAACTATTGATTATTGCCACAATTTCAGCTCCTGTTATTGGTCTATTCAGAGATTCAACTTCTTCCTGGTTTAGTCTTGGGAGAGTTTGTGTCGAGGAATTTATCCATTTCTTCTAGATTTTCTAGTTTATTTGCGTAGAGGTGTTTGTAGTATTCTCTGGTGGTAGTTTGTATTTCTGTGGGATCAGTGGTGATATCTCCTTTATCATTTTTTATTGTGTCTATTTGATTCTTCTCTCTTTTTTTCTTTATTAGTCTTGCTAGTGGTCTATCAATTTTGTTGATGCTTTCTAAAAACCAGCTCCTGGATTCATTGATTTTTTGAAGGGTTTTTTGTGTCTCTATTTCCTTCAGTTCTGCTCTGATCTTGGTTATTTCTTGCCTTCTGCCAGCTTTTTAATGTGTTTGCTCTTGCTTTTCTAGTTCTTTTAATTGTGATGGTAGGGTGTCAATTTTGGATCTTTCCTCCTTTCCCTTGTGGGCATTTAGTGCTATAAATTTCCCTCTACACACTGCTTTGAATGCGTCCCAGAGATTCTGGTATGTTGTGTCTTTGTTCTCGTTGGTTTCAAAGAACATCTTTATTTCTGCCTTCATTTCGTTATGTACCCAGTAGTCATTCAGGAGCAGGTTGTTCAGTTTCCATGTAGTTGAGTGGCTTTGAGTGAAATTCTTAATCCTGAGCTCTAGTTTGATTGCACTGTGGTCTGAGAGATGGTTTGTTATAATTTCTGTTCTTTTACATTTGCTGAGGAGAGCTTTACTTCCAAGTATGTGGTCAATTTTGGAATAGGTGTGGTGTGGTGCTGAAAAAAATGTATATTCTGTTGATTTGGGGTGGAGAGTTCTGTAGATGTCTATTAGGTCTGCTTGGTGCAGAGCTAAGTTCAATTCCTGGGTATCCTTGTTGACTTTCTGTCTCGTTGATCTGTCTAATGTTGACAGTGGGGTGTTAAAGTCTCCCATTATTAATGTGTGGGAGTCTAAGTCTCTTTGTAGGTCACTCAGGACTTGCTTTATGAATCTGGGTGCTCCTGTATTGGGTGCATATATATTTAGGATAGTTAGCTCCTCTTGTTGAATTGATCCCTTTACCATTATGTAATGTCCTTCTTTGTCTCTTTTGATCTTTGTTGGTTTAAAGTCTGTTTTATCAGAGACTAGGATTGCAACCCCTGCATTTGTTTGTTTTCCATTTGCTTGGTAGATCTTCCTCCATCCTTTTATTTTGAGCCTCTCTGTGTCTCTGCACATCAGATGGGTTTCCTGAATACAGCACACTGATGGGTCTTGACTTTTTATCCAACTTGCCAGTCTGTGTCTTTTAATTGGAGAATTTAGTCCATTTACATTTAAAGTTAATAGTTATGTGTGAATTTGATCCTGTCATTATGATGTTAGCTGGTGGTTTTGCTCATTAGTTGATGCAGTTTCTTCCTAGTCTCCATGGTCTTTACATTTTGGCTTGATTTTGCAGCGGCAGTTACCGGTTGTTCCTTTCCATGTTTAGCGCTTCCTTCAGGAGCTCTTTTAAGGCAGGCCTGGTGGTGACAAAATCTCTCAGCATTTGCTTGTCTGTAAAGTATTTTATTTCTCCTTCACTTATGAAGCTTAGTTTGGCTGGATATGAAATTCTGGGTTGAAAATTCTTTTCTTTAAGAATGTTGAATATTGGCCCCCACTCTCTTCTGGCTTGTAGGGTTTCTGCCGAGAGATCCGCTGTTAGTCTTATGGGCTTCCCTTTGAGGGCAACCCGACCTTTCTCTCTGGCTGCCCTTAACATTTTTTCCTTCATTTCAACTTTGGTGAATCTGACAATTATGTGTCTTGGAGTTGCTCTTCTCGAGGAGTATCTTTGTGGCGGTCTCTGTATTTCCTGAATCTGAATGTTGGCCTGCCTTGCTAGATTGGGGAAGTTCTCCTGGATAATATCCTGCAGAGTGTTTTCCAACTTGGTTCCATTCTCCGCATCACTTTCAAGTACACCAATCAGACGTAGATTTGGTCTTTTCACATAGTCCCATATTTCTTGGAGGCTTTGCTCATTTCTTTTTATTCTTTTTTCTCTAAACTTCCCTTCTCGCTTCATTTCATTCATTTCATCTTCCATTGCTGATACCCTTTCTTCCAGTTGATTGCATCGGCTCCTGAGGCTTCTGCATTCTTCACGTAGTTCTCAAGCCTTGGTTTTCAGCTCCATCAGCTCCTTTAAGCACTTCTCTGTATTGGTTATTCTAGTTATACATTCTTCTAAATTTTTTTCAAAGTTTTCAACTTCTTTACCTTTGGTTTTGAATGTCCTCCCGTAGCTCAGAGTAATTTGATTGTCTGAGGCCTTCTTCTGTCAGCTCGTAAACCTTTCTTTTCTTTCAGCAGTTTTCAAACATTGTTTTTGTAGAATCTGTGAAGGGATATTTTGGAGTGCATTGAGGCCTAAGGTGAAAAAGGGAATATATTCAGTTAAAAACTAGAAAGAAGCTTTCTGAGACAATGCTTTGTGATGAGTACATTCATCTCACAGAGTTAAACCTTTCTCTGGATTCAGCGGTTTGGAAAAATTGTTTTTGTGCATTCTGAGAATGGCCATTTGGGAGCTCATTGAGGACAATGGCAACAAAATCTACACCCCAGGATAAAAACTAGGAGATATCTGAAAAACTGTGTTGTGATGTGTGCAATCATCTTACAAAGTTAAACCTTCCTTTTCATTCAGCAGTTTGGAAACACTGTTTTGTAGAACCTGCAAAGGGATATTTGGGAGTGCATTGAGGCCTCTGATGAAAAAGGAATTATCTTCAGAGAAAAAGTTGACAGAAGCTTTATGGAAAATTGCTTTATGATGTGGGCATTCATCTCACAGAGTTAAAACTTTCTTTTCATTTAGCAGATTGGAAACACTGTTTTTGTAGAAACATATTTTGTAGCAATATCCCTGTGAAGGGATATTTGGCAGTGCTTTGAGGCCTATGGCAAAAAAGGAAATATCTTCAGATAAAAACTACAAAGAAGCTTTCTGAGAAACAGACTTGTGATGTGTTCATTCATCTCACAGAATTAAACATTTCTTTGCTTTCAGCGGTTTGGAAACACTGTTTTTGTCCATTCAGCGAATGGACATTTGGGAGCTTATTGTGGCCAATAGCAAAAAAGTGAATATCCCACGATAAAAACTAGAAGGAAGATATCTGAGAAACTGCTTTGTGATATGTTCATTAATCTCACAGAGTTAAATATTTCTTTTCATTCAGTTGTTTTTATACACTGTTGTTGTAGAATCGGTAACGGGATATTTGCGAGTGAATTGAGGCCTACAGTGGAAGAGGAAGTATCTTCAGATAAAAACTGGAAAGAAGCTTTCTGAGAAACTGCTTTATGACTTTTGCACACTTCTCACAGAGTTAAATCTTTCTGTGTATTCAGCAGATTGGAAATCCTGTTTTTGTCCATTCGCAGAATGGACATTTAGGACCTTATTGAAGCCAATGGCGAAAAAGAGACTATCCCAGGATAAAAACTAGAAGGAAGTTATCAGAGAAACCACTTTGTGATGTGTGCATTCACCTCACAGAGTCAAACACTTCTTTCAATTCATCAGTTTGGAAACACCGTTTTCTTAGAATCTGCAAAGAGATATTTTTAGCACATTGAGGCCTATGGTGAAAAAGGAAATATATTCATATAAAAATTAGAAAGAAGCTTTCTGAGAAACTGCTTTGAGATATGTGCATTCACCTCAAAGATTTGAAGCTTTCTTTTATTGCAGCAATTTGGAAACACTGTTTTCTTAGAATCTACAAAGAGATATTTCGTAGCACATGAAGGCCTATGGTGAAAAAAGAAATATCTTCAAATAAAAACTGTAAAGAACCTTTCTGAGAAACTGCTTTGTGATGTGTGCATTCACCTCACATAGTTAAACCTTTCTCTGGATTCAGCAGTTTGGAAACACTGTTTTTGTCTGTAGTGCAAATGGACACTTGGGATCTCTTTGAGGCCAATGGTGAAAAAGTGAATATCCCAGGGTAAAAACTAGAAGGAAGATATCTGCAAAACTGTTTTGTGATTGTGCGTTCATCTCACAGAGTTAAACTTTTCTTTCAATTCAGCAGTTTCAAAACGCTGATTTCTTAGAATCTCTGAAGAGTTATTTTGCATTGCCTTGAGGCCTATGGGGAAAAAGGAGATATATTCATATAAAAATTAAAAAGAAGCTTTTTGAGAAACCTCTTTGTGATCTATGCACTCACCTAACAGAGTTAAACTTTTCTCTGGTTTTGGAAGTTTGGAAACACTGTTTTTGTCTATTCTGCAAACGGTCATTTGGGGACTCATTGAGGCCAATGGCAAAAAAGGGAATATCCCAAGATAAAAACTACAAGGAGTTTACCTGAGAAACCGATTTTTGATGTGTGCATTCATTTCACAGATTTAAACCTTTCTTTTCATTCAGCAGTTTGGAAACACTATTTTCTTAGAATCTGCAAAAAGATATTTAGTAGTTCACTGAGGCCAACTGTGAAAAAGGAAATATCTTCAGATAAGAACTAAAAAGAACCTTTCTGTGAAAATGCTTTGTGATGTGTTCATTCATCACACAGAGTTAAAAATTTCTCTGGATTCAGCAGTTTGGAAATACTGTTTTTGTTCATGCTGCAAATGGACATTCAGGAGCTCATTGAGGCCAATGGCAAAAAAGAAAGTATCTCATGATAAAAACTACAAGGAAGCTATCTGAGAAACCACTTTGGGATGTGGGTATTCATCTCACAGAATGAAATCTTTCTTTTCATTCTGCAGTTTGGAAACAGTGTTTTTGTAGAAACTGCGAAGGGGTATTTGGGAGCGCATTGAGGCCTTAGGTGAAAAAGAATATATGTTCAGATGACAACTAGAAAGAAGTTTTCTGAGAAACTCATTTGTTTTGTGTGGATTTCACTCACAGAATTTAACCTTTCTTTGGATTCAGCAGTTTGGAAACACTGTTTTTGTCCATTCTGCGAATGGACATTTGGGAACTCATTGAGGCCAATGGCAAAAAAGCGAATATCACAAGACAAAAACTAGAAGGAAGTTATATGGCAAGCCGATTTGTGATGTGTGCATTCAACACACAGAGTTAAATCTTACTTTTAATTAAGCAGTTTGGAAACACTGTTCTCTTAGAATCTTCAAAGAGATATTTTGTAGCACATTGACGCCTATGGTGAAAAAGGTAATATCTTCAATTAAAAACTAGAAAGAAGCTTTTTGAGAAACTGCTTTGTGATATGTGCATTCATCTCACAGAGTTAAACCTTTCACTGAATTCAGCAGTTTTGTAGCACTCTTTTTGTCTATAATGCAAATGGACATTTGGGAGCTCATTTAGGTCAATTGTGAAAAAGTGAATATCCCAGTATAAAAACTAGAAGGAAGATATCTAAGAAACTACTTTGTGATGCGTGCTTTCATTTCACAGAATTTAACATTTCTTTCAAATCAGCAGTTTCGAAAACACTGTTTTCTTAGAATCTGCGAAGAGATATTTTGAAGTACAGTGAGGTCTATGGTGATAAATATATTCATATAAAAATTGGAAAGAAGCTTTCTAAGAAAAACTGCTTTGTGATGTGTGCATTCAGCACACAGAGTTAAACATCTCTCTGGATTCAGCAGTTTGGAAACACTGTTTTTTTCCATTCTGCAAACGGACACTTTGGAGCTCATTGTGGCCAACGGCGAAAAAAGTGAATATCTCAGGATAAAAACTAGAAGCACGTTATCTGAGAAACCGATTTGTGATATGTGAATTTATCTCACAGAGTTAAACCTTTCTTTTTGTTAAGCAGTTTTGAAGCACTGTTTTGTTAGACTCTGTGAAGAGATATTTTGTGGTGCATTGAGGCCTATGGTGAAAAAGGAAATATATTTAGATAAAAACTAGAAAGAACATTTCTGAGAAACTGCTTTGTGATGTGTGCATTCACCTCACAGAGTTAAACCTTTCTTTGCATTAGCAGTTAGGAAACACTGTTTTTCTTCATTCTGTGAATGGACATTTTGGAACTCATTGAGGCCAATGATGAAAAAGTGAATATCGCAGGATAAAGTCCAAAAAGAAGATATCAGATAAACTGCTATGTATTGTGTGCATTCATCTTACAGAATTAAATATTTCTATTCATTCAGCAGTTTGAAAACACTGTTATTTTAGAATCTGTGAGGGAATATTTGGGAGCACATTGATTCTTATGGTGAGAAAAGAAATACCTTAAGATAAAAATTAGAAGGAATCTCTCTGTGAAACTGCTTTGTGATGTGTGCATTCATTTCACAGAGTTAAACATTCTTGGCATGCAGCAGTTTGGAAACACTGTTTTTGTACATTCTGCAAATGGACATTTGGGAGCTCATTGAAGCCAATGGTGAAAAAGTCAATATCCCAGGATAAAAACTTCAAGGAAGCTATCTGAGAAACCACTTTATGATGTGTGCATTCATCTCACAGAGTTAAACCTTTACATTCATCTGTTTGGAAACACAGTGTTTGTACAATCTGCGAAGGAATATTTGGGAGCACATTGAGGCCTATGGTGAAAAAGGAATTATCTTCAGATGAAAACCAGAAAGAAGCCTTCTGAGAAATTGTTTTGTGATTTTTGCATTCATCTCACAAATTCAACCTTTCTTTGGATTCAGCAGTATGGAAACACTGTTTTTGTGTATGCTGTAAATGGACATTTGAGAGATCATTGAGGCCACTGGCAAAAAAGCGAATATCCCAGGATAAAAATTTGAAGGAAGTGAACTGAGAAACTGACTTGTGATGTGTGCATTCATCATACAGAGTTAAACCTTTCTTTTCATTGAGCTGTTTGGAAACACTGTTTTCTTAGAATCTGCAAAGAGATACTTGGTAGCTCATTGAGGCCTATGGTGAAAAAGGAAATACCTACAGATACAAACTAAAAAGAAGATTTCTGAGAAACTGCTTTGTGATGTGTGCATTCATCTCACAAACTTAAACCCTTCTTTTCATTCAGCCATTTGGAAACACTTTTTGAAGAATCTGCAAAGGGATATTTGGGAGTTCAATGAGGTCAGTGGTGAAAAAGGAAATATCTTCAGATAAAAACCAGAAAGAAGCTTTCAGAGAAATTGCTTTGTGATGTGTACATTCATCTCACAGACTTAAAGCTTTCTTTGGATTCAGCAGTTTGGAAACACTGTTTTTGTTCATTCTGTGAATGGACATTTGGCAGCTCAGGAAGGCCAATTCCTAAAACGGAATGTACCAAAATAAAAACTAGAAGGAAGCTATCTGACAAACCGCTTTGTGATGTGTGATTCACCTTGTGGAGGTAAACATTTCTATTCATTCAGCAGTTTGGAAACACTGTTTTCTTAGAATTTCTTTTAATTCAGCAATTTGGAAACACTTGGCTGTAGAATCTGCAAAGGGATATTTGGGAGAGCATTGAGGCCTTTGGTGAAAAAGGAAACATCTTCAGATACAAACTAGAAAGAAGCTTTCTGAGAAACTGCTTTTTGATGTGTGAATTCATCTCACAGAGTTAAACATTTCTTTGGACTCAGCAGTTTGGAAACATTGTTTTTGTCCATTCTGCGAATGGATGTTTTGGAACTCATTGAGGCCTTTGTTGAAAAAGGAAACATCTTCAGATATAAACTAGAAAGAAGCTTTCTGAGAAACTGCTTTTTGATGTGTGAATTCATCTCACAGATTTAAACATTTCTTTGGACTCAGCAGTTTGGAAACATCGTTTTTGTCCATTCTGCGAATGGACGTTTTGGAACTCATTGAGGCTAATGACAAAAAAGCAAATATAACTCGATAAAAACTAGAAGGAAGCTATCTGAGAAACTGCTTTGTGATGTGTGCATTCACTTTGCAGAGTTAAACCTTTCTTTGAATTCAGTAGTTTGGAAACACTGTTTTCACAGAAATTGCTAAAGGATGTTTGGCAGCCCATTGAGGCCTATGGTCAAAAAGGAAATATCTTCACATAAAAAAAGAAAGGAGCTTTCTGAGAAACTACTTTGTGATGGGTACGTTCATCTCACAGAGTTAAACATTTCCTTGCATTCAGCAGTTTGGAAATAATGTTTTTGTCAATTCTGCGAATGGAGATTTGAGAGCTTTTTGTGGATAATTCCGAAAAAGTCAATATCCCAGGATAGAAACTAGAAGGAAGTTACCTGAGGAACTGCTTTGTGATGTGTGCATTCATTTCACAGAGTTAAACCTTTCTTTTCTTTCAGCAGTTTGGAAACACTGTTGTTGTAGATGTTTCAAAGTGATATTTGGCAGTGCATTGAGGCCTACAGTCAAAAAGGAAATATCTTCAGATAAAAACGACAAAGAAGCTTTCTGACAAACTGCTTTGTGATGTTTGCACTCATCTCACAGAGTTGAACCTTTCTTTGGATTCAGCAGTTTGGAAACACTGTTTTTGTTCATTCTGTGAATGGACATTTGGGAGTTCATGGAGGCCAAAGGCAAAAAAGTTGGTATCTCAGGGTAAAAACTAGAAGGAGGCTATCTGAGAAACTGCTTTTTGATGCGTGCTTTCATCTTACAGATTTAAACCTTTCTTTTGGTTCAGCGGCTTGGAAACACTGTTTTCCTAGAATCTGTGAAGGGATATTTGGTAGCACATGGAGGCCTATGGTGAAAAAGGAAATATCTTCAGATAAAAACTAGAAAGAAGCTTTATGAGAAACTGCTTTGTAATGTGTCCATTTATCTCAAAGATAATCTTTTCTTTGGATTCAGCAGTTTGGAAATATTGTTTTGGTAGAATCTAAGAATGGACCTTTGGGTGCTCATTGAGGCCCATGGCAAAAAAGTGAACATCCCAGAATAAAAAACAGAAGGAAGTTGTTTGATAAACCACTTTGTGATGTGTGCATTCATCTCACAGAATAAAAACTTTCTTTTTATTCAGCCGTTTGGCAATACTGTTTTTGTAGAATCTGTGAAGGGATAATTGGTAGCACAAAACGCCTAGGGTGAAAAAGGAAATATCTTCGGATAAAAACTAGAAAGACAATTTCTGAGAAACTGCTGTGTTATGCTTGCATTCATCTCACAGAGTTAAAGCTATCTTTGGATTCAGCAGTTTGGAAACACTGCTTTTCCCATTCTGGAAATGGACATTTGGGAGCTCACTGAGGCAAATGGTGAGAAAAGGATTATCCCAGGTCAAAATTAGAAGGTAGCTATCTGAGAAACTGGTTTGTGATGTGTGCATTCATCTCACACAGTTAAAACTTTCTTTTTATTCAACAGTTTGGAAACACTGTTTTTGTAGAATCTGTGAAGGGTTATTTTTGAGCACGTTGAGGCCTTCAGTGAAAAAGGCAATATATTCATGTAAAAATTTGGAAGAAGCATTCTGAGAAACTGCTTTGTGATGTGTGCCTTAATCTCATAGAGTTAAACTTTTCTTTGGTTTCAGCAATTTGGAAAGACTGTTTTTGTCCATTCGCAGAATGGACATTTGGGAGCTCATTGAGGCCAAAGTTGAAAAAGATAATATCCCGGGGTAAAAAATAGTAGGAAGCTATCTGAGAAACCGTTTTGTGATATGTGCATTCATGTCACAGAGTTAAATCTTTCTTTACATTCAGCAGTTTGGCAACACTGTTTTTGTAGTATCTGTGAAGGGATATTTGAGACTGAAATGAGGCCTATGGTGAAAAAGGAAATATATTCAGATTAAAACTAGAAAGAAGCTTTCTGAGAAACTGCTTTGTGATGTGTACATTCATCTAACAGAAGTAAACATTTCTTTTTATTCAGTAGATAGGAAACACAGTTTCTGTAGAATCTGAGAATGGACATTTGGGAGCTCATTGATGCCATTTCCAAAAAAGTGAATATCCCAGAATAAAAAATAGAAGGAGGCTCTCTGAGAAACCGCTTTGTGATGTGAGCATTCATCACACAGAGTTAAAATTTTCTCTTCATTCAGCAATATGTAAACACTGTTTTCATAGAATCAGCAAAGGTATAATTGGTAGTGCATTGAGGCCTAAGTGGAAAAATACATTTTTTCAGATAAAAATGAGAAAGAAGCCTTCTGAAAAACTGCTCTGTGAGATGTGCATTCATCTCACATAGTTAAAACTTTCTTGGATTCAGCAGTTTGGAAACACTGTTTTGTCCATTCTGCAAATGGGCATTTGGGAGCTCATTGAGGTCAGTGGTGAAAAAGAAAATATCCCAGGATAAAATTAGAAAGAAGCTACATGAGGAACCACTTTGTGATGTGTGCATTCATCTCACAGAGTGAAAATTTTCTTTTCATTCAACAGTTTGGAATCACTGTTTTTATAGAATCTGTGAAGGGATATTTTGGAGCACATTGAGTCCTATGTGGAAAAAGGAAATATATTCATGTAAAAATTTGAAAGAATTTCTCTGAAACTGCTTTGTGATGTGTGCATTCATGTCACAGAGTTAAATCTTTGTTTTCATTCAGCAGTTAGGAAACACTGTTTTTGTAGAATCTGTGAAGGGATATTTGAGAGTGAATCGAGGCCTATGGTGAACAAGGAAATATATTCAGATAAAAACAAGAAAGAAGCTTTTGGAGAAACTGCTTTGTGATTAGTACAATCATTTCACAGAAGTAAATATTTCTGTTTGTTCTGCAGTTAGGAAACACAGTTTTTGTAGAATGTGAGAATGGACATTTGGGAGCTCACTAAGGCCAATTCTGAAAAAGCGAATATCCCAAGATGAAAACTGGAAGGGGGCTTTCTGAGAAACCGTTCTGTGATGTATGCATTCATCACACAGATTTAAAACTATGTTTTCTTTAGGCAATATGGAAAAACTGTTTTTTGCAGAATTGGCAAAGGGATAATTGGTAGTGCATTCAGGCCTATGGGGGAAAATAAACATTTTCAGAAAAATATTAGAAAGAAGCTTTCTGAAAAACTGATTTGTGAGGTGTGCATTCATTTCACAGAGTTAAAGCTTTCTTTGGATTCAGCGGTTTGGAAACAATATTTTTGTCCATTTGGCAAATGGACATTTGGGGGCTCATTGAGGTCAAAGGCGAAAAAGTGATTATCACAGGATAAAAACTAGAAGGAAGATATCTGAGAAACAGGTTGTGATGTGTGTATTCATCTGGCAGAGTTAAAAGTTACTTTTCATTCAACAGTGTGAAAACACTGTTTTTGTAGTCTCTGCAAAGTGATATTTGGGAGCACATTGAGGCCTATGGTGAAAAAGGAAACATCTTCAGATAAAAACTAGAAAAAAGCTTTCTGAGAAACTGCTTTGTGATGTGTACATTCATATCACAGCAGTAAACATTCCTATTCATTCTGCAGTTTGGAAAAACCGTTTTTGTAGAATCTGAGGATGGAATTTTCGGAGCTCAATGAGGCCAAAGGTGAAAAAGTGAATATCCCAGTATAAAAAGTAGAAGGAAGCTATCTGAGAAGCAGCTCTGTTATGCGTGCATTCATCTTGCAGAGTTACACTTTTCTTTTCATTCAGCATTTTGAAAATACTGTTTTTGTAGTATCTGCAAAGGGATATTTGGGTGCGCATTGAGGCCTATACTGAGAAAGAATATAAGTTCAGATATAAACTAGAAGGAAGTTTTCTGACAAACTGATTTGTTATGCTTGCATTCATTTCACAGAGTAAAAAATTTTTTACATTCAGCAGTTTGGAAACACTGTTGTTGCCCATTCTGTGAATGGACATTTGGGAGCTTATTGGGGCCTACAGTGAAAAAATGAATCACCAGGATAAAAACTAGAAGAAAGCTTTCTGAGAAACTGCTTTGTGATGTATGCATTCATCTCACAGAATTAAAACTTTCTTTTCATTCAGGAGTTTGGAAACACTGTTTTTGTAGAATCTGCAAAGGGATATTTGGGAGTGCATTCAGGCCTATGGTAAAAAAGGAACTATCTTCAGATAAAAAATAGAAAGAAGCTTTCTGACTAACTGCTTTGTGGTATGTGCATTCATCTCACAGAGTTAAGTTTTTCTTTGAATTCTTCAGTTTGAAACACTGTTTTTGTCCATTCTGCGAATGGACAATTGGGAGCTCATTGAGGCCAATGGTAAAAAAGCGAATGTCCTATGATAAAAACTAAAAGGAAGCTATCTTGTAAACTGTTTTGTGATGTGTGCATTCATCTCACAGAGTTAAACCTTTCTCTTCATTCAGCAGTTTGGCAGCACTGCACAGAATCTGTGAAGGGATATTTAGAAGCCCATTGAGGCCTACAGTGAAAAAGGAAATAACTTCAGATAAGAACTCATAAGAAGCTTTCTGACAAACTGCTTTGTGAGGTGTGCATTCCTCTCACATAGTTAAAGCTTTCTTTGGATTTAGCAGTTTGGAAACACTATTTTTGTCCATTCTGTGAATGGACATTTGGAAGCTCATTGAGGAAAATTCCATAAAAGCACATATCACAGTATAGAAACTAGAAGGAAGCTAACTGAGAAACCGCTTTGTGAAGTGTGCATTCATCTTGTAGAGTTGAACTGTTTTTTTTCATTCAGCAGTTTGGAAACACTGTTTTTGTAGAATCTGCAAAGGGATATTTTGGAGCACAGTGTAGCCTATGGCAAAAAAGGAAATATCTGCATATAAAAATTAGAAAGAAGCTTTCTGACATACTGCTTTGTGACGTGTGCATTCATCTCACCGAGTTAAGCTTTTCTTTGGATTCAGGAGTTTGGAAACACTGTTTTTGTCCTTTCTATGAATGGACATTTGTGAGCTCATTGAGGCCAAAAGCAAAAAAGTGAATATCCCAGGATAAAAATAAGAAGAAAGCTATCTCAAAAACTGCTTTGTGATGTGCACATTCATATCACAGGGTTAAAACTTTCTATTTTTTCAGCAGTTTGGAAACACTTTTTTGAAAAATCTGTGAATGGACATTTGGGAACACATTGAGGCTTAGGGTGAAAAAGGAAATATCTTCATATAAAAACTAGAAGGAAGCTATCTGTGAAACTGCTTTTTGATGTGTGCATTCATCTCACAGAGGTAAACATTTCTTTTCATTCAGCAATTTGAAAACACTGTTGTCTAGAATCTGTGAAGGGTTATTTGGTAGCGCACTGATTCCTATGGGGAAAAATAAATATTTTCAGAGAAAAACTACAAAGAAGCTTTCTCAGAAAATGCTTTGTAATGTGTGCTTTCATCTCACAGAGTTAAACATTTTTTTTTTATTTCAGCAGTTTGGAAACACTGTTTTCATGCATTCTCCGAATGGACACTTTGGAGCTCATTAAGGCCAATGGACAAAAAGGGAATATCCCGGGAAAAAAGTACAGGAAAGCTATCTGAGAAACCCCTTTTTGATATGTGTATTCGTCTCCAAGATTTAAACATTTCTTTTCATTCAGCAGTTTGGAAAAACTGTTTTTATAGAATCTGCGAAGTGATATTTGGGAGGGCTTTGAAGCCTATGGTGAAAAACAATTTTCTTTAAATAAAAACTACAAATAAGCTTTCTGAGAAACTGCTTTGGATGTGTGCCTTCATCTCACAGTGTTAAACCTTTTTTGCATTCAGCAATTTGGAAACACTGATTTTGTGTATTCTGCAAGTGGACTTTTGGAAGCTCTTTGACACCAAGGGTGAAAGAGCGAATATCCCACAATTAAAAACCAGAAGGAAGCTATATGAAAAACAGCTTTGTGAGGAGTGCATTCATCTGGCAGAGTTAAAACTTTGTTTACATCCAGCTGTTTGGAAAAACTGTTTTTGCAGAATCTGCAAAGGGATATTTATAGCACATTGAGGCTTATGTTGTCAAAGGAAATATCTTCATATGAAAACTAGAAGGAAGCTATCTGTGAAACCACTTTGTAACATGTGCATTCATCTCACAGAGGTAAAACTTTCTTTGGATTCAGCAGTTTGGAAACACTGTTTTTGTGCATTCTGTGAAGGGACATTTTGGAGCTCACTGAGGTGAATGGCAAAAAAGCAAATATTCCTGGATAAAAACTAGAAGGAAGATATCTGAGAAATTGCTTTGTCATGTGTGCTTTTATCTCACTGAGCTAAACCTTTCTTTTCATTCAGCAGTTTGGAACATTATTTTTGCACAATCTGTCAGGGGATACTGGGGAGCACATTGAGTCCTATGGTGAAAAAGGTAATATTTTCATATAAAAATTAGAAAGAAGTTTTCTGAGAAAATGCTTTATGATGTGTGCATTCGTCTGACAGAGGTAAACCTTTCTTTGGATTGAGCAGTTTGGAAACACTGTCTTTATCCATTCTGTGAATGGACATTTGTGAGCTCATTGAGGCCAAAGGCAAAAAAGTGAATATCTCCGCTTACAAACTAGAAGGAAGCTATCTGAGATACTGCTTTATGATGTCTGCATTCATCTTGCAGACATAAACTTTTCTTTTAATTTAGCTGTTTTGAAACACTGTTTTTGTGGAATCTGTGAAGGGATATTTGGGAGCTCATTGAGGCCTATGGTGAAAAAGGAAATATCTTGAGATTAAAACTAGAAAGGAGCTTTCTGGGAAACTGCTTTGTGATGTGTGCATTCGTCTCACAGAGGTAAACCTTTCTTTGGTTTCAGCAGTTTGGAATCACTGTCTTTATCCATTCTCTGAATGGAGATTTGTGAGCTCATTGAGGCCAATGGTGAAAAACCAAATATATCAGGATGAAAACTATAAGGAACCAATCAGAGACACTGCTTTTTGATGTGTGCATTCTTCTCACACAGTTAAACCTTTCCTTTCATTCAGCAGTTTGGAAACACTGTTTTTTTAGAATCTGCAAAGCGATATTTAGGAGGGCATTGAGGCTGATGGTGAAAAAGAAAATATCTTCAGATAAAAAGTAGAAAAAAGTTTTCAGAGAAACTGCTTGTTGAGGTGTGCATTCATTTCACAGAATAAAAACTTTCTTTGGATTCAGCAGTTTGGAAACACTGTTTCTGTCCACTTTGCAAGTGAACATTTGGGAGCTCTTTGAGGCCGATTGTGAAAACCAGAATAACCCAGGATAAAAACTAGAAGGAAGCTATCTCAGAAAATTCTTGGTGATGTGTGCATTCATGTCTTACAGTTAAAATTTTTTTTCATTCAGCAGCTTGGAAACACTGTTTTTCTAGAATCTGCGAAGGGATATTTTGGAGTGCAGTCAGGCCTATGATAAAAAGGGAAATATCTTTAGATAAAAACTAGAAAGAAGCTTTCTGAAAAAATGCTTTGTGATTATTTCATTCATCTCCCACATTTAAATATTTCTTTGCATTCAGCTGTTTGGAAACACTGTTTTTGTCCATTCTGCGAATTGACATTTTGGAACTAGTTGAGGCCAATGGCAAAAAAGTGAATATACCAGGATAAAAACAGAAGGAAGCGATCTGAAAAGCCGCTTTTTGATGTGTGTATTCAACTCACAGAGTTAAACCTTTCTTTACAATCAGCAGTTTGGATACACTGTTTTTATAGAATCTGTGAAGTGACATTTGGGAGCTCACTGAGGCCAATTGTGAAAAGGTGAATATCCCAGGACAAAAGATAGAAGGAAGATATCTGAGAAACAGAATTGTGATGTGTACATTCACCTCATAGAGTTAACACTTTCTTTTCATTCAGCAGTTTGCAATCACAGTTTTTGTAGAATATGTTTAGGGATGTTTGGGAGTGCCTTGAGGCCTGTGGTGAAAAAAGAAGTATCTTCATATAAAAATAGACAGAAGCTTTCTGAGAAACCACCTTGTGATGTGTACATTCATCTCTAAGTGTTAAAACCTTCTTTGGATTCAGCAGTTTGGAAACACTGTTTCCGTACATGTGGCAAATGAACATTTGGGAGCTCTTTGAGGCCAGTGTCAAAAAAGGGAATATCCCAGGATAAATACTGGAAGGAAGCTATCTGAGAAAACACTATGGGATGTGTGAATTTATCTCATAGAGTTAAACCTTTCTTTTCATTCAGGAGTTTGGAAACACTGTTTTTGTAGAACCTGTGAAGGGATATTTCGGAGCACATTGAGGCCTAGGGTGAAAAAGGAAATGTCTTCAGTTAAAAACTCAAAATAATCTTTCTGAGAAACTGCATTGTGATGGGTTCATTCATCTCAAAGACTTAAACCTTTCTTTAGATTCAGCAGTTTGGAAACACTGTTTTTGTCCATTCTGTGAATGGACATTTGGGAGCTAATTGAGGCAAATAGCAAAAAAGTGATATCGATCTTTAAAACTAGAAGGAAGATGTCTGAGAAACCACTTTGTGATGTGTGCATTCATCTCACAGAGTTAAACATTTCTTTTTGTTCAGCAGTTTGGAAACACTGTTTTTGTAGAAACTGTGAAGGGATATTTGGGAGCACATAGAGGCCTATGGCAAAAAAGTGAATTTTCCAGGATAAAAACTAGAAGGAAGATATCTGAGAAACCTCTTTGTGATGTGTCCATTCATCACACAGAGTTAAACCTTTCTTTCGATCCAGCAGTTTGGGAACTTTGTTTTTGTCCATGCTGCAAGTGAACATGTTGAAGGTCTTTGAGGCCAAAGGTGAAAAAGAGAATATCCCAGGATAAAAACTACAAGGAGGCTATCTTACAAACCACTTTGTGATGTGTTCATTCATATCAAAGGGTAAAATTTTTGTTTTCATTCACCTGTTTGGAAACACTGTTTTTGTAGAATCTATGAAGGGATATTTGGGAGCAAATTGAGTCCTAAAGTGAAAAAGGAAATATCTTCATATAAAAATTAGAAGGAAGCTTTCTGAGAAACTGCTTTGTGATGCTTACATTTAACAAAATGTTAAAACTTTCATTGGATTCAGCAGTTTGGAAAGACTTTTTGTCCATGCTGCAAATGGACATTTGAATGCTCATTGAGGCCAATGGTGAAAAAGCAAGGATAAAAACTAGAAGGAAGCTCCCTGAGAAACTGATTTGTGATGTGTGCATTCATCTCGCAGTATTAAATCTTTCTTGTCATTCACCAGTTTGGAAGTACTGTTTTTGTAGAATCTGCAAAGGGATATTTAGGAGCACATTGAGGCCTTTGGTGAAAAATGAAATATTTTCAGATAAAAACAAGAAATAAGCTTTCTGAGAAACTGCTTTGTGATGTGTTCATTCATCTCACTGATTTAAACCTTTCTTTGGATTCAGCAGTTTTGTCCATTCTGCAAATGGACTTTTGGGAGCTCTTTGAGGTCAATGGCAAAAAAGGAAATATCCCAGCATACAAACTAGAAGGAAGCTATCTGAGAAACTGCTTTGTGATGTGTGCATTCATCTTGCAGAGTTAAACATTTATTTTTATTCAGCAGTTTGGAAACACTGTTTTTGTCCACTCTGCGAATGGACATTTGTGAGCTCATTGAGGCCAATTATGAAAAAGTGAATATCCCAGGATAAAAACTAGAAGGAACCTATCTGAGAAACCACTTTGTGATGTGTGCATTTATCTCACATATTTACACCTTTCTTTTCTCTCACCAGTTTTGAAACACTGTTTTCATAGAATGTGTGATGGGATATTTGGTACCACATTGAGGCCTATGGTGAAAACAGTAATATCTTCAGATGCAAACTAGAAACATGATTTCTCAGAAACTGATTTATGTTGTGTGCATTCATATTACAGAGGTAAACCTTTCTTTGGATTCCACAGTTTGGAAAATTTTTTTTGTCCATTCTGCAAATGGACATTTTGCAGCTCATTGAGGCCAATGGTGAAAAAGTGAGTATCCCAGGATAAAAAGCAGAAGGGAGCTATCTGAGAATCCTGTTTATGATGTGTGTGTTCGTCTTGCCAAATTAAACATTTGTTCTCTTTCATCTGTTTGGAAACACTGTTTTTGTAGATTCTGTGAAGGGATATTTGGGAGTGCATTGAGGACTATGCAGAAAAAGGAAATAACTTCATATAAAAACTAGAAAGAAGCTTTCTGATATACTGCATTGTGATGTGTGCATTCATCTCACAGAGTTAAAACTTTTTCTGGATTCAGATGTTTGGAAACACTGTTTTTGTCTATTCTGCGAATGGACACTTGGGAGCTCATGGAGGCCAATGGTGAAAAAGTGAATATCCCAGGACAAAAACTAGAAGCACGTTATCTGAGAAACCGATGTGAGTTGTGTGCATTCATCATCTCACAGAGTTAAATCTTTCTTTTCATTCAGCGTTTGGAAACACTGTTTTGTTAGAATCTGCCAAGAGATATTTGGCAGTGCAATGAGGCCTATGGTTGAAAAGGAAATATGTCCAGATTAAAACTAGAAAGAAGCTTTCTGAGAAACTGCTTTGTGATGTGTGCATTCATTCACCTCACAGAATTAAACCTTTCTTTGGGTTCAGCAGTTTGGTAACACTATTTTTGTCCATTCTGCGAATGGTCATTTGGAAGCTTATTGAGGCCAACGATGAAAAAGTGAATTTCCTAGGATAAATACTAGAAGGAAGATATCAGAGAAACTGCTTTGTGACATCTGCATTCATCTCACAGTGTTAAACCTTTCTTTTCTTTCAGCAGTTTGGAAACACTGTTTTCTTAGAATCTGTGAAGTGATACTTGGGATCTCATAGAGGCCTGGGGTGAAAAAGGAAATATCTTCAGATAAAAACTAGAAAGAAGCTTAATGAGAAACTGCTTTGTGATATGTTCATTCATCTCACAGAGTTAAAACTTTCTTTGGATTCAGCAGTTTGGTAACACTGTTTTCATCCATTCTGTGAATGGACATTTGGGAGCTCATTGAGGCCAATAGCGAAAAAGTGAATATCCCAGGACAAAAAGTAGAAGGAAAATATCTGAGAAAACGCTCTGTGATGTATGCATTCATCTTGCAGTGTTAAATCTTTCTTTTCCTTCAAAAGTTGGGAAACACTGTTTTTCTGGAATCTGTGAATAGATATTTTGCAGCACATTGAGGCCTATGGTGAAAAAGGAAATATCTTCTGATAAAAATTAAAAGCTTTCTGAGAAACTGCTTTGTAACTTGTTCATTCATCTCAGAGAGTTAAACCTTTTTTGGATTCTGCATTTTGGTAACACTGTTTTCGTCCATTCTGCGAATGGACATTTAGGAGCTCATTGAGGCCAGTGGCAAAAAAGCAAGTATCCAAGGATGAAAACTAGAAGGAAGGTATCTGAGAAACCGTTCTGTGTCATGAGCATTCATCTCACAGAGGTAAAACTTTCTTTTTATTCAGAAGTTTGGAGACATTGTTTTTGTAGAATCCGTGAAGGGATATTTGGGAGCAAATTGAGGTCTATGGGGAAAAGGAATATTTTCAGGTAAAAACTAGAAAGAAGCCTTCTGAGAAACTGCTTTGTCATGTGTTCATTCATCTTACAGAATTAATCCATTCTTTGGATTCAGCAGTTTGGAAATCCTGTTTTGTCCATTCTGTGAATGGACATTTGGGAGCTCATTGACACCAATGTCAATAAAGTGAATATACAGGATAAAAACTAGAAGCACGTTATATGAGAAACTGATTTGTGATGTGTGCATTCATGTCACAGAGTTAAAATTTCTTTTCATTCAGAAGTTTGGAAAATCTCTTTTTGTAGAATATGTGAAAGGATATTTGGAAGCACATTGATGCCTATTTTGAAAAAGCAAATATCTTCAAATAAAAACTATAAAGAAGCTTTCTGGGAAACTGCTGGGTGATGTGTTCATTCACCTCACAGAGATAAACATTTCATGGGATTCAGGAGTTTGGAACTGCTGTTTTGGTCCCTTCTGCAAATGGACATTTGGGTGCTCATTGAGGCCAATGGTGAAAAAGCAAATATCCCAGGATGCAAAGTAGAAGGAAGATCTCTCATAAAACGCTTTCTGATGTGTGCATTCATCTCACAAAATTAAATCTTTCTTTTCATTCAGCAGTTTGGAAACACTGTTTCTGTAGAATCTGCAAAGGGATGTTTGGCAGCGCATTGAAGCCTATAGTGAAAAAGGAAATATATTCAGATAAAAAGTAGAAAGAACCTTTCTGAGAGACTACTTTTTGATGTGTGGATTCATCTCACAGAGTTAAACCTTTCTATGGATTTAGAAGTTTGGTAACAGTGTTTTTGTCCTTTTTGCCAATGGACATTTGGGAGCTCGCTGAGAACAATAGCAAAAAAGTGAATATCCCAGCATGAATTCACACATCACAAAGCGGTTTCTCAGATAACTTCCTTCTAGTTTTTATCCTGGGATATTTGCTTTTTCACCAATGGCCTCCATGCATTCCCAAATGTCCATTCGCAGAATGATCAAAAACAGTGTATCCAAAATGCTGAATCCAAAGAAAAGTTTAACTTTGTGAGATGAATGAACACTTCACAAAACAGTTTCTCAGAAAGGTTCTTTCTAGTTTCTGTCTGAAGATATTTCCTTTTTCATCCCAGGCCTCAATGCACGGCCATATATTCCTTCACAGATTCTACAAAAACATTGTGTCCAAACTGCTGAATGAACAGAAAAGTTTAACTCTGTGACATGAATTCACACATGACAAAGTGGTTTCTCAGTTAGCTTCCTTCCAGTTTTTCTAATGGAATATTCACTTTTTGGCCATTGGCATCAATGAGCTCCAAAATGTCCAGCGCAGAATGAACAAAAACAGTGCTACCAAAATGTCAAATGTAAAGAAAGGTTTAACTCTGTGAGATGAATGCACTCATTCCCACGCAGTTTCTCATTAAGCTTCCCCCTGATTTTTATTGGAAGATATTTCCTTTTTCACCATAGGTCTAATTGCGCTACAAAATATCTCCTCACAGATTCTAAGAGAACAGTGTTTCTAAACTGCTGAATGAAAAAAAGGTTGAAGTCTGTGAGATGAATGCACGATCACAAATCAGTTTCTCAGATACCTTAATTCTAATTTTTATCCTTGGATATTCAATTTTTCACCATTGACCTCAATGAGCTCCAAAATGTCCATTCACGGAATGGACAAAAACAGTGTTTCCAAACTGCTGAATGGAAAGAAAGGTTTAATTCTGTGAGATGAATGCACACATCACACATCAGTTTCTCAGATAACGTGCTTCAAGTATTTTTTTCCTTGGATATTCGCTTTTTCACCATTGGCCTAAAAGATGTCCCAAATGTCCATTGGCAGAACGGACAAAAACAGTGTTTCCAAGTTGCTGAATCCAGAAAAAGTTTTATCTCTGTGAGATGAATCAACACATCCCCAAGCAGTTTCTCAGAATGCTTCTTTCTAGTTTTTATCTGAAGATATTTCCTTTTTCAACATAGGTCTCAATGTGCTACAAAATATCTCTTTGCAGATTCTAAAAAAGAGTGCTTCAAAACTGCTGAATGAAAAGAAAGGTTTAACTCTGTGAGATGAATGCACACATCACAAAGCATTTTCTCAGTCATCTTCCCTCTAGTTTTTATTCTGGGATATTGGCTTTCTCACCATTGACCTCAATGAGCTCCAAAATGTGCTTTCACAGAGTGGACATAAACAGTGTTTCGAAACTACTGAATCCAAAGAAATGTTTAACTCTGTGAGTTGAACGCACGCATCCCAAAGCAGTTTCTCATTAAGATTCTTTCTAGTTTTTATCTGAAGTTATTTCCTTTTTCACCATAGGTCTCCATGCGCTAGCAAATACCTCTTTGCAGATTCCACAAAAACAGTCTTTCCAACGTAAAGAATGAAAAGAAAGGTTTAACACTGTGAGACGAATGCTCACGTTACATATTTCTTTCTCTGATACCTTCCTTCTAGTT
This sequence comes from Pan paniscus, assembly GCF_029289425.2. Lineage (NCBI taxonomy): Eukaryota > Metazoa > Chordata > Mammalia > Primates > Hominidae > Pan > Pan paniscus. The sequence goes on along the minus strand of NC_073272.2, from coordinate 59,868,316 downwards.
TCTCTCCTGGGATATTCACTTTTTCACCATTGACCTCAAAAAACTCCAAAAAATGGACAAAAACAGTGTTTCCAAACTGCTGAATCCAAAGAAAGGTTTAACTCTGTGAGATGAATGAACACATCAGAAACGATTTTCTCAGAAAACTTCTTTCTAGTTTTTACCTCAGGCTATATCCTTTTTCACCATAGGCCTCAATATGCTTCCAAATATCCCTTCACTTATTCTACAAAAAGACTTTCCAAACTGCTGAATGAAAAGGAAGGTTTACCTCTGAGAGATGAATCCCCACATCACAAATCAGTTTCTGAGATAATGTGCTTCTAGTTTTAGTCATGAGATATTTGCTTTTTCGCCATTGGCCTCCAAGAGCTCTGAAATGTCCATTCATGGAATGGACAAAAAGAATGTTTCCAAACTTCTGAATCCAAAGAAAGATTTACCTCTGTGGGATGAATGAGCACAACAAAGAGCAGTTTCTCAGAAAGCTTCTTTCTACTTTTTATCTGAAGATATATCCTTTTTCACAATAGGCCACAATGCACTGCAAAATATCCCTTTGCAGATACTACAAAAACAGTGTTTCCAAACTGCTGAATCCAAAGAAAGGGTTAACCCTCTAAGATGAATTAACACATCACAATGATGTTTCTCAGAAAGCATCTTTCTAGTTTTTACCTGAATATATGCCCTTTTTCACCATAAGACTCAATGGGATCTCAAAAGTCCCTTTGCAGATTGTACAAAAACACTGTTTCCAAACTCCTGAGAGTAAAGAAAGGTTTAACTCTGTGAGATGAATGCAAACAACATACAGCAGTTTCTTATATCTCTTCCTTCTGTTTTCTATCCTGGGATATTGGCTTTTTCGCCATTGGCCTCAATGAGCTCTGAAATGTCCATTTGCGGAATGGACATAAACAGTGTTACCAAATTGCTGAATCCAATAAAAGATTTAACTTTGTGAGATGAATGAACACAGAAAAAAGCAGATTTTCTCAGAAATCTTCTTTCTACTTCTTACATGAAGATATTTGTATTTTCACAATAGGCCTCAATGTGCTGCAAAATAGCCCTTGCAGATTCTACAAAACAGTGTTTCCAAGCTGCTGAATGAAAAGAAAGGTTTAACTTTGCGAGATGAATGCACACATTACAAAGTTTTTTCTCAGAGAGCTTCCTTCTAGTTTTTATCTTGGCATATTCACTTTTTCGCCATTGGCCTTGATGGGTTCCCAACTGTCCATTCACACAATGGACAAAAACTGTGTTACCAAACTGCTGAATCCAAAGAAAGGTTTAACTCTGTGAGATGAATGAACACATCACTTACCAGTTTATCTGAAAGCTTCCTTCTAGTTTTATTCAGAAGATATTTCCTTTCTCACCATAGGTCTCAATGCTCTACCAAATGTCTCTTTGCTGATTCTAAGAAAAGAGTACGTCCAAATTGCTGAATGAAAGGAAAGGTTTGACTTGGTGAGATGAAAGCACACATCACAAAACGGTTTTTCAGATAACTTCCTTCTAAATTTTATCCTTGGATATTCACTTTGTCACCATTGGCCTCAATGAGCTCTCAAATGTCCATTAACAGAATGGACAAAAACAGTGTTTCCAAACTGTTGAATCCAAAAAAGGTTTAACTCTGTGAGATGAATGCAGACATCACAAAGCTGTTTCTCATGGAGATTTTTTCTAGTTTTTGTCTGAAGATAATACCTTTTTGACCACGGTTCTCAATGCGCTACAAATATCTCTTCACAGATTCTAAGAAAACAGTGTTTCCAAACTGCTGAATGAAAAGAATGGTTTATCTCTGTGAGATGAATGCACACAACACAGAGTGGTTTCTCAGATATCTTCCTTCTAGTTTTTATCCTGGGATATTCGCTTTATTGCCATTGGCCACAAGGTACTTCCAAATGTCCCTTTCCAAAATGGACAAAAACAGTGTTACCAAACTGCTGAATCCAAAGAAAGGCTTACCTCTGTGAAATGAATGAACACATCACAAATCAGTTTCTCAGAAAGCTTCTTTGTAGTTTTTATCAGAAGATATTTCCTTTTTCACCATTGGCCTCAATGCACTGCCAAATATTTTCCACAGATTCTACAAAAACAGAGTTTCCAAAGTGCTGAATGAAAAGAAAGGTTTAACTCTGTGAGATGAATGCCCACATCAAAAAGCAGCTTCTCAGAGCACTTCCTTCTAGTTTTTGTCCTGGGATATTCCCTTTCTCCCCCAATGGCTTAAGTAAGCTCCAAAATGTCTATTTGCAGAATAGGCAAAAACAGTGTTACCAAACTGCTGAATCCAAAGAAAAGTTTTACTCTGTGAGATGAATGAACACAGCACCAAGCAGTTTCTCATTAAGCTTCTTTCTAGTTTTTATCTGAAAATATTTTCTTTTTCATGATATGCCTCAAAGTGCTGCTAAATGTCCCTTCACAGATTCTAAAAAAACAGTGTTTCCAAGCTGCTGAATGAAAAGAAAGGTTTAACACAGTGAGATGAATGCACACATCACAAAGCATTTTCTTAGATAACTTCCTTGTAGTTTTCATCCTGGGATATTCACTTTTTGCCATTGGTGCCAATGGGCTCCCAAATGTCCATTGGCAGAAAGGACAAAAACAGTGTTACTAAACTGCTGAACCCAAAGAGCAGTTCAACACTGTGAGATGAATCCACACATCAAAAAGTAGCCCATCGGAAAGGTTCTTTACCGTATTTATCTGAAGATATTTCCTTTTTCACCATAGGCCTCACTGTGCTACAAAATATCTCTTGCAGATTTTAAGAAAACGGTGTTTCCAAACTGCTGAATGAAAGAAACATTTAACTCTGTGAGATGAATGCACACATCACAAATCAGTTTTTCTGATAACATCATTCTAGTTTTTATTCTGGGACATTTCCTTTTTCACCATTGGTCTCAACGAGCTCCCAAATGTCCATTTGCAGAATGGACAGAAAGAGTGTTACCAAACTGCTGAATGCAAAGGAAGGTTTAACATTGTGAGATAAATGCACACAACCAAAAGCAGTTTCCCATTAAGCTTCTTTCTAGTTTTTATCTGAAGATATTTCCTTTTTCACAATAGGCCTCAATAAACTACAAAATATCTCTTCACAGATTCTAAAAAACAGTGCTTCCAAACTGCTGAATGAAAAGAATGGTTTAATTCTGTGAGATGAATGCACACATCACAAATCAGTTTCTCTGATAACTTCCTTCTAGTTTTTATCCTGGGATATTTGCTTTTTCGACATTGGCCTCAAAGAGCTTCCAAATGTCCATTCTCAAAATGGACAAAAACAGTGTTTCAAAACTGCTGAATCCAAAGTATTGTTTAACACTGTAAGATGAAGAAACACACCACAAATCAGTTTTGCAGTAAATTCTTTCTAGTTTTTATCTGAATATGTTCCCTTTTTCACAATATGCCTCAATGCAGTGCCAAATATCCCTTTGCAGATTCTACAAAAACAATGATTCCAAACAGCTGAATAAAAAGAAAGGGTTAACTCTGTGAGATGCATGCCCACATCACAAAGCAGTTTCTCAGAGAGCTTCCTTCTAGTTTTTATGCTGGGATATTTGCTTTCTCCCCCATTGACCTCAATGAGCTCCAAAATACCCATTCACAGAATGGACAAAAACAGGGTTACCAAAGTGTTGAATCCAAAGAAATTTTTAACTCTTTGAGATGAATGAACACAGCACAAAGCAGTTTCTCAGCAATCTTCTTTCTAGTTTTTATTGGAAGATATTTTGCTTTTCACCATAAGCCACAACGCAATGTTAAATATCTCTTTGCAGATTCTCCAAAAACAGTGCTTCAAAACTGCTGAATGAAAAGAAGGTTTTAACACTGTGAGATGAATGCACAAATCACAGAGTGTTGCTCAGATATCTTCCTTCTTGTTTTCATGCTGGGATATTCACTTTTTTGCTATTGTCCTCAATGAGCTCCCAAATGTCCATTGGCACAAAGGACAAAAACAATGTTACCAAACTACTTATTTGTTTTTTTTGATGCTTTTTTATTTAATTTTTTTAAAACTTCATTGTAAAAACACTTAACATGAGATCTTCCCTCTTTTTTTAAATTTTATTTTATTGTTATAATACTTTAAGTTTTAGGGTACATGTGCACAATGTGCAGGTTTTATACATATGTATACATGTGCCATGTTGGTGTGCTGCACCCATTAACTCGTCATTTAGCATTAGGTATATCTCCTAATGCTATCCCTCCCCCCATACCCGCACCCCACAACAGTCCCCAGAGTGTGATGTTTCCCTTCCTGTGTCCATGTGTTCTCATTATTCAATTCCCACCTATGAGTGAGAACATGCAGTTTTTGGTTTTTTGTCCTTGTGATAGTTTGCTGAGAATGACGGTTTCCAGTTTCATCCATGTCCCTACAAAGGACATGAACTCATCATTTTTATGGCTGCATAGTATTCCATGGTGTATATGTGCCACATTTTCTTAGTCCAGTCTATCATTGTTGGACAATTGGGTTGGTTCCAAGTCTTTGCTTTTGTGAATAGTGCTGCAATAAACATATGTCTGCACGTGTCTTTATGGCAGCATGATTTATAATCCTTTGGGTATATACCCAATAATGGGATGGCTGGGTCAAATGGTATTTCTAGTTCTAGATCCCTGAGGAATCGCCACACTGACTTCCACAATGGTTTAACTAGTTTACAGTCCCACCAACAGTGTAAAAGTGTTCCTATTTCTCCACATCCTCTCCAGCACCTGTTGTTTCCTGACTTTTTAATGATCGCCATTCTAACTGGTGTGAGATGGTATCTCATTGTGGTTTTGATTTGCATTTCTCTGATGGCCAGTAATGATGAGCATGTTTTCATGTGTTTCTTGGCTGCATAAATGTCTTTTGAGAAGTGTCTGTTCATACCCTTCGCCCACTTTTTGATGGGGTTGTTTGTTTTTTCTTGTAAATTTGTTTGGGTTCTTTGTAGATTCTGGATATTAGCCCTTTGTCAGATGAGTAGGTTGCAAAAATTTTCTCCCATTTTGTAGGTTACCTGTTCACGCTGATGGTAGTTTCTTTTGTTGTGCAGAAGCTCTTTAGTTTAATTAGATCCCATTTGTCAATTTTGGCTTTTGTTGCCATTGCTTTTGGTGTTTTAGACATGAAGTCCTTGCTCATGCCTATGTCCTGAATAGTATTGCCTAGGTTTTCTTCTAGGGTTTTTATGGTTTTAGGTCTAACATGTAAGTCTTTAATCCATCTTGAATTAATTTTTGTATGAGGTGTAAGGAAGGGATGCAGTTTCAGCTTTCTACATATGGCCAGCCAGTTTTCCCAGCGCCATTTATTAAATAGGGAATCCTTTCCCCATTCCTTGTTTTTGTCAGGTTTGTCAAAGATCAGATGGTTGTAGACAAGTGGCACTATTTCTGAGGGCTCCGTTCTCTTCAATTGATCTATATCTCTGTTTTGGTACCAGTACCACACTGTTTTGCTTACTGTAGCATTGTAGTATAGTTTGAGGTCAGCTAGCATGATGCCTCCAGCTTTGTTCTTTTGACTTAGGATTGACTTGGTGATGTGGGCTCTTTTTTGGTTCCATACGAACTTTAAAGTAGTTTTTTCCAATTCTGTGAAGAAAGTCATTGTTAGCTTGATGGGGATGGCATTGAATCTATAAATTACCTTGGGCAGTATGGCCATTTTCATGATATTGATTCTTCCTATCCATGAGCATGGAATGTTCTTCCATTTGTTTGTATACTCTTTTATTTCATTGAGCAGTGGTTTATAGTTCTCCTTGTAGAGGTAACTCACATCCCCTGTAAGTTGGATTCCTAGGTATTTTATTCTCTTTGAAGCAATTGTGAATGGGAGTTCACTCATGATTTGGCTCTCTGTTTGCCTCTTATTTGTGTATAAGAATGCTTTTGATTTTTGTACATTGATTTTGTATCCTGAGACTTTGCTGAAGCTGCTTATCAGCTTAAGGAGATTTTGGGCTGAGATGATGGGGTTTTCTAGATATAAAATCATGTCATCTGCAAACAGGGACAATTTGACTTCCTCTTTTCCTAACTGAATACCCTTTATTTCATTCTCCTGCCTAATTGCCATGGCCAGAACTTCCAACACTATGCTGAATAGGAGTGGTGAGAGAAGGCATCCGTGTCTCTTCCTGTTTTCAAAGGGAATGCTTCCAGTTTTGCCCAGTCAGTATGATATTGGCTGTGGGTTTGTCATAGAAAGCTCTTATTATTTTGTGATGCATCCCATCAATACCTAATTTATTGAGAGTTTTTAGCATGAAGTGTTGTTGAATTTTGTCAAAGGCCTTTTCTGCATCTATAGAGATAATCATGTGGTTTTTCTCTTTGGTTCTTTTTATATGCTGGATTGCATTTATTGATTTGCATACACTGAGCCAGCCTTGCCTCCCAGGGATGCAACCCACTTGATCATGTTGGATAAGCTTTTTGATGTGCTGCTGGATTCGGTTTGCCAGTATTTTATTGAGGACTTTTGCGTCAATGTTCATCAAGGATAGTGGTCTAAAATTCTCCTTTTTGGTTGTGTCTCTGCCAGGCTTTGGTATCAGGATGATGCTGGTCTCATAAAATGAGTTAGGGAGGATTCCCTCTTTTTCTGTTGTTTGGAATAGTTTCAGAAGGAATGGTACCAACTCCTCCTTGTACCTCTGGTAGAATTCGGCTGTGAATCCATCTGGTCCTGGACTTTCTTTCGTTGGTAAGCTATTGATTATTGCCACAATTTCAGAGCCTGTTATTGGTCTATTCAGAGGTTCAACTTCTTCCTGGTTTAGTCTTGGGAGGGTGTATGTGTCGAGGAATTTATCCATTTCTTCTACATTTTCTAGTTTATTTGCATAGAAGCGTTTGTAGTATTCTCTTATGGTAGTTTGTATTTCTGTGGGATCAATGGTGATATCCCGTTTATCATTTTTTATTGCGTCTATTTGATTCTTCTCTCTTTTCTTCTTTATTAGTCTTACTAGTGGTCTAACAATTTTCTTGATCTTTTCAAAAAGCCAGCTCCTGGATTCATTAATTTTTTGAAGGGTTCTTTGTGTCGCTGTTTCCTTCAGTTCTGCTCTGATTTTAGTTATTTCTTGCCTTCTGCTGCTTTTGAAAGTGTTTGCTCTTGCTTCTCTAGTTCTTTTAATGGTGATGTTGGGGTGTCAATTTCGGATCTTTCCTGCTTTCTCTTGTGGGCATTTAGTAGTATAAATATCCGTCTACACACTGCTTTGAATGTGTCCCAGAGATTCTGGTATGTTGTGTCTTTGTTCTCATTGGTTTCAAATAACATCTTTATTTCTGCCTTCATTTCATTATGCACCCAGTAATCATTCAGGAGCAAGTTGTTCAGTTTCCATGTAGTTGAGCAGTTTTGAGTGAGTTTCTTAGTCCTGAGTTCTAGTTCTGATTGCACTGTGGTCTGAGAGACAGTTTGTTATGATTTCTCTTCTTTTACATTTGCCGAGGTGGGCTTTACTTCCACCTATGTGGTCAGTTTTGGAATAGGTGTGTTGTGGTGCTGAAAAAAATGTATATTCTGTTGATTTGGAGTGGAGAGTTTTGTAGATGTTTATTAGGTCCACTTGTTGCAGAGCTGAGTTCAACTCCTGTGTACCCTTGTTAACTTTCTGTCTCATTGATCTGTCTAATGTTGACAGTGGGGTGTTAAAGTCTCCCATTAATATTGTGTGGAAGTCTAAGTCTCTCTGTAGGTCACTCAGGACTTGCTTTATGAATTTGGGTGCTCCTGTGTTGGGTGCATATATATTTAGGATAGTTAGCTCTTCTTGTTGAATTGATCCCTTTACCATTATGTAATGTCCTTCTTTGTCTTTTTTGATCTTTGTTGGTTTAAAGTCTGTTTTACCCGAGACTAGGATTGCAACCCCTGCCTTTTTTTCCATTTGCTTGGTAGATCTTCCTCCCTCCCTTTACTTTGAGCCTATGTGTGTCTCTGCACGTGAGATGGGTTTCCTGAATACAGCACACTGATGGGTCTTGACTCTTTATCCAATTTGCCAGTCTGTGTCTTTTAATTGGAGCATTTAGCCTATTTACATTTAGAGTTAATAGTGTTATGTGTGTATTTGGTCCTGCCTTTTTGATGTTAGCTGTTAATTTTCCTCATTAGTTGATGCAGTTTTCTTCCTAGCCTTCATGGTCTTTACATTTTGGCATGTTTTTGCAGTGGCTGTTACCGGTTGTTCCTTTCCATGTTTAGTGCTTCCTTCAGGAGCTCTTTTAGGGCAGGCCTGGTGGTGACAAAATATCTCAGCATTTGCTTGTCTGTAAAGTATTTTATTTCTCCTTCACTTATGAAGCTCAGTTTGGCTTGATATGAAATCCTGGATTGAAATTTCTTTTCTTTAAGAATGTTGAATATTGGCCCCCACTCTCTTCTGGCTTGTAGAGTTTCTGCCAAGAGATCCGCTGTTAGTCTGATGGGCTTCCCTTTGTGGGTAACCCGACCTTTCTCTCTGGCTACCCTTCACATTTTTTCCTTCATTTCAACTTTTGTGAATCTGACAATTATGCTTCTTGGAGTTGCTCTTCTCGAGGAGTATCTCTGTGGCATTCTCTGTATTTCCTGAATCTGAATGTTGGCCTGCCTTGCTTGATTGGCAGCCAAGATGGCCGAATAGGAAAGGTTCCAATCTATGGCTCCCAGTGTGAGCAACACAGAAGACGGGTGATTTCTGCATTTCCATCTGAGGTATGAGGTCCATCTCACTAGGGAGTACCAGACAGTGGGTTCAGGACAGTGGGTGCAGTGCACTGTGCTCAAGCTGAAGCAGGGTGAGGCATTGCCTCACTTGGGAAGTGCACGGGGTCAGGGAGTTCCCTTTCCTATTCAAAGAAAGGGGTGATACACGGCACCTGGAAAATCGGGTCACTCCCACCCTAATACTGTGCTTTTCCAACAGGCTTAAAAAACGGCACACCAGGAGATTATATCCCACACATTGCTCAGAGTGTCCTATGCCCATGGAGTCTCACTGATTGCTAGCACAGCAGTCTGAGATCAAACTGCAAAGTGGCAGCAAGGCTGGGGGAGGGGCGCCTGCCATTGCCCAGGCTTGATTAGGTAAGAAAACTTCTAAATCCATAAAAAGTTTTAACTCTGTGAGATGAATCCACACATCAAAAAGTAGTCTCTCAGAAAGGTTCTTTCTACTTTTTATCTGAATGTATTTCCTTTTTCACTATAGGCTTCAATGTACTGCCAAATACCCCTTTGCAGATTCTACAGAAACAGTGTTTCCAAACTGCTGAATGAAAAGAAAAGTTTAACTTTGTGAGATGAATGCACACATCAGAAAGCGTTTTATGAGAGATCTTCTTTCTTCTTTGCATCTTGGGATATTTGCTTTTTCACCATTGGCCTCAATGAGCACCCAAATGTCCATTCGCAGAAGGGATCAAAACAGCGGTTCCAAACTGCTGAATCCAAAGAAATGTTTATCTCCATGAGATGAATGAGCACGTCACAAAGCAGATTCTCAGAAAGCTTCTTTTGAGTTTTTATATGAAGAAAATTCCTCTTTCACCATAGGCCTCCACCTGCTCCCAAACTTCCCTTCTCAGTTTCTACAAAAACAGTTTTTAAAAACTGCTCAGTGAAGTGGAAGTTGTAACTCTGCGTGATGAACGCACACATCACAAAGCATTTTCTCAAATATCTTCCTTCTAGTTTTTATCCTGGGATAGTCACTTTTTTGCCTTTGGACTCAATGAGCTCCCAAATGTCCATTCACAGTATGGACAAAAACAGTGTTACCAAACTGCTGAATCCAAGGAAAGGTTTAACTTTGTGAGATCAAAGCACAACTCACAAAGCGGTTTCTTGGAAAGATTCTTTCTAGTTTTTATCTGAAGATATTTCCTTTTTCATCATAGGCCCCAATGTGCTGCCAATTATCCCTTCATACTTTCTACAAAACAGTGTTTCCAAACTGCTGAGTGAAAAGAGAGTTTTAACTCTTTGAGATGAATGCACACATCACAAAATAATTTCTCATTAACGTGCTTCCAGGTTTTATCCTGGCCTCAATGAGCTCCCAAATGTCCACTTGTAGAATGGACAAAAAAAGCATTTCCAGGCTGCTGAATCCAAAGTAAATTTTCCCTCTGTGAGTTGAATGTGTACATCCCAAGGCAGTCTCTCATTCAGCTTCCTTCTATTTTCAATCTGAATATATTTCCTTGGTCACCATAGGGCTCAATGCTCTGCAAAATATCTCTTCATAGGTTCTAAGAAAGCAGTGTTTCCAAACAGTTGAATGAAAACCAAGGTTTAACTCTGTGAGATGAATGAACTCATCCCACGCAGTTTCTCTTTAAGCTTCCTTCTAGTTTTTATCCTGCGATCTTTTTTTTTTTTTTTTTTTGCCATTGGCAACAGTGAGCTCCCAAATGTCCATTCGCAGCATGGACAAAAACAGAGTTTACAAACTGCTGAATCCAAATAAAAGTATAACTCTGTGAAGGGAATGAACGCATTACAAAGCAGTTTCTCAGAAAGCTTCTTTCTATGTTTTATCTGAAGATGTTTCCTTTTACACAAAAGGCCTCCATGCATTGCCACATATCTCTTCGCAGATTCTACAAAAACAGTGCTTCCAAACTGCTGAATCAAAAGAAAGGTTTAACTCAGTGAAATTAATGCACACATCACAAATCGGTTTCTCAGATAACATCCTTCTAGTTTTTATCCAGGGATATACACTTTCTCACCGTTGGCCTCAATGAGTTCCCAAATGTCCATTCGCAGAATGGATATAAACAATGTTACCAAATGGCTGAATCCAAAGACAGGTTTAACTCTCTGACATGAATGAACACTGCATAAAGGAGATCCTCAGAAAGCTTCTTTCTAGTTTTTATCTGAAGATATTTCCTTTTTCACCATAGGCTTCTACGCACTGCCAAATATCTCTTTGCAGATTCTAAGAAAACAGCGTTTCCAAACTGCTGAATGAAAAGAAGGGTTTATCTCTGTGCAATGAATACAGACATCAGAAATCGGTTTCTCAGAAAACTTCCTTGTATTTTTTATCCTGGGATATTCTCTTTTTCACCTTTGGCCTCCATGAGCTCCCAAATGTCCATTTGCAGAGTGGACAAAAACAGTGTTTCCAAACTGCTGAATCCAAAAAGAAGTTTAACTCTGTGAGATGAATGCACCCATCCTACAGCAGTTTCTCAGCTTCTTTCTAGTTTTTTTCTGAAGATAATTCCTATTTCCCCTTAGGCCACAATGCACTACTAAATATCCCTGCACCGATTCTATGAAAACAGGATTTCGAAATTGCAGAATGAAAAGGAAGTTTTAACTCGGTGAGATGAATGCACACATCACAAAATGGTTTCTTAGGTAGCTTCCTTCTAGTTTTCATCCTGGGATATTTACTTTTGTTCCAAAATGTCCTTTCTCAGATTCTACAAAACAGCATTTCCTGGCTGCTGAATTGAAAGAAAGGTTTACATCTGTGAGGTGAATATACACATCACAAAGCAGTTTCTCTTAAATTTTCTTTCTTATTTTTAACTGATTTCATTTCCTTTTTCACCTTAGGACTCAATATTCTGCTAAATGTCCCTTCGGATATTCTATGAAAACAATCTTTCCAAAAGGCTGAATGAGAAGAAGGGTTTAATTCTATGAGGTGAATGCACACACAACCAAGCAGTTTCTGAGATAGCTTTCTTCTAGTTTTTATCCTCGGATATTTGCTTCTTCTTCAATGGCCTCAGTTAGCTCCCAAATATCCAATGGCAGAATAGACAAAAACAGTGTTCCAAAGTGCTGAATCCAAAGAATGGTTAAAGTCTGTGAGACAAACACCCACATCACACAGCAGTTTCTCAGAAAGCTTCTTTCTAGATTTTGTTTGAAGATATTTCCTTTTTCACCATAGGCCTCAATGTGCTCCCCATTGTCCTTTCACAGATTCCACAAAAACAGTGTTTTCAAAATGCTGAATGAAAAGAAGGGTTTAATTCTGTGAGATGAATGCACGCACCACAATTCGTTTTCTCAGATAACTATCTTATATTTTTTATCTTTGGGTGTTGTCTTTTTTGCCATTTTCCTCACTGAGCTCCCAAATGTCCATTTGCAGAATGGACAAAAACAGTGTTTCCAAACTGCTGAACCCAAAGAATGCTTAAAATCTGTGAGATGAACACCCACATCACAAAGCAGTTTCTCAGAAAGCTTCTTTCTAATTTGTATTTGAAAATATTTCCTTTTTCACCATAGGACTCAAAGTGCTCCCAAATATCCTTTCGCAGATTCAACAAAAAGAGTGTTTCCAAACTGCCGAATGAAAAGAAATGTTTAACTCTGTGAGATAAATGCACACATCACAAAGGGGTTTCCTGGATGGCTTCCTTCTACTTTTTATGCTGGGATATTCACTTTTTCGCCATTGGCCACAATGAGCTCCCAAGTGACCACCTGCAGCGTGGGCAAAAACAGTGTTTCCCAACTGCTGAATGAAAAAGGAGGTTGAACTCATGATTTGAATGCAAACATCACAAAGCAGTTTCTCTGAAAGCTTCTTTCTAGTTTTTATCTGTAGATATTTACTTTTTTAACATAGGCCTCAATGTGCTCCCAAATATCCCTTCACAGATTCCACAAAAAGTGTTTCCAAACTGCTGAATGAAAGGAAAGGTTTAACTGTGCTAGATGAATGCACACATCACAAAGCGGATTCTCAGATAGTTTCCTTCTAGTTTTTTTCCTGGTGTAATCTCTCCTTCACAATTTGCCTCAATGAGCTCCCAAATGTCCATTCACACACAGGACAAAACCAGTGCTTCCAAACGGCTGAATTGAAAGAAATGTTTAACTCTTTGAGATGAATGCAAATATCACAAAGCAGTTTCTCAGAAAGATTCTTTCTAGTTTTTATCTGAAGTTGTATTCTTTTTCACCATAGGCCTCAAAGCATTCCCAAATATCCCTTCACAGATTCTACAAAAACAGTGTTTCCAAATTGCTGAATGTAAAGAAAAGTTTAATTCTGGGAGATAAATGCACACATCACAATGGGGATTGACAGAGGGCTTCATTCTACTTTTAATCCTTGGATATTCACTTTTTTGCCATTGGCCTCAATGATATCCTAAATCTTCATTCTCAGATTCCACAAAAACATTGTTCCAAACTGCTGACTGAAAAGGAAGGTTTAACTCAGTTAAACCAGTTAAACTGCTTAAACTCAGTTAAAGCAGTTTCTCAGAAAGCTTCTTTCTAGTTTTTATCTGAAGATATTTCCTTTTTTCACCATAGACCTCAAAGTGCTACCAAACATCACCTCACAGATTCTAAGAAAACAGTGTTTTCAAACTTTTGAGTGAAAAGAAAGCTTTAACTCTGAGAGATGAATGTAGACATCACAAAGCTGTTTCTTGGATAGCTTTCTTGTAGTTTTTATCCTGGGATAATCAGTTTTTTGCCTTGGCCTCAGTAAGCTCCCAAATATCCATTTGCACAATAAAAAAACAGTGTTACCAAACTGCTGAAACCAAAGAAATGTTTAATTCTGTGAGATAAATACACACATCACAAAGCAGTTTCTCATAAAGATTCTTTCTAATTTTTATCTGAACACATTTCCTTTTTCACCATAGGCCTCAATGTGCTCCCAAATATCCCATCGCAGATTCTACAAAAAGAGTGATTCCAAACTGCTGAATGAAAACAAAGTTTCAACTCTGTGGGATGAATGCACACATGAGAAAGTGGTTTTTCAGGTAGCTTCCATCAAGTTTTTATCTTGGAATATTCACTTTCTCAAAATTGGCCTCAATGAGCTCCTAACTGTGCATTCGCAGCATGGACAAAAACAGTGTTTCCAAACTGCTGAATCCAAAGAAAGTTTTAACTCTGTGAGATGAACACACACGTCACAAAGCAGTTTCTCAGAAAGCTTCTTTCGACTTTTTATCTGAAGATATTTCCTTTTTCACTGTAGACCTCAATGTGCTACTAAATGTCTCTTTGCAGATTCTAAGAAAACAGTGTATAAAAAACTGTTGAATGAGAGGAAAAGAATGACTCTGTGAGAAGAAAGCACACATCACAAATTGCTTTCTCAGATAACTTCCTCCTAGTTTTTATCTTGGGATATTTTCTTTTTTGCCATAGGCCTCAATGAGCTCCCAAATGTCCATTCACAGAATGGACAAGAGCAGTGTTTCCAAACTGCTGAATCCAAAGAAAGATTTAACTCTGTGATATGAATGCAAACATCACAAAGTAGTTTCTCAGAAAGCATCTTTTTAGTTTTTATCTGAAGATATTTCCTTTTTTACCAAAAGCCTCAATGCACTCCCAAATAACTCTTTGCAGATTCTACAAAAACAGTTTTTCGAAACAGCTGAATGAAAAGAAAGGTTTAACTCTGTGAGGTGAATGCAAACATCTGAAAGCAGTTTCTCAGATATCACTTTCTAATTTTTATCACGGGACATTCAATTTCTTGCCGTAGGCCTCAATGTGCTTCCAAATATCTTTTCACAGATTCTACAAAAACAGTGTTTCCAAACTGCTGATTCCAAAGAAAGGTTCAATCTTGTGAGATGAATGCACACATTCTAAAGCAGTTTCTCAGAAATCTTCTTCCTATTTTTTATCTGAAGATATATTCTTTTACACCATAGGCCTCAGTGCGCTCCCAAATATCCCTTTGCAGATTCAAAAAAAAACAGTGTTTCCAAACTGCTGAATGAGAAGAACAGTTTAACTCTGTGAGCTAAATACACACACCACATAGCGGTTTCCTAGATCCTTCCTTCTACTTTTTTCCTGGGATATTATCTTTTTCCCCATTGTTCTCAAAGAGCTCCCATATGTCCATTTGCAGCATGGACAAAAACAGTGTTTTCAAACTGCTGAATCCAAAGGAAGTTTTACCTCTTTGAGATAAATGCACACATCACAAAGCAGTTTCTCAGAAAGCTTCTTTGTAGTTCTTACCTGAAGCTATTCTCTTTTTCACCATAGGCCTCAAACACTCCCAAATATCCCTTCACACATTCTACAAAAAAAGCATTTCCAAACTGCTGAATGAAAACAAAGTTTTAACTCTGTGAGGTGAATGCACACATCACAAAGTGGTTTCTCAGATAGCCTCCTTCTAGTTTGTATCCTGGGATATTGGCTTTTATTGCCATTGGCCATAATGAGCACAAAAATGTCCATTTGCAGCATGCACAAAAACAGTGTTTCCAAACAGCTGAATCCAAAGAAAGGTTTAACTCTGTGAGATGAATGCACACATCACAAAACAGTTTTACAGAAAGAATGTTTCTAATTTTTTTTATGAAGAGATTTCCTTTTTCACCATAGGCCTCAATGTGCTCCAAAATATCCCCTCACAGATTCTACAAAACCAGTGTTTACAAACTGCTGAATGAAAAGAAAAATTTAACTCTATGAGACAAATGCACACATCATGAAGAGTTTTCTCAGATATTTCCTTTCTAGTTTTTATCCGGGGATACTCACTTTTTCACTTTTGGCCTCAGTGATCTCCCAAATGTCCATTCTGCGAATGGACAAAAAAAGTGTTTCCAAACTGTTGAATCCAAATAAAGTTTTAACACTATGAGACAAATGCACATATCACAAAGCAGTTTCTCATAAAGCTTCTTTCTAGGTTTTATCGGAAGATATTTTGTTTTTCACCATAGGCCTCAACGCGCTGCCAAATATCACTTCACAGATTCTACAAAAAAAAGTTTTTCCAAACTGCTGAATGAATAGAATGGTTTAACACTGCCAGATTGATGCAGACGTCACAAAGCATTTTCTCAGATATCTTCCTTATATCTTTTATCGTGGGATACTCACTTTTTCACCATTGGCCTAAATGAGATCCCAAATGTCCACTCGCAGAATGGACAAAAAATGTGCTCGCAAACTGCTGAACCCAAAGAAAGCTTAACTCTGTCAACACATCAAAAAGTAGTCTCTCAGAAAGGTTCTTCCTAGTTTTTATCTGAAGATATTTACTTTTTCACCATAGGCCTCATTGGGTTACCAAATATCTCTTCTCAGATTCTAAGAAAACAGTGTTCCAAACTCCTGAAGGAAAAGAAAGTTTTAAATCTGTGAGATGAATGCACACATCACAAGTCAAGTCGGTTTCTCAGATAACTTCCTTCTAGTTTTAATCCTGTAATATTAACAATTTTGCCATTGGCCACAAAGAGCTCCCAAATGTCCGTTCACAAAATGGACAAAAACAAGGTTTCCAAACTACTGAATCCAAAGAAAAGTTTAATTCTGTAATTCTGTGAGATGAATGAACACATCACAAAGCAGTTTCTCCAAAAACTTCTTTCTAGTTTTTATTGGAAGATATTTCCTTTTTCCCCGTAGGCCTCAAAGCGCTGCCAAATATCCCTTCACAGATTCTACACAAGCAATGTTTCCAAACAGCTGAAAGAAAAGAAAGTTTTAACACTGTGAGATGAATGCATACATCACAAAACGTTTTCTTAGATATCTTCCTTCTAGTTTTTATCCTGGGATATTCAGTTTTTTGCCATTGGCCTCAATGAGCTCACAAAAGCCTTCTCACAGAATGGACAAAAACTGGGTTTCCAAAATGCTGGATGAAAAGAAAGTTTTAACACTGCGAGATGAATGTATACATCAAAAAGCGGTTTCTCAGATATCTCCCTTCTAGTTTTTAACTGGGATAATCTCTTCTTCGTCATTGCTTCAATGAGCTCCAACTTGTCCATTCCTAGAATAGACAAAAACAATGTTTCCAACAGTCTTCAGATAAAAACTTGAATGAAGCTTTCTGAGAAACTGCTTTGTTATATGTTCATTTATCTAACAGAGTTACACCGTTCTTTCATTTCAGCAGTTTGGAAACACTGTTCAGGTCTATTCTTTGAATGGGCATTTGGGAGCTCATTGAGATCAATGGCAAAAAAAACAGAATATCCCAGGATAAAATCTAGAAGGAATTTACATGAGAAACCGATTTGTGATGTGTGCATTCATCTCACAGAGTTAAATCTTTCTTTTCATTCAGCAGTTTGGAAACACTGTTTTGTTAGTATCTGTGAAGAGATATTTTGTAGCACATTCAGGCCTGTGGTGAGAAAGGAAATATCTTCAGATAAAAACTAGAAGGAAACTTATTGAGAAACTGCTTTGGAATGTGTGCATTCATCTGACAGAGTTAAATGTTTCTTTGCATTCAGCAGTTATGTAACACTGTTTTGTCCATTCTGTGAATGGATATTTGGGAACTCAATGAGGCCAATTGCGAAAAAGCAAATATCCCAAGATAAAAACTGGAAGGAAGCTATCTGAGAAAATGTTTTTCATGTGTGCATTCATCTCACAGAATTCAAACTTTCTTTTCATTCATTAGTTTTGAAACACTGTTTTTGTAGAATCTGCAAAAGGATATTTGGCAGTGCATTGAGGCTTATCATGAAAAAGGAAATACCTTCAGATAAAAACTAGAAAGAAGCTTACTAAGAAACTGCTTCTTGACATGTTCACTCATTTTGCAGTGTTAAACCTTCCTTTGGATTCAACAGTTTGGAAAGACTTTCTGTCCATTCTGCTAATGGACATTTGGGAACTCCTTGAGTCCAAAGGTGAGAAAGTGAATATCCTAGGATAAAAAGTAGACGGAAGTTATCTGAGAAACTGATTTGTGATGTGTGCATTCATCTCACAGAGTTTAAACTGTCTTTTTATTCAGCCATTTGGAAACACTGTTTTTTAGAATTTGCAAAGAGATATTTGGTAGCACATTGAAGCCTGTTGAGAAAAAAATTATCTTCAGATAAAAACTAGAAAGAGTCTTAATGAGAAACTGCTTTGTGATGTGTGCATTCCTCTGACAGAGTTAAACCTTTCTTTGGAATCAATAGTTTGGTAAGAATGTTTTTGTCCTTTCTGCACATGGACATTTGAGAGCTCATTGAGGCCAATGGCTAAAAAGAGAATATCACAAGACAAAAAGAAGGAAGCTCTCTGAGAAAATGCTTTGTGATGGGTGCATTCATCATGCAGAATTAAACCTCTCTTTTCATTGAGGAGTTTGGAAACAGTTTATGTAGAATCTGTGAAGGGATATTTGGGGAGCGCATTAAGGTCTATAGTGAAAGTGGAAATATCTTCAGATAAAAACTAGAAAGGTGCTTTCTGAGAAACTGCTTTGTGCTGTGTTCTTTCATCCAAAGAGTTAAACATTTCTTTGGATTCAGCAGTTTGGTAACACTGTTGTTGTCCATTCTGCGAATGGACATTTGGGAGCTCATTGAGGCCAATGGCAAAAAAGTGAATAGCCCAGGATAAAAACTAGAAGGAAGCTACCTGAGAAACCCCTTTGTGATGTGTTCATTTTTATCGCAGAGTTAAACCTTTCTTTTCGTTCAGCATTTTGGAAACATGGTTTTTGTAGAATCTGCAAATGGACATTTGGAAATTAATTGAGGCTAATGGCAAAAAAGTGAATATCTCAGGATAAAAACTAAAAGGATGCTATCTGAGAAAATGATTTGTGATGTGTTCATTCATCTTGCAGAGTTAAACTTTTTTTTCATTTAGCAGTTTGGAAACACTGTTTTTATAGAATCTGTGAGGGATATTTAGCAGCGCATTGAGGCCTATGGTGAAAAATGAAATATCTTTAGATAAAAACTAGAAAAAAGCTTTCTGAGAAACGGCTTTGCCATGTGGTCACTCATCTCACAGTGTTAAATATTTCCTTGGACTCAGCACTTTTGAAACACTGTTTTAACCCAATCTGCGAATGGACATTTGGGAATTCATTGAGGCCAATGGCAAAAAAAAGCAAATATCCCAGGATAAAAACTAGAAAGAAATTATCTGAGAAACTGATTTGTGATGTGTGCATTCACCTTACAGAGCAAACCCTTCTTTTCATTCAGCAGTTTGAAAACTGTTTTCTTAGGTTCTGTGAAGAGGTTTTGATAGCGCATTGAGGCATAGGGTGAAAAAGGAAATACTTTCCAATAAAAATTAGAAAGAAGCTTTCTGAGAAAATGCTTTGGGATATGTGTGTTCATCTCACAGAGTGGAAGCTTTCTTTGGCTTCAGTAGTTTGGAAACACTGTATTTGTCCATTCTGCAAATGCACATTTGGGAAATCATTGTGGCTAATGGTGGCAAAGTGAATATCCCAGTATAAAACTAGAAGGAACATATCTGAGAAATGTTTATGTTGTGTGCATTAATCTCAAAGAGTTAAACCTTCCTTTTCATTCAGCAGTTTTGGAAAAGTATTTCTACAATCTCTGAAGTGATATTTGGGAGCACATTGGGGCCTATGGTGAAAAAGGGAATATATTCAGGTAAAAACTATAAAGAAGGTTTCTGAGAAACTGCTTTCTGATGTGTTCATTCTTCTCACAGAGTTAAACCTTTCTTTGGATTCAGCAGTTTGGAAATACTATTTTTTCAAATTCTCTGAATGGACCTTTGGGAACGCATTGAGGCCAATGGTGAGAAAGTGAACATCCCAGGATAAAAACTAGAAGAAATTTATCTGAGAAACTGATTTGTGATGTGTGCAATCATCTCAAAGTGTTAAAACTTTCTTTTCATTCTGCCTTTTGGAAACAGTGTTTACGTTGAATCTGCGAAGAAATATTTTGTAGCGCAAATGGGCCTATGGTGAAAAAGGAAATATCTTCAGATAAAAACTAGAAAGAACCTTTCTGACAGACTGCTTTTTGATATGTGCATTCATTTCACAGAGTTCAACTTTTCTTTGGGTTCAACAGTTAGGTAACACTGTCTTTGTCCATTCTGTGAATGGACTTTTGGGAGCTCATTGAGACCAATGGCAAAAAAGTGAATATCCCAGGATAAAATTAGAAGGAAGATATCTGAGAAAATGCTTGTGATGTGTGCATTCATCAAGCAGTGTTAAACCTTTCTTTACATTCCACAGTTTGTAAGTACTTTAGTACAATCTGCCAAGTGATATTTGGTAGCACATTGAGGCCTATTGTGAAAAAGGAATTATCTTCAGATAAAAACGAGAAAGAGGCTTAATGAGAAACTGGTTTCAGATGTGTGCATTAATCTCACAGAGTTAAAACATTGTTTGGATTCAGCAGTTTGGTAACAATGTTTTTGTACATTGTGTGAATGGACATTTGGGAGCTCATTGAGGCCAATGGTGAAAAAGTGAATATACCATGATAGAAACTAGAAGGAAGATATCTGAGAAAATGTTGTGTGATGTGTTCATTCATCTCATAATGTTAAACCTTTCTTTTCATTCAGCAGTTTGGAAACACTGTTTTTGTAGTGTCTGTAATAGATAATTTGGAGCGCATTGAGGTCTATGGTGAAAAAGTTAATATCTTCAGATAAAAACTAGAAAGAAGCTTTCTGATAAACTGATTTGTGCTGTGCTTATTCATCTCACAGAGTTAAACCTTTCTTAGGATTCAGCAGTTTGGAAACACTGTTTTTGTCCATTCTGTGAGTGGACATTTGGGAGCTCATTGGGGCCAATGGTGAAAAAGGGAATATCCCAGGATAAAACTAGAAGAAAGTTATCTGAGAAACAGATTTGTGATGTGTGCATTCATCTCACAGAGTTAAAACTTTTTTCATTCAGCAGTTAGGAAACACTGTTGTCTTTGAATATGCGAAGAGATATTTTGTAGTGCAAAGAGGCCTATGGTGAAAAAGGAAATATCTTCAGATAAAAACTAGAAAGAACCATTCTGACAGACTGCTTTGATGTGTGCTTTCATCTCATAGAGTTGAACTTTTCTTTGGGTTCAACAGTTAATTAACACTGTCTTTTTCCATTCTGTGATTGGATATTTGGGAGCTCATTGAGGCCAATGGTGAAAAAGTGAATATCTCAGGATAAAATTAGAAGGAAGATATATGTGAGAAAGCTTTGTGATGTGTGCATTCATCTTGCAGTGTTAAAACTTTCTTTACACTCAGCAGATTGGAAGCCCTGTTTTTAGAATCTGTGAAGAGATATTTTGTAGCACATTGAGGCCTATTGTGAAACAGAAAATATCTTCAGATAAAAACAAGTAAGAAGCTTAAGGAGAAACTGCTTTGTGATGTGTGCATTCATCTCACAGGGTTGAACTTTCTTTGGATTCAGCAGTTTTGTAACAGTGTTTTTGTCCATTGTGTGAATGGACATTTGAGAGCTCATTGAGGCCAATGGTGAAAAAGGGAATATACCACTAGAAGGAAGATATCTGAGAAAACGCTTTGTGATGTGTGCATTCATCTCGTAGTGTTAAACCTTCATTTTCATTCAGCAGTTTGGAAACATTGTTTTTGTAGTATCTGTGATAGATAATTTGCAGTGTATTGAGTCCTATGGTGAAAAAGGAAATATCTTCAGATAAATACTAGAAAGAAGATTTCTGATAAACTGATTTGTGCTGTGTTCATTCATCTCACAGACTTAAAACTTTCTTTGGATTCAGCAGTTTGTAACACTGTTTTTGTCCATTCTGCAAATGGACATTTTGGATCTCTTTGAGGCCAATGTCAAAAAAGCAAATATTCCAAGATGAAAACTAGAAGAAAGCTGTCTGAGAAAATGCTTTGTGATGGGTGCATTCATCTCACACAGTTAAACCATTCTTTTAAATCAGGAGTTTTGAAACACTGTTTTTGTAGAATCTGTGATAGATATTTGGCAGCACATTGGAGACCAATGGTCAAAAAGAAAATATCTTCAGATAAAAACTAGAAAGAAGCTTAATGAGAAACTGCTTTGGATGTGTGCATTCATTTCACAGTTAAACATTTCTTTGGATTGAGCATTTGATAACACACTTGTTTTCAATTCTGTGAATGGACATTTCAGAGCTCATTGAGTCCAGTGGCAAAAAAGTGAATATCTCATGATAAAACCGAGAAAGAAGATATCTGAAAAAAGGCTTTGGGATGTGTGCATTCATCTCACAGAATTACACCTTTCTTTTCATCCAGCAGTTTGGAAACACTGTTTTTGTAAAGTCTGCGAAGGTATATTTGAGAGCACATTGAGGCCTAGGGTGAAAAAGGAATTTTCTTCAGACGAAAACTCGAAAGAAGCTTTCTGATAAACTGCTTTGTGATTTGTTCATTCATCTCACAGAGGTAAAGCTTTCTTTGGATTCAGCAGTTTGGAAACACTGTTTTTGTCCATTCTGTGAATGGACATTTGGGAGCTCATTGAGGCCAATGGCAAAAAAGCAAATATCCCAGGATAAAATCTATATTTAGGAGCATGTTGAGGCCTATGGTGGAAAGCAAAATATCTTCAGATGAAAACTAGAAAGAAGCTTTCTGAGAAACTGCTTTTTGAAGTGTGCTTTGATCCCACAGAGTTAAAACTTTCTTTAGATTCAGCAGTTTGGTAACACTGCTTTTGTCCATTGTGTGAATGGACATTTGGGAGCTCATTTAGTCCAATGGCAAAAGTGAATACCCCAGGATAAAATCTAGAAGAAAATTATCTGAGAAACCGATTTGTGATGTGTGCCTTCATCTCACAGAGTTAAACCTTTATTTTCATTCAGTAGTTTGGAAATACTGTTTTCTCAGAATCTGCAAAGAAAGAGATACTTGGTAGCGCATTGAGGCCTATCAGGAAAAAGGAATTTGCTTCAGATAAAAAGTAGAAGGAAGCTTAATGAGAAACTGCTTGGGGATGTGTGTATTCATCTTACAGAATTAAAACTTTCTTTGGATTCAGCAGTTTGGAAACACCGTTTTTGTCCATTCTACAAATGGATATTTAGGAGCTCATTGAGGCCAATGGCAGAGAAGCCAATATCCCAGGATAAAATCCAGACAGAAGATATCTGAGAAAATGCTCTGTGTTGTGTACATTCATCTCACAGAGTTAAACCTTTCTTTTCATTCATCAGTTTGTAAACATTGTTTTCATAGAATCTGCAAAGAGATATTTTGGAGTGCATTGAGGCCTATGGTGAAAAAGGAAATATATTCAGGTAAAAAACTTGAAAGAAGCTTTCTGAGAAACTGCTTTGTGACATGTTCATTCATCTTACAGTGTTAAACCTTTCTTTGGATTCAGCAGTTTGGAAACACTGTTTTTGTACATTCTGTAAATGGACTTTGGGACTCATTGAGGCCAATGGCAAAAAAGGGAATATCCCGGGATGAAAACTAGCAGCACTTTATCTGAGAAACTGCTTTGTGATGTGTTCATTCATCTCGGAGAGTTAAACCTGTCTTTTCATTCAGCATATTGGAAACACTGTTATTGTAGAATCTGCAAAGGGATATTTGGCAGCACATTGAGGCCTATGGTGAAAAGCGAAATATCTTCAAATGAAAACTAGAAAGAAGCTTTCTGAGAAACTGCTTTTTGAAGTGTGCTTTGATCTCACCGAGTTAAACCTTTCTTTAGATTCAGCAGTTTGGTAACACTGTTTTTGTCCATTGTGTGAATGGACATTTGAGAGCTCATTTAGTCCAATGGCAAAAGTGAATATCCCAGGATAAAATCTAGCAGGAAGTTATCTGAGAAACCGATTTGTGATGTGTGCATTCATCTCAAAGAGTTATACCTTTCCTTTCATTCAGCAGTTTGGAAACATTGCTTTCTTAGAATTGGCAAAGAGACATTTGGCAGCGATTTGAGGCCTAAGGTGAAAAAGGAAATATCTACAGATGAAAACTAGAAAGAAGCTTAATGAGAAACTGCTATGGGATGTGTGCATTCATCTCACAGAGTTAAACTTTTCTTTGGATTCAGCAGTTTGGTAACACTGTTTTTGTCCGTTCTGTGAATGGACATTTGGGAAGACATTGAGGCCAATGGTGAAAAAGTGAATATCCCAGGATAAAACTAGAAGGAACATAACTGAGAAAATGGTTTGTGATTTGTGCATTCATCTCACAGAGTTAAACCTTTCTTTTCATTCAGTAGTTTGGAAACACTGTTTTTGTAGAATCTGTGAAGGGCTATTTGGCAGCACATTGAGGCCTATCATGAAAAAGGAAACATCTTCAGATAAAAAGTGGAAACAAGCTTTCTGAGAAACTGCTTTTTGATGTGTTCATTCATGTTAGAGAGTTAAACTTTCTTTGGCTTCAGCAGTTTGGAAACACTGTTTTTGCCCATTCTGCAAATGGATACTTGGGAGATCACTGAGGCCAATGGCAAAAAAGTGAATATCCCAGGATAAAACCTAGAAGCATGTTACCTGAAAAAAGATTTCTGATGTATGCATTCATCTCACAGAGTTAAACCTTTCTTTTTATTCATCAGTTTGGAAACACTGTTTTCTTAGAATCTGTGCATAAATATTTGGTAGCACAATGAGGCCTATGGTGAAAAAATAAATATATTCAGATAAATACTAGAAATAATATTTATGAGAGAATACTTTTTGATGTGTGGATTCATCTCAGAGTTAAAGCTTTCTTTCCATTCAGAAATTTGGTAAAACTGTTTTTTCTATTCTGCCAATGGACATTCGGGTGCTCATTGAGACTAAGGGCGAAAAAGTGAACATTCCAGGATAAAAACTAGAAGGAAGCACTCTGAGAAAACGCTTTGTGATGTATGCATTCATCTCACACAGTCAAAAATTTCTTTTCATTCAGCAGTGTGGAAACACTGTTTTTGTAGTGTCTGCGAGGGGATAATTGGCAGTGCTTCGAGGCCTATTTTGAAAAAGGAAATATCTTCAGATAAAATCTAGAAAGAAGCTTAATGAGGAACTGCTTTCTGATATGTTCTTTCCTCTCACAGAGTTAAACCTTTCTTTGGATTCAGCAGTTTGGTAATAATGCTTTTGTCCATTCTGTGAATGGATACTTGGGAGCTCATTGAGGCCAATGGCAAAATAACGAATATCCCAGGATAAAAACTAGAAGGAAGCTCTATGTGAAACCGCTTTTTGATGTGGGTATTCATTTCATGGAGTTAAAACTGTCGTTTCATTCAGCAGTTTGGAAACACTGTTTTTATGGACTATGTGAAAGGATATTTGGCAGCGCATTGAGACCTATGGTGAAAATGGAAATATCTTCAGATAAAAACTAGAAAGAAGCTTCCTGAGAAACTGCTTTGTGAAGTGAGCTTTCATCTCACACTGTTAAACCTTTTTTTGAATTCAACAGTTTGGTAACACTGTTTTTGTCCTTTGTGCGAATGGGCATTTTGGAGCCCATTGAGTCCAACGGCAAAAAAGTCGGTATCCCAGCATAAAAAAGACAAGGAAGATATCTGAGAAAAAACTTTGTGATGTGTGCCTTTCTTTTCTTTCAGCTATTTGGAATCATTGTTGTTGTAGAATCTGCAATGGGATATTTGGGAGCGCATTGAGTCCTATGGTGAAAAAGGGAACATATTCAGATAAAAACTAGAAAGAACCTTTTTGAGAAACTGCTTTGTGAAGTGTGCTTTCATCTCACAATGTTAAACCTTTCTTTGAATTCAGCAGTTTGGTAACACTTTTTGTCCATTGTGCGAATGGACATTTGGGAGCTCATTGAGTCCAATGGCAAAAGAGTGAGTATCCCAGGATAAAAATTAGAAGGAAGATATCTGAGAAAAAGCTTTGTCATGTGTGCATTCATCTCAAAGAGTTAAACCTTTCTTTTCATTCAGCAGTTTGGAAACACAGTTTTTGTAGAATCCGAGAAGGGATATTAGGCAGCGCATTGAGGCCTGTTGTGAAAAAGGAAATATATTCAGATAAAAACGAAAAAGAAGCTTTCTGAGAAACTGCTTTGTGCTGGGTTCATTCATATCACAGAGTTAAATATTTTTTTGGATTCAGCAGTTGGGTAACACTGTTTTTGTCCATTCTGTGAATGAACATTTGGCAGCTCTTTGAGGCCAATGGCAAACATCCGGGGGTAAAAATTAGAAGGAAGCTCTCTGAGAAACTGCCTTGTGATTTCTTCATTCATTTCAGAGAGTTAAAACTTTCTTTGGATTAACCCATTTGGAAAAACTGTTTTTGCCCATTCTGCGAATGGACATTTGAGATGTCATTGAGGCCAATAAGGAAAAAGGGAATATCCAAGGATAAAAACTAGAAGGAAGATATCTGAGAAAATGCTCCATGTTGTGTGCATTCATCTTGCAGAGTTAAAACTTTTTTTTCATTCAACAGTTTGGAAGCACTGTTTTTGTAGAATCTGTGAAGGAATATTTGGCAGCTTCTTGAGACCTATTGTGAAAAATAAAATATCTTCAGATAAAAACTAGAAAGAAGCTTTCTGAGAAACTGCATTGTGATGGGTTCATTCATTTCACAGAGTTAAACATTTCTTTGGATTCAGCAGTTTGCAAACACAGTTTTTGTCCATTCTGCGAGTGGACATTTGGGAGCTCATTGAGGCCAAAGGCGAAAAAGTAAACATCCCAGGATAAAACTAGAAGCACAATATCTGAGAAACCAACTTATGATGTATGCATTCATCTCACAGAGTTAAAACTTTTCTTCATTCAGCAGTTTTGAACACCGTTTTCTTAGAATCTGCAAAGAGATATTTTGTAGTGCAATGTGGCCTACTGTGAAAAAGGCAATATCTTCAGATATAAATTAGAAGGAAACTTTCTGAGAGACTAGTTTTTGATGAGGGGATTCATCTGACAGTGTTGAGCCTTTCTTTGGATTGAGCAGTTTATTTACACTGTTTTTGACCATTCTGCCAATGAATATTTGGGAGCCCATTGAGGCCAATGGTGAAAAAGCAAATGTCCCAGGATAAAAACAAGCACGTATCTGAGAAACTGATGGGTGATGTGTGCTTTGTTCTCACAGAGTGAAACCTTTCTTTTCATTAAGCAGTTTGGAAACACTCCTTTTTTGGAATATGTGAAAGGATATTTGGAAGCACATTGAGACCTATGGTGAAAAAGGATATGTCTTCAGATAAAAACTAGAAAGAAGTTTTCTGAGAAGCTGTTTCATGATGTCTTCATTCGTCTCACAGAGTTAAAACTTTCTTTGGATTCAGCAGTTGGGAAACACTGTTTTTGTCCATTCTGCACATTGACATTTGGGAGCTCATTGAGACCAATGGCGAAAAAGCAAATATCCCAGGATATAAACTAGAAAGAAGTGATTGGAGAAACTGATTTGTGATGTGTGCATTCATCTCACAGAGTTGAACTTTTCTTTTCATTCAGCTGTTTTGAAACACTGTTTTCTTAGAATGTGTGAACTGATATTTTGTAGCACATTGAGGCCTATGGTGAAAAATGAAATATCTTCAAATAACAACTAGAAAGGAGCTTAAAAACAAACTGCTTTGGGATCTCTGCATTCATCTCACAGAGTTAAACTTTTCTTTGGATTCAGCAGTTTGGTAACACTGTTTTTGTCCATTCTGTGAATGGACATTTGGGAGCTCACTGAGGCCAATGGCAAAAAAGAGAATATCCCAGGATAAAAACTAGAAGGAAGATATCTGAGAAACCGCTTTGTGATGTGTGCATTCACCACACACAGTTAAAACTTGCTTTTCATTCAGCATTTTGGAAACACCTTTTTTATAGAATCTGTGAAGGGATATTTGGCAGTGAATTGAGGCCTATTGTGAAAAAGGAAATATATTCAGATAAAAACTAGAAAGAAGCTTTCTGAGAAACTGCTTTGGGAAGTGTTCATTCATCTCACAGAGTTCAACCTTTCTTTGGATTCAGCAGTTTGATAACACTATTTTTGTCCATTCTGCGAATGGACATTTGGGAGCTCATTGAGCCCAATGGCCAAGAAGCGAATATCTCATGATAAAAACTAGAAGGAAGCTCTCTGAGAAACCGCTTTATGATGAATGCATTCATCTTGCAGAGTTAAACCTCTCTTTTCATTCAGCAATTTGTAAACACTTTTTTCTTAAAAATTTTGAACAGATATTTGGTAGTGCAATGAGGCCTATGGTGAAAAAGGAAATATCTTTAGATAAAAACTAGAAAGTACTTTTCTGAGAGAATACTTTTTGATGTGGGGATTCATCTCATGGAGTTAAATTTTTCCTTAGATTCAACAGTGTATTTACACTGTTTTAGTCCATTCTGTCTACGGACATTTGGGAGCCCATTGAGGCAAATGGTGAAAAAGTGAATATCCCAGGATAAAAGCTACAAGCACATTATCTGAGAAACTGATTTGTGATGTGAGCATTCATCTCACAGAGTTAAATCTTTCTTTTCATTCAGCAGTTTGGAAACACTCTTTTTGTACAATGTGTTAAGGGATATTTGGAAGCACATTGAGGCCTATTGTGAAAAACAATATGTCTTCAGATACAAACTAGAAAGAAACTTTCTGAGAAACTGCTTTGTGATGTGTTCATTCACCTCACAGAGTTAAACTTTTCTTTGGATTCAGCAGTTTGGAAACACTGTTTTTGCCCATTCTGTGAATGGACATTTGGGAGCTCATGGAGGCCAAGGTTAAAAAAGTGAATATCCTAGGATAAAAACTAGGAGGAAGCTCTCTGAGAAAATGCTTTGTGATGTGTGCATTCATCTCACAGTGTTAAACCTTTCTTTTCATTCAGCAGTTTGGAAACATTGTTTTTGTAGAATCTGCCAAGGGATATTTGGGAGCTCACAGAGGCCTATGGTGAAAAAGGGAATATGTTCAGGTAAAAACTAGAAAGAAGCTTTCTGAGAAACTGCTTTGTGAT
This sequence comes from Pan paniscus, assembly GCF_029289425.2. Taxonomy (NCBI): domain Eukaryota; kingdom Metazoa; phylum Chordata; class Mammalia; order Primates; family Hominidae; genus Pan; species Pan paniscus. Next base: position 59,839,584 of record NC_073272.2, on the reverse strand, counting down.
GTGTTCATTCATCTTACAGAGATAAACCTTTCTTTGCAGTCATCAGTTTGGAAACACTGTTTTTCTCCATTCTGCAAATTGACATTTGGGAGCTCCTTGTGGCCTATGGCAAAAAAGCAAATATCCCGTGATAAAAACTAGAAAGAAGTTATCTGAGAAACCGATTTGTGATGTGTGCATTTATCTCACAGAGTTAAACCTTTCTTTTCATTCAGCAGATTGGAAACACTGTTTTCTTAGAATCTGCAAAGAGATATTTGGAAGCATAATGAGGCATATGGTGAAAAAGGAAATACCTTTAGATAAAAAACAGAAAGATGTATTCTGAAAGACTACTTTTTGATGTGTGGATTCTTTTCATAGAGTTAAACCTTCCTTTGGATTCAGCAGTTTATTTACCCTGTTTTTATCCATACTGCCAGTGGTCATTTGGGAGCCCCTTGTGGCCAAAGTGTAAAAGTGGATAACCCAGGATAAAAACTACAAGCACATTATCTGAGAAACTGATTTGTGATGTGTGCATTCATTTCACAGAGTTAAACATTTCTTTTCATTCAGCAGCTTGGAAACACTCTTTTTGTAGAATATGTGGAGGGATATTTGGAAGCGCATTGAGGCCTAATGTGAAAAATCATATGTCTTCAGATAAAAACTAGAAAGAAACTTTCTGAGTACCTGCTTTGTGATGTGTTCATTCATCTCACAGAGTTAAAGCTTTCTTTGGATTCAGCAGTTGGTAAACACTCTTTTTGTCTATTCTGCTCATGGACATTTGGGAGCTCACTGAGGCCATTGACAAAAAAGCAAATATCCTATGAAGACAACTAGAAATAAGTTATCTGAGAAAGCGATTTGTGATGTTGTGCATTCATCCCACAGAGTTAAAATTTTCTTTTCATTCAGCAGTTTTGAAACACTGTTTTGTTAGAATCTGCAAACTGATATTTGGTAGCGCATTGAGGCCTGTGGTGAAAAAACAATATATCTTCAGATAAAAACTAGAAAGAAGCTTAATGACAAACTTCTGTGGGATTTGTGCATTCATATCACAGAGTTAAACATTTCTTTGGATTCAACAGTTTGGTAACACTGGTTTTGTCCATTCTGGAATGGATATTTGGGAGCTCATTGAGGCCAATAGTGACAAAGAGAATATCCCAGGATAAAAACTAGAAGGAAGCTCTCTGAGAAACCACTTTGTGATGTGTGCATTCATCTCCCAGAGTTAAAACTTTCTTTTCATTCAGCAGTTTGGAAACACTGTTTTTGTAGAATCTGCGAAGGGATATTTGGCTGCGCATTGAGGCCACTTGTGAAAGAGGCAATATCATCAGATAAAAACTAGAAAGAATCTTTCTGAGAAACTGCTTTGTGATGTGTTCACTCATCTCACAGATTTCAACTTTCTTCGGATTCAGCAGTTTGGTATCACTGTTTTTGTCCATTCTGTGAATGGACATTTGGGAGCTCATTGAGTCCAATGGTGAAAAAGCAAATATCTCAGGATAAAAACCAGATGCATTCATCTAGTTATGCATTAATCTTGCAGAGATAAAACTTTCTTTTCATTTAGCAGTTTGGAAACACTGTTTTCTTAGAATCTGCAAAGAGACATTTGGTAGCACAATGAGGCCTATGGTGAAAAAGGAAATGTCTTTAGATAAAAACTAGAAAGAACATTTCTGAGAGACTACTTTTAGATGAGGGGATTCATCTCACAGAGTTAAATCTTTCTTTGTTTTCAGCAGTTTATTTACACTGTTTTTGACCAGTGTTAAACATTTCTTTTCATTGAAGCAGTTTCAAAACACTGTATTTGTAGCATCTGCAAAGGGATATTTGGCAGTGCATTAAGGCCCATGGTGAAAAAAGGAAATATCTTCATATTAAAACTAGAAACAGCTTTCTGAGAAACTGCGTTGTGATGTGTTCATACATCTCCCAGAATTAAACATTTATTTGGATTCAGCAGCATAATAACATTGTTTTTGTCCACTTTGAGAATGGACATTTTGGAGCTCATTGAGGCCAAAAGCGAAAAAGGAATACCATGATAAAAACTACCAAGAAGATATCTGAGAAACTGCTCTGTGTTGTGTGCATTCGTCTCGCAGATTTAAAGCTTTCTTTTCATTTAGCATTTGGAAACATTGTTTTTGTAGAATATGCAAAGGGATATTTGGGATCGCATTGAGGACTATGATGAAAAAGGAATATATTCATTAAAAACTAGAAAGAAGCTATCTCATAACAAACGGCTTTGTTATGTGTTCATTCGTCTTAAAGAGTTAAACGTTTCTTTGGATTCAGCTGTTTGGAAACACTGTTTTTGTTCATTCTGCAAATGGACAGTTGGAATCCCATTGAGGCCAATGGCGAAAAAGTGAATATCCCAGGATAAAAACTACAAGCAAGTTATCGGAGAAACTTATTTGTGTTGTGTGCTTTCGTCTCACAGAATTAAACCTTTCTTTACATTCAGCAGTTTGGAAATACTGTTTTTGTAGAATATGTGAAGGGATATTTCAAATGCATTGAAGCCTATTGTGAAAAAGGAAGTATCTTCAGATAAAAACTAGAAAGCGGCTTTCTGAGAAACTGCTTTGTGATGTGTTCATTCATCTCACAGAGTTCAGCCTTTCTTTGGATTCAGCAGTTTGGTAACACTGTTTTTGTTCATTCTGTGAATGGAAATTTGGGAACTCATCATGGCAAAAGGTGAAAAAGAAAATATCCCATTATAAAAATTAAAAGGAAGCTATCTGAGAAACTGCTTTGAGATATATGCATTCATCTCATAGAGTAAAACCTTTCTGTGGATTCAGCAGTTTCATAAAACTGTTTTTGTCCATTCTGTGAATGGACATTTGGGAGCTCATTGAGGCCAAAGGAGAAAATGTGAATATCTCAGGACAAAAAGTGAAAGGAAGATATCTGAGAAACTGCTCTGTGTTGTGTGAATTCACCTCACAGAGTTAAAGCTTTCTTTTCATTCAGCAGTTTGGAAACATTGTTTTTGTAGAATCTGTGAAAGGATATTTGGGAACACATCAAGGACTATGGTGAAAAAGAGAATCTATTCAGGTAAAAACGGAAAGAACTTTTCTGAGAAACTGCTTCAGGATGTGTTCATTCTTCTCACAGATTTCAGCTTTTCTTTGGATTCAGCAGTTTGGTAACACTGTTTTTGTCCATTCTGTGAATGGAAATTTGGGAACTCATCATGGCAAAAGGTGAAAAACCAAATATCTCATTATAAAAACTAAAAGGAAGCTCTCTGAGAAACTGCTTTGAGATGTATGCATTCATTTCATAGAGTAAAACCTTTCTTTGGATTCAGCAGTTTCATAAAACTGTTTTTGTCCATTCTGTGAATGGACATTTGGGAGCTCATTGAGGCCAAAGGTGAAAAAGGGAATATCCCAGGATAAAAACTAGAAGCATGTTATCTGGGAAACTGACTTATGATGTGTGCATTCTTCTCATAGAGTTAAACCATTTTTTCATTCAGCAGTTTGCAAACACTTTTTTCTTAGTATCTCTGAAGAGATATTTAGTAGCACAATGAAGCCTATGGTGTAAAAGGAAATATCTTGAGACAAAAAACTAAAAAGAACCCTTCTGAGAGACTAGTTTTTTGATGTGGGGATTCATCTCACAGAGTTAAACATTTCTCTAGATTCAGCAGTTTATTTACACTGTTTTTGTCCACTCTGCCAAAGGACTTTTTGGAGCCCACTGAGGCCAATGGTGAAAAAGTGAATATCCCAGGATAAAAACTACAAGCACGTTATCTGAGAAACTGATTTGCTATGTGTGTTTTCATTTCACAGAGTTAAACTTTTCTTTTCATTCAGCAGTTTTTAAACACTCTTTTTGTGGAATATGTGAAAGGATATTTTGAAGCGCATTGAGGCCTATGGTGAAAAAGTGTATGTTTTCCGATAAAAACTAGAAAGAAGCTTTCTGAGAAACTGCTTTGTGATGTGTTCGTTCATCTCACAGAGTTAAACCTTTCTTTGGATTCAGCAGTTTGGAAACACTGTTTTTGTCCATTCCGTGAATGGACATTTGGAAGCTCATTGAGGCCAAAGGCAAAAAAGTGATTATCCCAAGATAAAAACTAGAAAGAAGATATCTGAGAAACTGCTCTGGGTTGTATGCATTCATCTCACAGAGTTAAATTTTCTTTTCATTCAGCAGTTTGGAAACATTGTTTTTCTAGAATCTGCGAAGGGATATTTAGGATCTCATTGAGGACTATGGTGAAAATGGGAATATATTCAGGTAAAAATTAGAATGGAGCTTTTTGAGAAACTGCTTTGTGATGTGGTCATTCCTCTCAGTGTTAACCCTTTTTTTTCATTCAGCAGTTAGGAAACAGTTTTCTTAGAGTCTGCAAAGAGATATTAGTTATCCAGTGAGGCCTATGATGAAAATATCTTCAGATAAAAACTAGAAAGAACCGTTCTGAGAGACTACTTTTGATGTGTGGTTTCATCTCACAAAGTTAAACATTTCTTTGGATTCAGCTGTTTTTTTTAACACTGTTTTTGTTCATCCTACTATTGGACATTTGGGAGTTCATTGACGCCATGGTGAAAAATCAAATATCCCAGGGTAAAAACTACAAGGTAGATATCTGAGAAACTTCTCTGTGTGGTGTGCATTCATCTCACAGATTTAAAATTTTCTTTTCATTCAGCAGTTGGGATACACTGTTTTCTTAGAATCTGCAAATTGGTATTTGGCAGCACATTGAGGCCTACTGTGAAAAAGGAAATATTATCAGATAAAAACCAGAAAGAAGCTTTCTGAGAAATTGCTTTGTGAAGTGTGGATTCATCTCACAGAGTTAAATATTTCTTTGGATTCAGCAGTTTGGTAACAGTGTTTTTTGTACATTCTGCAAATAGACATTTAGGAACTCTTTGAGCCAATGGTTAAAAAGCAAATATCCCATGATAAAAATTAGAAGGAAGCTCTCTGAGACACTGCTTAGTGATGTGTACATTCATCTCACAGAGTTAAACCTTTCTTTTCATTCAGCAGTTTGGAAACACTATTTTTGTAGCATCTGAGAAGGGATATTTAGCAGTGCATTGAGGCCTATTGTGAAAAAGGAAATATGTTCAGATAAAAACTAGAAAGAAGCTTTCTGAGAAACTGCTTTGTGACATGTTCATTCATCTTACAGAGTTAAACATTTCTTTGGATTCAGCAGTTTGGAGACACTGTTTTTTTTTTCCATTCTGCAAAAGGACTTTTGGGAGCTCATTGAGGCCATTGCAGAAAAGTGAATATAAAAGGATAAAAACTAGAAGCACATTATCTGTGCAACAGATTTGTGATGTGTGCATTCATCTCACAGATTTAAACCTTTCTTTTCATTCAGAGGTTTGGAAACACTGCTTTCTTAGAATCTGCAAATAGATATTTGGTAGTGCCTTGAGGCCTACAGTGAAAAAGGAAGTATCTTCAGATATAAACTACAAAGAAGCTTAATGAAAAACTGCTTTAGGATGTATGCTTCATCTCACAGAATAAAACATACCTTTGGATTCAGCAGTTTGGTAACACCATTTTTGTCCATTCTGCGAATGGACATTGGGAGATCTTCCAGGCCAGTGGTGAAAATGTGAATATCCCAGGATGAAAACTAGAAGGAAAATGACTGAGAAAACGCTTTGTGATGTTTGCATTCATCTAGCATTGTTAAACCTTTCTTTTCATTCAGCAGTTTGGAAACACTGTCTTTGTAGAATCTGTGAAGGGATATTTGGCAGTGCATTGAGGCCTACTGTGAAAAAGGAAATATCTTCAGATAAAAACTAGAAAGAAGCATCCTGGGAAACTGCAGTTGGATGTGTTACTTCATCTCAGAGAGTTAAACATTCCTTTGGATTCAGCAGTTTGGAAACACTGCTTTGTCCATTCTGCGAATGGACTTTTTGGAGCTCATTGAGGCCGGTGGTGAAAAAGCGAATATCCCAGGATAAAAACTAGAAAGAAGTTATCTGAGGAACCGCTTCATGATGTGTGCATTCATGTCAGAGATTTAAACTTTCCTTTTCATTCAGCAGTTTTGAAACACTGTTTTTGAAGAATCTGCAAACCGATATTTGGGAACCCATTGAGGCCTATTGCAAAAAAGGAAATATCTTCATAAAACAACTAAAATGAAGCTTGCTGAGAAACGGCTTTGCGTTGTTTGCATTCATCTCAGAGTTAAAACTTTCTTTGGATTCAGCAGTTTGGAAGCAGTGTTTGTGCATGCTGCAAATGGAAATTTGGGCACTCATTTAGGCCAATAGTGAAAAAGAAAATATCCCAGGATAAACACTTGAAGGAAGCTATCTGAGAAACTGCTTTGTGATGTTTGCATTTATCTTGCAGAGTTAAAACTTTCTTTTCATTCAGAGGTTTGGAAACGCTGTTTATGTAGAATCTGCGAAGGGACATTTGACTGCACATTGAGGCCTATGGTGAAAAAGGAAATATCTTCAGATAAAAACTAGAAAGAAACTTTCTGAGAAACTGATTTGTGATGTGGTCATTCATCTCATAGAGTTAAACCTGTCTTTGGATTCAGCAGTTTGGAAACAATGTTTTTGTCCATTATGCGAATGGACAAATTGTGGCCTCCTTGAGGCCAATTGTGAAAAGTGAATATCCCAGGATAATCCCTACAAAGAAGATATCTGAGAAACCTCTTTTTTGATGCATGTACTCATCTCACAGAGATAAAACTTTCTTTTCATTCAGAAGTTTCAAAACACTGTTTTGTTAGTGTCTGCAAAGGGATATTTTGTAGCAAATAGTAGCCTGTGGTGAAAAAGAAAATATATTCAGGTAAAAATTAGAAAGAAGCTTTCTGAGAAACTGCTTTGTCATGGGTGCATTCATCTCAGAGAGTTAAAAGTTTCCTTGTATTTAGCAGTTTGGAAACAGTGTTTTTGTCCATTCTACTAAGGGTCATTTTGGACCTCATTGAAGCCAATTCCTAAAAAGCGACTATCACAGTATTAAAAACTAGAAGGAAGATATCTGAGAAACTGTTTTCTTATGTGTGCATTCATCTCATAGATTTATACTTTTCTTTTACTTCAGCAGTTTGGAAACACTTTTTTTGTAGAATCTGTGAAGCTATATTTTGGAGGGCATTGAGGCCAATGGTGAAAAAGTTAATATTCCAGGATAAAAACTAGAAAAAAAATACTTAAGAAAGCACATTACGATGTGTGCATTAAAACTTTCTTTTCATTCAGCTGTTTGGAAACACTGTCTTATTAGAATCTACAAAGAGATATTTGGTAGCACATTGAGTTCTAATGTGAAAATGGAAAAATATTCGGATAAAAACTAGAAAGAAGCTTTCTGAGAAACTGCTTTGTGATGCATGCATTCATCTCACAGAGGTACAACTTTCCTTTCTTTAAGAAGTTTGCTAACACTCTTTTGGTCCAGTCTATGAATGTGCATTTGGGAGCTCTTTGAGGCCAGTGGTGAAAAAGCAAATATCCCAAGATACATACTGGAAGGAAGACATCTGAGAAACTGCTTTGTGATGTGTGCCTTCATCTCACAGAGTTACACCTTTCCTAAGATTCAGCAGTTTGGAAACAGTTTTTGTCCCTGCTGCAAATGGACATTTGGGAGCTCATTGAGGCCAATGGCAAAAAAGCGAATATCCTAGGATAAAAACTCAAAGTAAGCAATCTAAGAAACGACTTTGTGATGTGCTCTTTCATCACACAGAAGTACAAATTTCTTTCATTCAGAAGTTTGGTAACACTGTTTTGGTCCATTTTGTGAATGGACATTTGGGAGCTCATTGAGGCCAATGGTGAAAAAGCAAATATCCCAAGATAAAAACTAGAAGGAAGATATCTGAGAAACCACCTTGTGCTGTGTGCATTCGTCTCACTGAGCTAAACCTGTCTTTGAATTCAGCACTTTGGAAACATTGCTTTTGTCCATTCTGAGAAAAGACATTTAGGAACTCTTTGAGGCCAAGGGTGAAAAAGTAAATATCCCAGGATGAAAACTAGAAGGAAGATATTTGAGAAATTGCTTTGTGATATGTGCATTCATCTCACAGAGTTAAAACTTTTTGGATTCAGCAATTTGGAAACACTGTTTTTGTCAGTTCTGCGAATGAACGTTTCAGAGCTCATAGGGGCCAAAGGCAAAAAGTGAATATATAAGGATAAACTAGAAGTAAGCTATCTAAGAAACCAGTTTGTGATGTGTGCATTCACCTCACAGAGTTAAACATTTTTTTTCATTCAGCATTTTGTAAACACCATTTTTGTAGAATGTGCTAAAAGATATTTGGGAGAACATTGAGGCCTATGGTGAAAAAGGAAATATCTTCAGATAACAACTAGAAAGAAGCTTTCTGAGAAACTGCTTTGTGATGTGTGCATTCCTCCCACAGAGTTCAACCTTCCTTTGGATGCAGCAGTTTGGAAACACTGCTTTTGTCCATACTGTAAATGGACATTTGGGATCTCATTGAGGCCAATGACGAAAAGGAGAATATCCCAGGACAAAATTGGATGAAAGATATTGGAGAAACTGACTTGTGATGTCTGCATTCATCTTGCAGATTTAAACATTTCTTTTCAGTCAACAGTTTGTAAACACTCTTTTTGGAGAATCTGTGAAGGAATATGAGGCAGGGCATTGAGACCTATGTTGAAAAAGGAAATATCTTCCTATAAAAATTAAAAAAAAAGCTATCTGCAAAACTTCTTTGCGATGTGGGCATTCATCTCACAGAGTTAAACGTTTCTTTTCATTCAGCAGTTTGTAAACACTGTTTTGTAGAATCCACGAATACTCATTTGGGAGCTCATTGAGGCCAATGGCGAAAAAGTGATTATCCCAAGATAAAAACTAGAAGAAAGATATCAGAAGCTACGGGGTGATGTGTGTAGTCATCTCGCAGTGTAAAACCTTTCTTTTCAATCAGCAGTTTGGAAACATTGTTTTTGTAGAATCTGTGAAGGGATATTTAGGAGTACACTGAGGACTATGGTGAAAAAGAAATATCTTCACATAAAAATTACAAAGAAGCTTTCTGAAAAACTGCTTTGTGATGTGTGCATTCATGTGATAGAGTTAAAACTTTCTTTGGATTCAGCAGTTTTGAAACACTGTTTTTGTCCATTCTGCAAATGGACATTTGGGAGCTCATTGAAGCCACGGGCAAAAAATTGATTATCCCAGGATAAAAACTAGAAGGCAGTTATCAGAGAAACCGATCTGTGATGTGTACATTCATCTCACAGAATAAAAACTTTCTTTTCATTCAGCAGTTTGAAAAAACTGTTTTCTTAGAATCTGTTAAGAAACATTTTGTTTTTCACCAATGGCCACATTGCGCTACCAAATATCTCTTCACAGTTTCTCAGAAAGATTTTTTCTACTTTTTATCTGGAGATAATTTGTTTTCACAGTAGTACACAGTGTGCCCCCAAATATCTCTTTGCAGATTCTAAGAAAACTGTTTTTCCAAACTGCTGAATGAAAAGAAAGGTTTATCTCTTTGTATGAATGCACACAACACAAATTGGTTTCTCACATAACTTCCTTCCTGTTTTTATACTGCAATAGTCTCTTTTTCACCATTGACCTCAATGAGCTCCCAATGTCCATTCTCAGAATGGACAAAAAGAGTGTATTCAAACTGCTGAATCCAAAGAAAGTTACAACTCTGTGAGATGAATGAACACATCACAAAGCAGTTTCTCAGAAAGCTTCCTTCTAGTTTTTAACTGAAGTTATTCCCTTTTTCACTGCAGGCCTCAATGCACTACAAAATATCTCTTTGCAGATTCATAGAAAACAGTGTTTCCACACTGCTCAATGCAAAGAAAGGTTTAACTCTGTGAGATGAATGCACACATCACAAGTCAGTTTCTCAGATAATTTCCTTGTAGTTTTTATCCAGGGATATTCTCTTTTTCACCATTGGCCTAAATGAGCTCTCAAATGTCCATTCGCAGAATGGAGAAAAACAGTGTTTCCAAACTGCTTAATCCAAATAAACCTTTAGCTCTGTGAGATGAATGCACACATCATAAAGCAGTTTCTCAGAAAGCTTCTTTCTAAATTTTATCTGAATGTACTCCCTTTTTCACCCTAAGCCTCAATGCACTACCAAATATCTCTTCGCAGATTCTAAGAAAAGAGTATTTCCCAACTGCTGAATGAAAAGAAAGGTTTAACTCTGTGAGATGAATGCACACATCACAAATTGGTTTCTCAGATAAAGTCCTTCTAGTGTTTATTGTGTGATATTCTCTTTTTCGCCATTGGCCTCAATGAGCTCCCAAATACCCATTCACAGAATGGACAAAAACAGTGTTTCCAAACTGCAGAATGCAAAGAATGGTTTAACTCTGTGAGATGACTACACACATCACAAATCAGTTTCTCAAGTAGCTTCCTTCTAGTTTTTATCCTGCGATATTCTGTTTTTTTGCCATTGATCTCAATGAGCTCCCAAATGTCCATTCACAGAATGGACTAAATTAGTCTTTCCACACTCCTGAATCCAAAGAAATGTATAACCTTGTGAGATGAATGTACACATCACAAAGCAATTTCTAGTTAAGCATCTTTGTAGTTTTTATCTAAAGATATTCCCTTTTCCACCATAGGCCTCAATGCACTGCCAAGTATCTCTTTGCAGATTCTAAGAAAACAGTGTTTCCAAACTTCTGAATGAAAAGAAAGGTTTAACTCTGTGAAATGTATGCACACATCACAAAGCGGTTTCTCAGATGTCTTCCCTCTAGTTGTTATCCTGGTATATACTGTGTTTCACCATTGGCCTCAATGGGCTCCCAAATGTCCGTTCCACAAATAGACAAAAAGAGTAATACCATACTGTTAAATCCAAAGAATGTTTTAGCTCTGTGAGATGAATGCACACGTCATGAAGCAGCTTCTCTGAAAGCTTCTTTCTGTTTTTTTTTTCTGAAGATATTTCCTATTTCACCATAGGCCCCAATGTGCTACCAAATATCTCTTCACTGATCCTAAGAAAACAGCATTTCCAAAGTGCTGAATAGAAAGAAATGTTTAAGGGTGTGAGATGAAGGCAGGCTTCACAAAGCAGTGTTTAAGAAAGCTTCATTCTAGTTTTTATGAGAAGATATTTCCTTTTTCACCATAGGCCTCAATGCGCTACCAAATGTCTCTTTGCAGATTCTAAGAAAACAGTGTTTCAAAACTGCTGAAAGAAAAGAAAAGTTTAACTCTGTGACATGAATGCACACATCACATATCAGTTTCTAGATAACTTCCTAGTAGTTTTTATCCTGGGATAATTGCTTTTTCGCCATTGGCCTCAATGAGCTACCAAATATCCATTCACAGAATGGATAAAAGCAGTGTTTCCAAACTGCTGAATCCAAAGAATGGTTTAACTCCATGACATGAATGAACACATCACAAAGTAGTTTCTCATAAAGCTTCTACTATTTATCTGAAGGTGTTTCCTTTTCACCTTAGGCCTCAATGGGCTACCAAATATCCCTTCGCAGATTCTACAAAAACAGTGTTTCCAAACTGCTGAATGAAAAGAAAGTTTTAATAATGTGAGCTGAATGCACACATCACAAAGCAGTTTCTCAGAAATCTTCTTTCTAGTTTTTATGTGAAGATATTTCCTTTCTCACCATAGGTCTCAATGCACTCCTAAATATCCCTTTGCAGATTCTACAATAACAGTGTTTCCAAACTGCTGAATGAAAAGAAATTTTAACTCTGTGAGATAAATGCACACATCACAAATCGGTTTCTCAGATAGCTTCCTTCTAGTTTTCATCCTAGGATATTCACTTTTTTGCCATTGGCCTCAGTGAGCTCCCTAATGTCCACTTGCAAAATGGTCAAAAAAAGTGTTTCCACACTGCTGAATGAAAACAAAGGTATAGCACTGTGAGATGAATGTACACATCACAAAGCAGTTTCTCATTAAACTTCTTTCCAGTTTTTATCTAAAGATATTTCCTTTTCCCTGTAGGCCTCAATGTGCTAAAAAATATCTCTTAGCAGATTCTAAGAAAACTGGCTTTCCAAACTGCTCAATTAAAAGAATGGTTTAATTCTGCAAGATGAATGCACACATCACGACGAAGTTTCTCTGAAAGCTTCTTTCTGGTTTTTATCTGAAAATATTTCCTTTTTCACCATAGTCCTCAATGCACTCCCAAATATCCCTTCTCAGGTTCTACAAAAGCAGGGTTTCCAAACTAGCAAATGAAAAGAAAAGTTTACCTCTGTGAGATGAATGCACACATCACAAAGCCGTTTCTAAGATAGCTTCCTTCTAATTTTTATCCTGGGATATTTGCTTTGTCACCATTGGCCTCAATGAGCTCCCAAATGTCCATTCGCAGAATGGATCAAAACAGGGTTTCCAAACTGCTGAATCCAAAGAAAGGTTTAAATCTGTGAGGTGAATCAATACATCACAAAGCTGTTCCACAGAAAGCTACTTTCTAGTTTTTATCTGAGGATATTTCCTTTTTCACCATTGGCCTCAATTCATTACCAAATATCCCTTTGCAGATTCTACAAAAACAGTGTTTCCAAACTGCTGAATGAAAAGTAAGGTTTAACTCTGCGAGATGAATGCTCACATCACAAGGCAGGTTTCTCAGATAACTTCCTTCTAGTTGTTATCCTGGGATATTCAATTTTTCACCTTTGACCTAAATTAGTTCCAAATCTCCTTTCCAGGAATGGACAAAAACAGTGTTTCCAAACTGCTGAATACAAAGAAAGGTTTAACTCTATGAGATGAATGCACACGTCACAAAGCAGGGTCTCAGAATGCTTCTTTCTAATTTTTATATGAAGGTATTTCCTTTTTAAACATAAGCCTCAATGTACTACCAAATATCCCTTCACAGATTAACCAAAACACTGTTTCCAAACAGGTAACTGAAAAAGAGAGGTTTATCTCTGTGAGTTGAATGCACACATCACATAGCAGTTTCTCAGATATCTTCCTTCTAGTTATTATCCTGGGATATTCACTTTTTTTGCCATTGGCCTCAATTAGCTCCCAAATTTCCATTTTGTGGATAGACAAAAACAGTGTTTCCAAACTGCCGAATGAAAAGAAAGGTTTTACTCTGTGAGATGAAGGCACACATCACAATTCGGTTTCTCAGATAACTTCCTTCGAGTTTTTATTATGGGATATTTGCTTTTTTGCCATTGGCCTCAATGAGCTCTCAAATGTCCATTCACAGAATGGACAAAAACAGTGTTTCAAAAGTGCTCTGTCCAAAGAAAGTTGTAACTGTGTGACATGAATGCACACATAACAAAGCAGTTTCTCAGAAAGCTTCTTTCTAGTTTTTAACTGAAGATATTTCCTTTTTCACTATAAGCCTCAAATTGCTCCAAAATATCTTTAGGCAGATTCTACAAAAACAGCGTTTCCAAACTGCTGAATGAAAAGAAATATTTAAGTCACAAAGAAGTGTCTCAGAAGGCTTCTTCCTAACTTTTATATGAAGGTATTTCCTTTTTCACCATTAGCCTCAATGTACTCCCAAATATCCTTTGACAGATTCTACCAAAACAGGGTTTCCAAACTGCTGAATCCAAAGAAAGTTTTAATTCTGTGAGTTGAATGAACGCATCAGAAAGTAGTGTCTAAGAAAGCTTCTTGCTAGTTTTAATCTGAAGATATTCCCTTTTTCAAAACAGGCCTCAATTTGCTTTTAAATATGCCTTTGCAGATTCTAAGAAAACAGTGCTTCCAGACTTCTGAAGGAAAAGAAAGGTTTAAGTGTGAGATGAATGCACACATCTCAAATCTGTCTCTCAGATAACGTTCTTCTAGTTTTTATCCTGGGATATTCTCTTATTCGCGTTTGGCCTCATTGAGTTCCCAAATGTCCATTCACAGAATGGACAAAAACAGTTTTTCCAAACTGCTGAATTCAAGGAATGGTTTAACTCTGTGAGATGAATGCACATATCACAAAGCAGTTTCTCAGATTGCTTCCTTTTAGTTTTTATCCTGGGATATTTGCTTTTTTGCCATTGGCCTCAATGAGCTCCAAATGTTCATTCTCAGATTTTAGAAAAACTGTGTTTACAGACTGCTGAAAGAAAAGAAAGGTTTACTTCTGTGAGATGAATGTACACATCACAAAGCAGTTTCTCAGAAAACTTCCTTCTGGATTTCATATGGAAATATTCACTTTTTTGGCATTGGCCTCAATGAACTCCCCAATGTCCATTCACAGAATGGACAAAACATTCTTTCCAAACTGCTGAATCCAAAGAAATATTTAATTCTTCAAGATGAATGCCTACATCACAAAGCATTTTCTCATATAGTTTCCTTCTGCTTTTTCCTGTGATATTCCCTTTTTTGCCATTGGCTTCAATGAGCTCCCAAATGTTCATTCTCAGATTCTACAATAACCGTGTTTCCAAACTGCTCAATGACAAGAAAAGTTTGTCTCTGTGAGATGAATGCACCCATCATAAAGCAGTTCCTGAGAAATCTTCTTTGCAGTTTTTATCTTAACATATTTCCCTTTTTGCCATAGGCCTCAATGTGCTCCCATATATCCCTTGCAGATTCTACAAAAACAGTGTTTCCAAACTGCTTTATGAAAATAAAGTTTTAATTCTGTGAGATGAATGCACACATCACAAAGCAGATTCTCAGAGAGCTTCCTTCTAGTTGTTATCCAGGGATATTCCCCTGTTTGCTATTTTCCTCAATGAGCTCCCAGATGTCCATTGGCAGAATGGACAATAACATTGATTCCAAACTGCACTATCCAAAGAATGGTTTAACTCTGTGAGTTGCATACCATTCTCACAAAGCAGTTTCTTATAGAGCTTCTTTCTACTTTTTATCTGAAGATATTTTCTTTTTCACCATAGGCCTATAGGTTCTCCCAAATATCCTTATGTACATAGTCCAAAAACAGTGTTTACAAACTGCTGAATGAAAAGAAATATTTAACTCTGTGAGATGAATGCATACATCACAAAGTGGTTTCTTAGATAGCTTCCTTCTAGTTTATTTCCTGGGATAATTGCTTTTTTGCCATTGGCCTCAATGAGTTCCAAAATGTCCATTCTCAGAATGGACAAAAACAGTGTTTCCAAACTGCTGAATCCAAAGAAAATTTCAACTCTGTGACATGAATGCACACATCACAGAGCAGTATCTCAGAAAGCTTCTTTCTAGTTTGTATCTGAAAATATTTCCTTTTTCACCATAGGTCTCAAAGTGCTCCAAAATATCCCTTCGCAGTTTCTATGAAAACAGTGTTTCCCAACTGCTGAAGGAAAAGTAAGGTTTAAATCAACGAGATGAATGCACACATCACAAAGTCCTTTCTCAGATAGCTTCCATCTAGTTTATTTCCTAGGGTATTCACTTTTTTTTGCCATTGGCCTCAAAGAGCTCCCTAATGTCCATTCAGAGAATGGACAAAAACTGTGTTTCCAAACTGCTGAATCCAAAGAAAGTTTTAACTCTGTGAGATGAATGCACACATCACAAAGCAGTTTCTCAGAAAGCTTGTTTCTAGTTTTTATCTGAGATATTTCCTTGTTTACCATAGGCTTCAATCTGCTCCCAACTATCCCCTCTGAGATTCTACAAAAACAGTGTTTCCAAACTGCTGAATGAAAAGAAAATTTTAACTCTAGTAGATGAAAGCACACATCACAACCCAGTTTCTGAGGTAGTCTCCTTCCAATGTTTATCCTGGGAAGTTTGCTTTTTTGCCATTGGCCTCAGTGAGCTCCCAAATATCCCTTTGTGGAATTGACAAAAACAGTGTTTCCAAACTGCTAAACCCCCCAAAAAATTTAAACTCTATCAGTTGAATGCACGCATCACAAAGTAGATTCTCATTAAGCTTCTTTCTAATTTTTATCTCAAGATATTTCCTTTTACACCATAGGCCTCAATGGGACACCTAATATCCCTTCACAGATTCTACAAAAACAGTATTTCCAAACTGCTAAATGAAAAGAAAGGTTCACTTCTGTGAGATGAATGCAGACATCACAAAGCCGTTTCTCAGATAGCTTCCTTCTAGTTTTTATCCTGGGATATTCAGTTTTTCACCATTGGTCTCAATGAGCTCCCAAATGTCCATTTGCCACATGGAACAAACAGTGTTTTTCAAACTACAGAATCCAAAGAAAAGTTTAACTCCATCAGATGAATGCACACATCACTAAACAGTTTCTCAGAAAGCTTCTTTCTAGTTTTTATCTGAAGATGTTTCCTTTTTCACCATAGGCCTCAGTGCACTCCCAAATATTACTGTGCAGAGACTACGAAAACAGTGTTGTCAAACTGCTGAATGAAAAGCAACTTTTAACTCTGCCAGATGAATACACACATCACAACCGGTTTCTGTGATATCTTTCTTCTAGTTTTTATCCTGGGATATTCCTTTTTTTGCCATTGGCCACAATGAGCTCCCAAATTTCCGTCTGCCAAATGGACAAAAACAGTGTTTCCAAACCCCTGAATCCAAAGAAAGCTTTAACTCTGTGAAATGAATGCACACTTCACAAGGCATTTTTTTTTTCAGAAAGCTTCTTGCTAATTTTTATCTGAAAATATTTATTTTTCCCCACAGGCCTCAATGTGCTACCAATTATCTCTTCACCAATACTGTGAAAAGAGTGTTTCTATATTGCTGAATGAAAAGAAAGTTTTAACTCTGCATGATGAAAGTGCACATCACAAAGCAGTTTCTCAGAGAGCCTCCTTCTAGTTTTTATCCTGGGATATACACTTTTTCAGAATTGGCCTCAATGAGCTCCCAAATGTCCATTTGCAGATTCACCAAAAACTGTGTTTCCTAACTGCAGAATACAAAGAAATATTTACTTCTGTGAGATGATTGTACACATCAGAAAAGAGTTTCGCAGAAAGCTTCTTTCTAGTTTTTATCTGAATATATTTCCTTGTTCACCATATGCCTAAATTCGCTCCAAATATCCCTTCACAGATTCTGCAAAAACTGTGTTTCCAAACTGCTGAATGAAAAGAAAGTTTTGACTCTGTGATATGAATGCACACATCACAAAACGGTTTCTCAGATAGCTTCCTGCTCTTTTTTATCCTGGGATATTATCTTTTTTGACATTGGCCTCAATGAGCTCCCAAATATCCATTTGCAGAATGGACAAAAACATTGTTTCCAAATTGCTGAAACCAAAGAAAAGTTTAACTCTGTGAGGTGAAGACACACATCAAAAATCAGTTTCTCAGAAAGCTTCTTTCAAATTTTAACATGAATATATTTTCTTTTTCACCGAAGGCCTCAATGTGCTCTAAAATATCCCTTCACAGAGCCAATAAAAACAGTGTTTACAAGCTGTTGAATGAAAAGAAAGTTTTAACTCTGCGAGATTAATGCACACATCACAAAATGGTTTCTCAGATAGCTTCCTTCTAATTTTATCCTGGGATATTCCGTTTTTTGCCATTGGCTTCATTAACCTCCCAAATGTCCATTAGCAGAATGGACAAAACAGTGTTTCCAAACTGCTGAATCCAAAGAAAACTTTAAATCTGTGGGATGAATGTACTCATGACACAGCAGTTTCTTGGAAATCTTCTTTCTAGCTTTTATCTGAAGATATTTCCTTTTCTACCTTAGTCCTCTTTGGGCTACGAATTATCCCTTTGCAAATGATTGTACAAAAGCAGTCTTTCCAAACTGGTGAATGAAAAGAAAATTTTAACTCTGTGACATGAATTCACACATCACAACACGGTTTATCAGACAGCTTCCTTCTAGTTTTTATTCTGGGATATTCACTTTTAAGCCATTGGCCTCGATGAGCACCAAAAGTTCCATTCTTATATTCTACCAAAACAATGTTTCCAAACAGCTGAACCCAAAGAAAGGACTATCTTTGAGATAAATGCACACATCACAAAGCAGTTTCTCAGAAAACTTCTTTCTAGTTTTTATCTGAAGATATTTCCTTTTTAACTCTGAGATTTGAATGCAGACATCAGAAAGCGGTTTGTCAGATAGCTTCCTTCTAGTTTTTTTTCCTGGGATACTCACTTTTTCACCTTTTTCCTCAATGAACTCCCAAATGTCCATTCGCAGAATGAACAAAAAGAGTGTTTCCAAACTGCTGAATCCACAGAAAGTTTTAACTTGTGAGATGAATGCAAACATCACAAAGCAGTTTGTCAGAAAGCTTCTTTGTAGTTTTTAATCTGAAGATATTTCCTTTTTGATCATAGACCTCAATGCACTGCAAAATATCACTTCACAGAATCTACAACGACAGTCTTTGTAAACTACTGAAAGAAAAGAAAGCTTAAATTCTTTAATTCCTTTCTCTATGAAATGAATGCACACATCACAAAGCAGTTTCTTAGATATCTTTCTTCTAGTTTTTATCCTGGGATATTTGTTTTTTCAGAATTTTCCAGAAAGAACTTCCAAATCTCCATTACCGGAATTGACAAAAACAGTGTTTCCAAACTGCTGAATCCAAGGAAATATTTAATTCTGTGAGAGGAATGCAAACATCACAAAGTAGTTTCCCAGAAAGCTCCTTTCTATTTTTATCTGAAGATATTTTCTTTTACACCATAGGCCTCAATGTGCTACCAAATATCCATTAGCAATTTCTGTGAAAACAGTGTTTCCAAACTACTGAATGCCAAGACAGTTTTAACTCTGTGAGATGAAAGCACACTTCACAAAATGGTTTCTCAGATAGCTTCCTTCTAGTTTTTATCCTGGGATGTTCACTTTTTCTTCATTGTCTTCAATGAGTTCCAAAATGTCCATTTGCAAAATGGACAAAAACAGTGTTTCCAAACTGCTGAGTCCAAAAAAAAGGTTTAACTCTGTGAGATGAATGCACACATCTAAAAGCAGTTTCTCAAAAAGCTTCTTTCTAGTTTTAATCGGAAGACATTTCCTTTTTCACCATAGGCCCCAATGTGCTCCCAAATATCCCTTCACAGATTCTACAACAAAGTGTTTCCAAACTGCTGAATTAAAAGAAAAAAGTTTAACTCTGCAAGATGAATGCACACATCACAAAGTAGTTTCTCAGATAAGTTCCTTCTAGTTTTTATCCTGTGATATTCACTTTTTCAAAATTGGCTTCAATAAGCTCCAAAATGTCCATTCGTAGAATGGACAAAGACATTTTTTCAACCTGCTGAATATAAAGAAAGGTTTAACTCTGTAAGATTAACACACCCATGACAAAGCAGTTTCTCAGAAAGCTTCTTTCTAAGTTTTATATGAGTATATTTCCTTTTTCACCATAGACTTCAATTCACTAGTAAATAGCCCTTCGCAGACTCTAAAAAATATTGTGTCAAAACTGCTGAAGGAAAAGAAAAGCTTAACTATATGAGATGAATCCACACATCACAAATCGGTTTCTCAGATACCTTCCACCTACTTTTTATCCTGGGATCTGTGCTTTCTTGCCATTTGCTTCAATGAGCTACCAAATGTCCATTCAAAGAATGGACAAAAACATTGCTTCCAAAATGCTGAATCCAAAGAAAGGTTTAACTCTGGGAGCCGAATGCACACACCACAAACAGTTTCTCAGAAAGCTTCATTCCAGTTTTTATCTGAGGATAGTTCATTTTTCACCATAGGCCTCAATGTGCTCCCAAATATCCCATTGTATTTCTACAAAAATGGTGTTTCCAAACTACACAATGAAAGCAGAGGTTTAACTCTGTGAGATCAATGCACACACCAGAAAACATTTTCTCAGATATCTTCTTTCTAGTTTTTATCCTGGGATATTTGCTTTTTCGACAGTCACCTCAAAGAGATCTGAAATGTCCATTGTCAAAATGGACAAAAATAGTGTTTCCAAACTGCTGAATCCAAAGTATGGTTTAACTCTTTGAGACGAATGCACACATCACAAAGCAGTTTCTCAGAAAGCTTCTTTCTACTTTTTATGTGAAGATATTTCCTTTTACACCATAGGCCTTATTGCGCTCCCAAGTATCCCTTCGTAGATTCTATGAAAACAGTGTTTCCAAACTGCTGAATGAAAAGGAATGTTTATGTCTGCAAGGTGAATGCACACATCACAAAGCAGTTTATCAGATAGCTTCCTTCTAGTTTTTATTTTGGTATATTCCCTTTTAGGAATTGGCCTCCCCGAGCTCCCAATTGTGATTCATAGAATGGGCAGAAAAAGTGCTTCCAAACTGCTGAATGGAAAGAAAGCTTAGGTCTGTGAGATGAATGTACACATCACAAAGCAATTTCTCCTAAAGCTTCTTTCTACTTTTTATCCGAAGATATTTCCTTTTTCACCGTTGTCTGTGGTGCGCTCCCAAATATCCCTTTGCAGATCCTTCAAAAACAGTGTTTCTAAATTGCTGAATGAACAGAAAGGTTTAACTCTGTGAGATGAATGCACACATCCCAAAGCAGTTTCTCAGAAAGCTTCCTTCTAATTTTTATTTAATTATATTTCCTTTTTCACCCTAGGCCTCAATGCACTAAAAATTATCTCGTTGCAGATTCTAAGAAAACAGTGTTCCCAAACTGCTGAATTGAAAGACTCTGTGAGATAAATGCACACATCACAAAGCGGTGTTTCATATATCTTCCTGGTACTTTTTATCCCGGGTTATTCACTTTTTCCCCATTGGCCTCAATGAGCTCCTAAATATCCATTTTCAGTATAGACAAAAACAGTGTTTCCAAACTGCTGAATCCAGAGAAAGGTTTAATTCTGTGAGGTGAATGCACACATCAAAAAGCAGTTTCTGAGAAAGCTTCTTTCTAGTTTTTATCTGATGATATTTCCATTTTCACCATAGGCCTCAATGTGCTACAAAATATCTCTTTGCAGATCCTAAGAAAACAGTGTTTCCAGAATGCTGAATTAAAAGAAAGGTTTAACTTGGTGAGATGAATACACTCATCACAAATCGGCTTCTCAGATAACTTCCTTCTAGTTTTTATCCTGGGCCATTCACTTTTTCACCATTGTCCTCAATGAGTTCCCAAATGTCCATTCGCAGAATGGACAAAAACAGAGTTTCCAAACTGCTGAATCCAACGAAAGGTTTAATTCTGTGAGTTGAATGCAAACATCACAAATCAGTATCTCAGAAAAATTCTTTCTAGTTTTTATCTGAAGATATTTCCTTTTTCAGCAAAGGTCTCAAAGTGTCCCCAAATATCCCTTCGCAGATTCTACAAAAACAGTGTTTCCAAACTGCTGAATAAAAAGAAAGGTTTTACTCTGTGAGATGAATACACAGATTACAATGTGGTTTCTTAGATATCTTCCTTCTAGTTTTTAACCTGGAATATTCACTTTGTCGCCATTGGCCTCAAAGAGCACCAAAAGGTCCATTCGCAGAATCGACAAAAACAGTGTTTCCAAATTGCTGAAAGAGAAGAAAAGTTTAAAACTGTGAGATGAATGCAGACATCACAAATTTGTCTCTCAGATAAATTCCTTCTTATCCTGGGATATTCTCTTTTTTGGCCTTTGGCTTCAATGAGCTCCAACATGTCCATTAGCAGAATGAACAAAAACAGTGTTTCCAAACTGCTGAATCCAAAGAAAGGTTTAACTCTGTGAGATGAATGCACACATCACAAAGCAGTTTCTCAGAAAACTTCTTTCTTTTTTTTCTGAATATATTTCCTTTTTCAACATAGACCTCAAGGCACTCCCAATTATCCAATTGCACATTTTACAAAAACAGTGTTTCCAAACTGCTGAATGAAAGGAAAGGTTTAACTCTGAGAGATGATTGCACACATCACAAAGCAGTTTCACAGAATGTTTCCTTTTAGTTTTTATCTGAAGTTATTTCCTTTTTCAACCTAGGCCTCAATGCGCTCCCAAATATTCCTTTGCAGATTCTAAGAAAACAGTGTTTCCAAACTGCTGAATGAAATGAAAGATTTAACTCTGTAACATGAATACACACATCAGAAATTTGTTTCTCAGATAAATTCCTTCTAGTTTTTATCCTGGGATACTCGCTTTTTCACTATTGGCCTTAAGGAACTCCAAATTGTCCATTTGAAGAATGGATTAAAACTCTGTTTCCAAACTGCAGAAACCAAAGAAATGTTTAATTCTGTGAGATAAATGAAAATACCACAAAGCACTTTCTCAGAAAACTTCTTTGTAGTTTTTATCTGGAGATATATTCTTTTTTACCACAGGTCTCAAAGCAGTCCCAAATAACCTTTCACAGATTCTACAAAAACGGTGTTTCCAAACTGCTGAATGAAAAGAAAGGATTAGTTCTGTGAGATAAATGCACACATCACAAAGTGGTTCCTCAGATATCTTCCTTGTAGTTTTTATCATGGAATATTCTCTTTTGCATCATTAGCCTCAAGGAGCTCCCTAACGTCCATTTGGAGCATGGACAAAACCAGTGATTCCAAGCTGCTAAATCCAGAGAAAGGTTTAAGTCTGTTAGATGAATCCACACAACCCAAAGCAGTTTCTTGGAAAGCATCTTTGTAGTTTTTATCTGAAGATATTTCCTTTTTCACCATAGACCTCAGTGCACTACCAAATATCTCTTTGCAGATTCTAAGAAAACAGTGTTTCCAAACTGCTGAATGAAAAGAAAGTTTTAACTCTGTGAGATGAATGCACATAGAAGAAATCAGTTTCTCAGATAAATTCCTGCTAGTTTTTATCCTGGCATATTCACTTTTTTGCCATTGCCTTCAGTGAGCTCTGAAATCTCCATTCACAGAATGAACCAAAACAGTGTTTCCAAACTGAGGAATCCAAAGTAAGGTTTAACCCTGTGAGATGAATGCAAACATCACAAAGCAGTTTCTCAGAAAGCTGCTTTCTAGTTTTTATCTGAAGATATTTCCTTTTTCACCATAGGCCTCAAAGCGATGCCAAATATCCCTTCGCAGACTATTCAAAAACAGTGTTTCCAAACAGTCTGAATGAAAAGAAAGGTTTAACTCTGCATGATGAATGCACAAATCACAATGTGATTTCTTAGATATCTTCCTTTTAGTTTTTTTCCTTGGATATTCACTTTGTTGCCCTTGGCCTCAAAGAGCTGCCAATTGTCCATTTGCAGAATGGACAAAACACTGTTTCCAAACTGTAGAAAGAAAAGAAAGGTTTAACAGTGTGAGACCAATGCACATATCAGAAATTGGTTTCTCAAATAAATTCCTTCTAGTTTTTATGTTGGGATGTTCGCTTTTTTGCCATTGGCCTCAATGAGCTACAAAATGTCCATTTGCAGAATGAACCAAAACAGTGTTTCCAAACTGCTGAATCCAAAGAAAGGTTTAACTCTGTGAGATGAATGCAAACATCAAAAAGCAGTTTCTCAGAAAGCTTCTTTGCAGTTTTTTTCTGAAGATATTTCCTTTTTCACCATAGGTCTCAATGTGATGCAAAATATCCTTTTGCAGACTATACAAAAACATTGTTTCCAAATTGCTGAATGAAAAGAAAAGTTTAACTCTGTGAGATGAATGTACACATCACAATGCGGTTTCTTAGATATCTTCCTTCTAGTTTTTATCCTGGGATATTCACTTTGTTGCCATTGGCCTCAAAGAACTCCCAAATGTCCATTGACAGAATGGACAAAAACAGTGTTTCCAAATTGCTGAAAGCTGAAAGAAAAGAAACGTTTAACACTGTGAGATGATTGCACACATCACAAACCTGTCTCTCAGATAACTTCCTTCTAGTTTTTATCCTGGGATATTCACTTTTTCTTCATTGACCTCAATGATCTCCCAAATGTCCATTCACAGAATTGACAAAAACAGTGTTTCCAAACTGCTGATTCCAATGAAAATTTAATCCTGTGAGATGAATGGCACATTCCAAAGCAGTTTCTCAGAAAGTTTCTTTTTGGTTTTTATGTGAGGCTATTTCCTTTTCCACCATAGGCCTCAATATGCTCCCAAATATCCCTTCGCAGAATCTAAGAAAACAGTTTTTCCAAACTCCTGAATGAAAAGAAAGGTTTACCTCTGTGGGATGAATACATACATCACAGATAGGTTTCTCAGATAAATTCCTTCTCGTTTTTACACTGTGATGTTTGCTCTTTTTGCCACTGGCCTCAATGAGCTCTTAAAAGTCCAGTTGCAGAAGGGACAAAAACAGTGTTTGCAAACTGCTGAATTCAAAGTAAGTTTTATCTCTGGTAGATGAATGCACCCATCACAAAGCAGTTTTTCATAAAGTTTCTGTCTCATTTTTATCTGAAGATAATTACATTTTCACTGTAGGCCCGAATGCAGTCCACAATATCCCTTTGCAGATTCTACTAAACAGTATTTACAAACAGCTGTATGAAAAGGAAGATTTTACTCTGCGAGATTATTGCACACATCACAACGTAGTTTCTTAGATATATTCCTTCTAGATTTTATCCTGGGATATTCAATTTGTCACCATTGTCCTCAATGAGCTCCCAAATATGTATTCACTGAATGGACAAAAACAGTGTTTCCAAGCTGCTGAATCCAAAGAAATGTTTAACTCTGTGAGATGAATGCACACATCGCAAAGCATTTTCGCAGAAACATTCTTTCTAGTTTTTATCTGAAGTTATTTCCTTTTTCACCCTAGGCCTCATTGAGCTACCAAATATCTCTTGGCAGATTCTAAGAAAACTGTGTTTCCAAACTGCTGAGTGAAAAGAAAGGTTTAACTCCATGAGATGAAGGCACACATCACAAAGCAGTTTCTCAAAAAAGTTTCTTTCTAGTTTTTATTTGAAGATGTTTCCTTTTTCACCATAGGCCTCAATGCACTACAAAATATCTCTTTGCATTTTCTAAGAAAACAGTGTTTCCAAACTGCTGAATTAAAAGTAAGCTTTAATTCTGTGAGATGAATGCACAAATTAAAAATCTGTTTCTCAGATAACTTCCTTCTAGTTTTTATCCTGCAATATTCACTTTTTCTTCTTTGGCCTCAATGACTTTCAAAATGTCCATTCACAGAATGGACAAAAACAGTTTTTCCAAACTGCTGAATCCAAAGAAAGTTTAAATTCTGTGAGTTGAGTGCACACATCACAAATCAGTTTCTCAGAAAACTTGTTTCTAGTTTTTATCTGAAGATATATTCTTTTTCACCGTAGGCCTCAATGCACTACAAAATATCTCTTTGCAGATTCTAAGAAAACAGTGTATACAAACTTCTGAATTAAAAGAAAGCTTTAATTCTATGAGGTGAATGGACACATCACAAAGCAGTCTCTCAGAAAGCTTCTTTCTAGTTTTTTTTTGAAGATATTTCCTTTTTAACCATAGGCCTCAATGCGCTTAAAAATAACCCTTCACATATTCTACAAAAAGAGTGTTTCCAAATTACTGAATGAAAAGAAAGGATTAACTCTGTGAGATAAATCCATAAATCACACATCAGTTTCTCAGATAAATTGCTTCTGTTTTTATTCTGGGATATTGATTTTTTCACCATTGGCCTCAATGAGCTCTCAATTGTCCATTCACAGAATGAACAAAACAGCAATTCCAAACTGCTGTATCCAAAGAAAAGTTTAACTCTGTGAGATGAATGCAATCACCATAAAGCAGTTTCTCAGAAAACTTCTTTCTAGTTTTTATCTGAAGATATTTCCTTTTTCACCATAGACTTCAATGTGCTCCCAGCTATCCCCTTGCAGATTCTGAGGAAACAGTTTCCAAACTGCTGAATGGAAGGAAAAGTTTAACTCTGTGTTATGAATGCACACATCACAAATCAGTTTCTCAGAAAACTTCCTTCTAGTTTTTTCCTGGGATATTTGCTTTTTCAGCATTGGCCTCAATGAGCTCCCAAATGTCCATTCACAGAATGGACAAAAACAGTGTTTGCAAACTGCTGAATTCAAATAAAGGTTTAACTCACAACAAAGTAGTTATGCACACATAACAAAGCAGTTTCTCAGGAAGGTTCTTTCTAGTGCTTACCTGAAGATACTTCCTTTTTCACCATAGGGCTCAATGTACTACCAAATATCCCTTTACAGATTGTAAGAAATGAAAACATCACAAAGCACTTTCTCAGAAAGTTTCTTTCTTGTTTTTATCTGAAGATATTTTCTTTTTCACCAAAGGCCTCACTGTGCTCCCAAATATCCCCTCCCAGATTCTACAAAAACAGTTTTTCCAAACTGCTGAATGAAAAGAAATATTTACCTCTGTGAGATGAATGCACACATCACAAAGCAGTTTCTCAGATATCTTCCTTCTAGTTTTTATCCTGGGATATTCACTTTTTCAACTTTAGCCTCAATGAGTTTGCAAATGTCCATTTAGAGCAGTGACAAAAACAGTGTTTCCAAACTGCTGAATCCAGAGAAGGTTTAACTCTGTGAGATGAATGCACACATCACAAAGTGGTTTCTCAAATAGCTTCCTTGTAGTTTTTAACATGGGATATTCACTTTTTTGCCTTTGGCCTCAATGAGCTCCAAAATGTCCATTTACAGCATGGACAAAAACAGTGTTTCCAAACTGCTGAATCCAGAGAATGGTGTAACTATGTGAGATGAATGCACACATCTCAAAGCAGTTTCTCAGAAAGGTTCTTTCTAGTTTTTATATGAGGATATTTCCTTTTTCTCCATAGGCCTCAATGCGGTACAAGATATCTCTTTGCAGATTCTAAGTAAACAGTGTTTCCACACTGCTGAATTAAAAGAAAGCTTTAACTCTGTGAGTTGAAAGCACACATCACAAAGCAGTTTCTCAGAAAGCTGCTTCCTAATTTTTATATTAATATATTTCCTTTTTCACCATAGACCTCAATGTGCTAAAAAATATCACTTCACAGATTCTAGGAAAATAGTGTTTCCAAACTGCTGACTTGAAAGAAATGCTTACCTCTCCAGGATGAACATGGACATCACAAAGCGGTTTCTCAGGTAACTTCCTTCTAGTTTTTATCTTTGGATATTTGCCTTTTTCCCATTAGCCTCAATGATCTCCCAAATGTCCATTCACAGAATGGACAAAAACAGTGTTTCCAAACTGCTGCATCCAAAGAAAGGTTTAACCATGTGAGAGGAATGCACACATCACCAAGTAGTTTCTCAGAAAGCTTCTTTCTAGTTTTAGTCTGAAGATATTTCCTTTTTCACCATAGGCCTCAAAGTACTCGCAAATATCCCCTAAGAGATTCTACAAAAACAGTGTTTCCAAACTGCTGAATGAAAGGTAATATTTAACTCTGTGAGATGAATGCACACATCACAAAGCAATTTCTCAGGTATCTTCTTTCTAGTTTTTATCATGGGATATTCACTTTTTTGCCATTGCCCTCAATGAGCTCCCAAATGTCCAATTGCAGAATGGACAAAAACAGTGTTTCCAAACTGCTGAATAGAAAAGTTTAACTCTGAGTTGAATGTACTCATCAAAAGGCTGCTTCTCAGAAAGCTTCTTTTTTGTTTTTATCTGAAGATATTTCCTTTTTCACCATAGGCCTCAATGTGCTCCCAAATATCCATTTGCACTTTCTAAGAAAACGGGTTTTCCAAACTGCTGAATGAAAAGAAATGTTTAATTCTGTGAGATGAATGCATACATACAAATCAGTTTCTCAGGTCATTTCTTTCTAGTTTTTATCCTGGGATATTGTCTTTTTCGCCATTGGCCTCAATGAGCTCCTAAATGTCCATTTTCAGTATAGACAAAAACAGTGTTTCCAAACTACTGAATTGAGAGAAACGTTTAGTTCTGTGAGGTGAATGCACACATCACAAAGGATTTTCTTAGGAAGCTTCTTTCTAGATTTTATTTGAAGATATTTTCTTTTTCACCATAGGCCTCAATGCGCTACAAATATCTCTCCGCAGATCCTGACAAAACATTGTTCCAAAATGCTGAGTTAAAAGAAAGGTTTAAATCTTTGAAATGAATGCACACATCACAAATCGGTTTCTCAGACAACTTCTTTCTAGTTTTTATCCTGGGCTATTCACATTTTTGCCATTGTCCACAATGAGTTCCCAAATGTCCATTCACAGAATGGACAAAATCAGTGTATGCAAACTGCTGAATCCAAAGAAAGGTTTAATTATGTGAGTCAAATGCACACATCACAAATCAGTATCTCAGAAAAATTCTGTCTAGTTTTTATCTAAAGATATTTCCTTTTTCAGCAAAGGCCTCAAGGTGCCCCCAAATATCCCCTGACAGATTCTACTAAAGCAGCATTTCCAAACTGCTGAATGAAAAGAAAAGTTTAACTCCGTGAGATGAATGCACACATTTCAACATGGTTTCTTAGATATCTTTCTTTAAGTTTTTATCTTGTGATATTCACTTTTTCACCATTGGCCTCAACGAGTTCCCAAATATCCATTCGCAGAATGTACCAAAACAATGTTTCCAAGCTGTGGAATCCAAAGAAATGTTTAACTCTTTTAGATGAATGAAAACATCACAAGGCAATTCTTTCTAGCTTTTATGTAAAGATATATTCTTTTTCACCATCGGCCTGAATGTGCTCCCAAATATCCCTTCACAGATTGTACGAAAACAGTATTTCCAAACTGCTGAATTAAAAGTAAGCTTTAACTCTGTGAGATGAATGCACACATCACGAATCTGTTTCTCAGATGACTTCCTTCTAGTTTTTATCCTGGGATATTTGCTTCTTCGCCGTTGGTCTAAATGAGCTCCGAAATATCCATTCAGAGAATGGACAAAAACAGTGTTTCTGAACTACTGAATCCAAAGAAAGTTTTAACTCTTTTAGATGAATGCACACATCACAAAGCTCTTTCCCAGAAAGCTTCTTTCTAGTTTTTATCTGAAGATATTTCCTTTTTCACCGTTTCCAAACTGTTGAATGAGAAGAAAACTTTACCTCTGTGAGTTGAATGCACTTATCACAGATGGGTTTCCAGACAACATCCTTGTATTTTTTTCCTGGGATATTCACTTTTTCATCATTTGCCTCAATTAGCTCCTAAATGTCCATTTGCAGAATGGACAAAAATATTGTTTGCAAACTGCTGAATTCAAAGAAAACTTTAACTCTGGGACATGAATGCACACATCCCAAGCAGTTTTTCATAAAGGGTCTGTCTAGTTTTTATCTGAAGGTACTTCAATTTTCACCTTAGTCCTTAGTGCATTCCCAAATATACCTTCACCAATTCTTCAAAACCGTGTTTCCAAACTGCTTATTGAAAAGGCAGGTTTAATTCTGTGAGATGATTGCACACATCACAACACGGTTTCTTAGATATCTTACTACTAGTTTTTATCCTAGGATATTCAATTTGTCATCATTGTCCTCAATGAGCTCTGAAGTGTCCATTCTCAGAATGGAGAAAAACAGTTTTTCCAAACTGCTGTATCCAAAGAAAGGTTTAACTCTGTGAGATGAAGGCACACATCACAAAGCAGTTTCTCAGAAAGGTTCTTTCAGTTTTTAACTGAAGATATTTCCTTTTTCACCCTAGGCCTCAATGCACTACCAAATATCTCTTTGCAGATTCTAAGAAAAGTGTTTCAAAACTGCTGAATGAAAAGAAAGGTTTAACTCTGTGAGATGAATGAGCACATTACAAATCGGTTTCTCAGATAACGACTTTCTAGTTTTTATCCTGGGATATTCGCTTTTTTGCCATTTGCCTCAATGAGTTCCCAAATGTCCATTTGCAGCAAGGACAAAAACAGTGTTTCCAAACTGCTGAATCCAGAGAAAGCTGTATCTCTGTGACATGAATGCACACATCACAAAGCAGTTTATCAGAAAGGTTCTTTCTAGTTTTTATCTGAAGATGTTTCATTTTTCACCATAGGACTAAATCCACCACCAAATATCTCTTTGCAGATCCTAAGAAAACAGTTTTTCCAAACTGCTGAATGAAAAGAGGTTTAAATCTGTGAAATGAATGTATACATCACATATCAGCTTCTCAGATAACTTCCATTTGGTTTTTATTCTGGGATATTAACTTTTTCGCCCTTGGCTTCAAAGAGCTCCCAAATGTCCATTCACAGAATGGACAAAAACAGTGTTTCCAAACTGCTGAATGAAAAACAAGGTTTAACTCTTGTGAGATGAATGCACACGTCACAAAGCAGTTTCTCTGAGAACTTCCTTCTGGTTTTTATCCTGGGATATTTGCTTTTTCACCATCGGCTTCAATGAGCTCCCGAATGTCCATTAGCCGAATGAACAAAAACAGTGTTTACAAACTGCTGACCAAAGAAAGGTTTAACTCTGTGAGATGAATTGAAACAACACAAAGCAGTTTCTCAGAAAGCTTCTTTCTAGTTTTTATATGAAGTTATTTCCTTTTTCACCAAGGGCCTCAATGTGCTCCCAAATATCCTTCCATAGATTATAAGGAAATAGTTTCCAAACTGCTTTAATAAAGAAAGGTTTAACTCTGTGAGATGAATGCACTGATCACAAATCGGTTTCTCAGATAACTTCCTTCTAGTTTTTATCCTGGGATATTTTATTTTCCAGAATTGGCCTCAAAGTGTTTCCAAACGTCCATTTGCAGAAGGGACAAAAACAGTGTTTCCAAACTGCTGTATGCAAAGAAATGTTTAACTCTGTGTGATGAATGCACACATTACAAAGCAGTTTCTTGTAAAGCTTCTGTCTAGTTTTTATCTGAAAATAATTCCTTTTTCACCATTGACCTCAATGAAGTCTCAAATATCCACTCGCAGATTCTACAAAACACTGTTTCCAAACTGCTAAATGAAAAGAAAGGTTTAACTCTGTGAGATGAATGCCCACCTCACAAATCTGTCTCTCAGATAACTTCCTTCTAGTTTTTATCCTGGGATATTTGCTTTTCCTCCATTGGCCTCAATGAGCTCCCAAATGTCCATTCACAGAATTGACAGAAACAGAGTTTCCAAAATGCTGAATCCACAGAAAGGCTGAATACTATGAGACAAATGCAGACATCACAAATTAGTTTCTCAGAAAGCTACTTTCTATTTTGTATCTGAAGATATTTCCTTTTTCGACATATGCATCAGTGCACTCCCAAATATCCCTTTGCAGATCATACAAAAACAGTATTTCCAAATTGCTGAATGAGAAGAAAGTTTTAACTCTGTGAGATGAATGCACAACACAAAAGGTTTCCCAGAAAGCTTCTTTCTAATTTTTATATGAAGTTATTTCCTTTTACAACATTGGCCTCAATGAGCTCTGAAATAACCCTTAGTAGATTCTACAAAAACAGTTTTTCCAAACTACTGAATGAAAACAGAGGATTGACTCTGCACTATGAATGCACACATGACCAAGTGGTTTCTCAGAAAGCATCCTTCTACTTTTTACAGTGCGATATTTGCTTTTTTGCCATTGGCCTCAATGAGCTCCCAAATATCCATTTTCTGATTCTACAAAAACATTGTTTCCAAACTGCTGGATTAGGACTAAAACTTACCTCTTTGAGATGAATGTACACAGCACAAAGTAGTTTCTCAGAAAGCTTCTTTTTGGTTTTTGTCTGAAGATACTTCCTTTTTCACCTTTAGCCTCAATACGCTCCCAAATATCCCTTTGCAGATTCTATAAAAACAGTGTTTCCGAAGAGCTGAATGAAAAGAAAGGTTTAACTCTGCAAGATGAATGCACACATCACAAAGCAGTTTCTCGGATAACTTCCTTCTAGTTTTTATCCTGGGATATTTGCTTTTTTGCCATTGACCTCAACGAGCTCCCATATGTCCATTCGCAGAATGGACAAAAACAGTTATTCCAAACTGCTGAAACCAAATAATGGTTTAACACTGTGAGATGAATGCCCACATGACAAACAGTTTCTGAGCAAGCTTCTTTCTAGTTTTTATCTGAAGATACATCCTTATTCATGATAGGCCTCAATGCACTCCAAAATATCCCTTCAAAGATTATACAAAAACAGTGTTTCCAAACTGTTGAATGAAAAGAAATTTTAACTAGGTGAGGTGAATGCACACATCACAAAGTGGTTTCTCAGATAGCTTCCTTCTAGTTTTTGTCCTGGGATATTTGCTTTTTCACCATTGCCCTCAATGAGCTCCCAAAAGCCCATTTTCAGATTCTACAAAAACCGTCTATCCAAACTGCTGATTGAAAAGAAAGGTTTACATCTGTGAGATCAATGCACTCATCACAAAGAAGATTCCCAGAAAGCCTCTTTTTAGTTTATATCTCAAGATACTTTCTTTTTCACCAGAGGCTTCAAATCACTACAAAATATCCCTGTGCAGATTCTATGAAAAGAATGATTCCAAACTGCTGAATGAAAAGAAAGGCTTACCTGTGCGAGTTGAATGCACACATGTGAAAGCAGTTTCTCAGATAGCTTCCTTCTAATTTTTATCCTGGGATATTTGCTTTTTTGCCATTGTCCTCAATGAGTGGTCAAATGTCCTTTTGCAGAGTGGACAAAAACAGTGTTTCCAAACTGCTGAAATGAAAGGAATGTTTAACTCTGTGAGATGAATGCAAACCTCACAAAGCAGTTTCTCATAAAGCTTCTTTCTAGTTTTTATCTGAAGACGCATGCTTTTTCACCATATGCCTCAATGCGCTTCCAAATATGCTTTCACAGATTGTACAAAAACAGTGTTTCCAACTGCTCAATGAAAAGGGAAGTTTAACGTTGCAAGATAAATGAACACATCATAAAGTGGATTCTCAGATAGCTTCCTTCTACTTTTTATTCTGGGATATTCCCTTTTGCGACATTGGCCTCAATGAGCTCCCAAATGTTTATTCTCAGATTCTGCAAAAATGGTGTTTCTAAACTGTTGAATGAAAAGTTAATTTTAACTTGGAGAGATGAATGCACAGATTGCAAAGTGGTTTCTTAGGTATCTTCCTTCTAGTTATTACCCTGGGATAAACACTTTTTCGACACTGGTTTCAGTGAGCTCCCAAATGCCCATTCACAGAATGGACAAAAACAGTGTTTCCAAACTCCTGAATTCAAAGGAATGTTTAACTCTGTCAGATGAATGCACACATCACAAAGTAGTTTCTCAGAAAGCTTCTTTCTAGTTTTTACCTCAAGATATTTCCTTTTTCATCATAGGCCTCAAAGCACTACCTAATATCTCTTCGCAGATTCTAATAAAACAGTGTTTCCAAACTTCTGAATAAAAAAAGGTTTAACTCTGTGAGATGAATGCACACATCACAAATTGGTTTCTCAGATAACATCCTTCTAATTTGTATCCTGGGATATTCACTTTTTCACCATTGGCTTCATTGAGCTCCCAGCTGTTAACTTGCAGAATGGACCAAAACACTGTTTTCAAACTGCTGAATGCAAAGAACGTTTAACTCTGTGAGATGAATATACAAATCACAAAGAAGTTTCTCAGAAAGCTTCTTTAAAATTTTTATATGATGATAATCCTTTTTCACCGTAGGCCTCAATGTGCTCCCAAATATCACTTCACAGATTCTACAAAAACTGTGTTTCCAAAGTTTTGAATGAAAAGAAGGGTTTAACTTAGCTAGATGAATGCACAAATCACACAGCAGTTTCTCAAATATCTTCCTTCTAGTTTTTATCCCAGGATATTCACTTTTTTGCCATAGGCCTAAATGTTCTCCCAATTATCCCTTCACAGATTCTACAAAAAGAGTGATTCCAAACTGCTAAATCCAAGGAAAGTTGTAACTATGTGAGGAGAATATACACCTCACAAAGCACTTTCTCAGAAAACTTCTTTCTAATTTTTATGGGAAGATATTTCCATTTTCACGATAGGCCTCTAAGTGCACCCAAATATCCCTTCACAGATTGTACAAAAAACAGTGTTCCCAAACTGCTGAAAGAAAAGAAAGGTTTAGCTCCACAAAATGAAGGCCCACATCACAAAACGGTTTCCTAGATATCTTCCTTATAGTTTTTATCCTGGGATATTCACTTTTTCACCTTAGGCCTCAATGTGCTCCCAAATATCCCTTCACTGATTCCACAAAAACAGTGTTTCCACACTGTTAAATGAAAAGAAAGGTTAAATTCTGTGGGATGAATGCACACATCATGAAGTGGTTTCTCAGATAGCTTCCTTCTAGTTTAAATCCTAAGATATTCACTTTTTCTTCTTTGACCTCAACGAGCTCCCAAATGTCCATTCGCAGCATGGACATAAACAGTGTTTCCAAACTGCTGAATCCAAAGAAAGGTTTAACTCTGTGAGATGAATGTACACATCACAAAGCAGTTTCTCATTAAGCTTCTTTCTAGTTTTTATCTGAAGATATTTCCTTTTTTAACATAGGCCTCAATGCGCTCCCAAATATCCCTTTGTAGATTGTAGAAAAGCAGCATTTCCAAATTGCTGAATGAAAAGAAAGGTTTAACTCTGCGAGATGAATGCACATATAAGAAAACAGTTCCTCGGATAGCTTCCTTCTAGTTTTTATCCTGGGATATTCACTTTTTCACTGTTTGCCTCAATGAGCTCCCAAAAGTCCATTCAAAGAATGGACAAAAAGAAATATCATCAGATAAAAACTATAAAGAACCTTTCTGAGAGACTGTTTTTTTTATGTGCATTCATCTCACAGAGATAAATCTATCTTCGGATTCAGCAGTTTGGAAAAAATGTTTTTTTTTTCCATTCTGTGAACGTACATTTGGGAGCTCATTGAGACCAATGGTGAAAAAGCGATCATCCCAGGATAAAAACTAAAAGGAAGTTATCTGAGAAACCAATTTGAGATGCGGGCATTCACCTCACAGTGTTAAAACTTTCTTTTCATTCAGCATTTTGGAAACACTGTTTCCTTAGTATCTGTGAAGAGATATTTGGTAGCGCTTTGAGGCCTATGGTGAAAAAGGAAATATTTTCAGATAATAACTAGAAACGAACTTAATGAGAAACTGGTTTCAGACGTGTGCATTCATCTAAGGAAGTTAAACCTTTCTTTGGGTTAAGCACTTTGGTAACACTATTTTTGTCCATTCTGCAAAATGACTTTTGGGAGTTAATTGAGGCCAATGGTGAAAAAGTGAATATCCCTGAATAAAAAATAGAAGGAACCTATCTGAAAAACCGATTTGTGACGTGTGCATTCGTCTCACAGAGTTAAACCTTCCTTTTCAATCAGCAGTTTGGAAGCACTGTTTTCTTAGGATCTGCTAAGAGATATTTTACAGCGCAATGAGTCCTGTGGTGAGAAAAGAAATATATTCAAATAAAAACTAGAAAGAACCATTCTAAGAGACTTCTTTGTGATGTTTGCATTCATCTCACAAAGTTAAACCTTTCTTTAGATTCATCAGTTTTGTAACACTGTTTTTGTCCATTCTGTGAATGGACATTTGGGAGCTCATTGAGGCCAATGGTGAAAAAGCAAATATCCCAAGATTAAAACTAGAAGGAAGATATCACAGAAAATGCTTTGTGATGTCTGCATTCAACTCACAGTGTTAAAACTTCTTTTCCTTCAGTAGTTTGGAAACACTGTTTTTCTAGAATCTGTGAAGGGATATTTGGGAGCTCAGTGAGGCCTATGGTGAAAAAGGAATTTACTTCAGATGAAAACTAGAAAGAGTCTTTCTGAGAAACTGCTTTGTGATGTGTTCATTCTTCTCACAGAGTTAAACTTTTCTTTAGATTCAGCACTTTGGAAACACTGATTTTGTCCATTCTGCAGATAGGCATTTGAGAGCTCGTTGATGCCAATGGTGAAAAAGGGAATATCCCAGGATAAAAACTAGAAGAAGTTATGTGAGAAACTGATTTGTGATGTGTGCATTCATCTCACAGAGTTAAAACTTTCTTTCATTCAGCAGTTTGGAAACACTTTTTTTGAAGAATCTGTGAAGGGATATTTTGCAGCACATTGACACCTATAGTTAAAAAGGAAAAATCTTCAGGTAAACACTAGAAAGAAGCTTTTTGAGAAACTGCTTTGTGATGTTTTCATTCATCTCACAGAGTTAAATGATTCTATGGATTCAACAGTGTGGAAACACTGTTTTCATCCATTCTGGGATTGAACGTTTCTGAACTCTTTGAGGTCAATGGCAAAAAAGGCACTAACCCAGGATAAAAACTAGAAGGAAGCTATCTGAGAAACAGATATGTGACATGCACATTCATCTCAGAGAGTAAAACGTTTCTTTTCATCAAGCATTTTGGAAACACTCTTTTCTTAGAATCTGTGAACAGATATTTGGTAGCACCTAAAGGCCTGTGGCCAAAAAGGAAATATCTTCAGATAAAAACTAGGAAGAAGATTTCTGAGGGAGTGGTTTGTGATGTGTGCATTCACTCTCAGAATTAAGCCTTTCCTTTTCATTCAGCAGTTTGGAAACACTGTTTCCTTAGAATCTGTGAAGAGATATTTAATAGCACCTTGTGGCCTATGGTGAAAAAGCAAATATCTTCAGATTAAAACTAGAAAGGACCATAATTAGAAACTGCTTTTGGATGTGTGCATTCATCTCAAAGAGTTAAATCTTTCTATGGATTCAACAGTTAAGTAGCACTGTTTTGTCCATTCTGTGAATGGACATTTGGGAGCTTATTGAGACCAATGGAGAAAAAGCGAGTATCCTGGGATAAAACTACAAGGAAGGTCTCTGAGAAACGCTTTGTGATGGGTGCATTCATCTCACAGACTTAAACCATTCTTTTCATTCAGCAGTTTGGAAACACTGTTTTTGTAGAACCTGTGAAGGGATATTTGCACAGCATTGAAGCCTATGGAGAAAAAGGAAATATCTTAAGATAAAAAATAGAAAGAAGCTTTCTGAGAAACTGCTTTGTGATGCATTCATTCATCTCACAGAGTTAAAGCTTTATTTGGATTAAGCAATTTGGAAACTCTGTTTTTTTCCATTCTGCAAGTGGACATTTGGGAACTCACTGGGGCCAATGGCAAAAAAACCAAAAACGATTATCCAAGGTTAAAAACTAGAAGGAAGTTATCTGAGAAACCGATTAGAGATATGTGAAATCATCTCCCAGACTTAAATCTTTCTTTTCCTGCAGCAGTTTGGAAACACTTTTCTCTTACCATCTGCAAAGAGATGTTTGGCAGCGACTTGAGACCTATGGTGAAAAAGGAAATATCTTAAGATAAAAACTAGAAAGAAGCTTAATGAGGAATTGGTTTGGGATGTGTGCATTCATCTCCCAGAGTAAAATTTTTGTTTGATTTCAGCAGTTCGATAACACAGTTTTTGTCCGTCTATGAATGGACATTTGGGAGCTCATTAATGCCACAGGCAAAAAAGTGAATATCCCAGGATAAAAACTAGAAGGAAACTATCTGAGAAACCGCTTTGTGATGTGTACATTCTTCTCACAGAATTAAACCTTTCTTTTCATTCAGCAGATTGGAAACACTGTTTTTGTAGAATTTGTGAAGGGATATTTGGCAGCAAATTGAGGCCTATGGTGAAAATGGGAATATTTTCAGGCAAAAACTAGAAAGAAACTTTCTCAGAAACTGCTTTGTGATGTGTGCATTCATCTCACACAGTGAAACCTTTCTTTGGATTCAGCAGTTTGGATACACTGTTTCTGTGCATTCTGCAAATGGACATTTGGGTGCTCATTGAGGTCCATGGCGATAAAGTGAATATCCCAAGATCAAAACTAGAAGGAAGATATATGAGAAACTGCTTTGTGTTGTGTGCATTCATCTCGCACATTTAAACCTTTCCTTTCAGCAGTTTGGAAACTCTTTTTATAGAATCTGTGAAGGGATATTTGTTAGCGCACTGAGGCCTATGGTGAAAAAGGGAATATATTCAGATAAAAATTAGAAAGAAGCTTTCTGAGAAACTGCTTTGTGATGTGCTTACTCATCTCATAGAGTTAAACATTTCTTTGGATTCAGCAGTTTGGAAACACTGTTTTTTTCCATTCTGCGAGTGGATATTTGTGAGCTCTTTGAGGCCAATCGTGAAAAAGCAAATATCACAGGATAAAAACTAGAAGGTAGCTCTCTGAGAAACCACTTTGTGATGTGTGCAGTCATCTCATAGAGTTGTATTTCTCTTTTGATTCAGCAGTTTGGAAACACTGTTTTTATAGAATCTGCAAAGGGATATTTGGCAGCACATTGAGGCCTATGGTGAAAAAGGAAATATCTTCAGATAAAAATGCAAAGAAGCTTTGTGAGAAACTGTATTTTGATGTGTTCATTCATCTCACAGAGTTAAACCTTTCTTTGGAATCAGCAGCTTGGAAACACTGTTTTCTCCATTCTGCAAATGGACATTTTGGAGCTCATTGAGGCCAATGGCAAAAATGTGAATATCCCAGGATAAAAACTAGAAAGAAGTTATCTGAGAAACTGACTTGTGATGTGTGCATTTATCTCACAGAATTAAACGTTTATTTTAATTCAGCAGTTTGGAAACCCTGTCTTCTTAGAATTTGTGAAGAGATATTTGGTAGCGCTTTAAGACCTATGGTGATAAAGGAAATATCTTCAGATAAAAACTAGCAAGAAGCTTTCAGACAAACTGCTTTGTGATGTCTGCATTCATCTCAGAGAGGTAAACCTTTATTTGGATTCAGCAGTTTGGAATCATTGCTTTTTTTCATTATGCAAATGGACACTTGGGAGCTTATTGAGGCCAATGGAGGCAAAGAGATTGTCCCAGGATAAAAACTAGAAGGAAGTTATCTGAGACACATATTGGTGATGTGTCCATTCATCTCACAGATTTAAATCTTTCTTTTTCATTCAGCAGTTTGGAGACACTGTTTTCTTAGGATCTGCAAAGAGATATTTGGTCATGCATTGAGGGCTATGGTGAAAAAGGAAATATCTTCAGATAAAAACTAGAAAGAAGCTTTCTGAGAAACTAATTTGTGATATGTCCATTCGCCTCACAGAGTTAAACGTTTCTTTTCATTCAACACTTTGGAAACACTGTTTTTGTCCATTCTGTGAATGGGCATTTGGGAGCTCATTGAGGCCAAAGGCAAAAAAGCCATTATTCCAGGATAAAAACTAGAAGGAACCTACCTGAGAAACCGCTTTGTGATGTGTGCATTTATCTCACAGAGATAAAAGTTTCTTTTCATTCTGCAGTTTGGAAACATGGGATAATTCATAACACATGACTGCCTATGGTGAAAAGGAAATGTCTTCATATAAAAATTATAAAGAAGTTACCTGAGAAACTGATTTGTAATGTGTGCATTTTTCTCACAAAGTTAAGCCTTCTTCTCATTCTGCAGTTTGGAAACACTGTTTTTGTATAATCTGCAAAGGGACATTTGGGAGCAAATTGATGCCTATTGTTAGACAGGAAATATCATCAAATAAAAACTAGAAAGAAGCTCTCTGAGAAACAGCTTTGTGATGTGTGCATTCATCTCGCAGAGTTAAACCCTTGTTTGGATTTTTCCATTTGGAAGCACTGTTTTTGTCCATTCTGCAAATTGACTTTTGGGAGCTCATTGAAGCCAATGCAGATAAAGTGAATATCCCAGAATAAATACTAGAAGGAAGCTATCAGAGAAACTGCTTTGTGATGCACAGAGTTAAACATTTCTTTTCATTCAACAGTTTGGAAACACTGTTTTCTTAGAATCTATGAAGAGATATTTCATATTGCATTGCGGCCTATGGTGAAAAAGGAAATATCTTCAGACAACAACTAAAAAGAAGCTTTCTGAGAAGCTGCTTTGTGATGTGTGCATTTGTCTCACAGAGTTACACATTTCTCTGGATTTGACAGTTTGGAAAAACTGTGTTTGCCCACGCTGCAAATGGAAATTTGGGAGCTCACTGAGGCCAAAGGCAAAAAAGCAAATATCCCAGAATAAAACCTAGAAAAATGTATCTGAGAAACCGCTTTGTGATGTGTGTATTCATCACACAGAGTTAAACCTCTCTTTTCGTTTAGCTCTTTAACATTCTTTTTATAAAATCTGTGAAGTGATATTTGTGAGTGAACTGAGGCTTATGGTAAAAAAGGAAATATCTTCAGATAAAAACTAGTAAGAACCTTTCTGAGAAACTGCTTTTTGATGTTTATATTCATCTCAAAAATGTAAAAACTAAAAAGAAGCTTTCTGAGGAACTCCTTTTAGATGTGTGCATTCAACTCTCAGAGGTAAATCTTTCTTTCAATTCAGCAGTTTGGAAACATTGTTTTTTTCCATTCTGTAGGTGGACAATTGGGAGGTCATTGAAGTCAATGGCGAAAAAGTGAATATCCCAGGATGAAAGCTAGATTGAAGATATCTGAGAAACTTCTTTGTGATGCATGAATTCATCTTGCAGAATTAAAGCTTTCTTTTCATTCAGCAGTTTTGTAACACTGTTTTTCTAGAATCTGTGCAGGGATGTTTGGGAGCACATTGTGACCCATGGTGAAAAAGGAAATATCTTCATATAAAAATTTGAAGTTTTCTGAGGAAGTGCTTTGTGATGCGTGCATTCATCTCACAGAGTTAAAACTTTCCTA
Organism: Pan paniscus; assembly: GCF_029289425.2. Lineage (NCBI taxonomy): Eukaryota > Metazoa > Chordata > Mammalia > Primates > Hominidae > Pan > Pan paniscus. The sequence continues at coordinate 59,799,110 of NC_073272.2, read as the reverse complement.
GGATTCAGAAGGTTTGAAACACTGTTTTTGTCCCTGCTCCAAGTGGACATTTGGGAGCTCATTGAGGCCAATGGCAAAGAAGTGAATATCTCAGGATACAAATTAGAAGGAAGCTGTCTGCGAAAATGCTTTATGATGTGTCCATTCATCTCACAGATATAAACCTTTCTTTTCATTCAGCAGGTTGGAAACTCTTTTATTGCAGAATCTGCAAAGGGATATTTGGGAGCGCATTGAGGCTTGTGGTGAAAAATGAAATATCTTCAGATAAAACCTAGAAACAAGATTTCTGAGGAACTGCTTTGTGATGTGTGCATTCTTCTCACAGAGTCAAACATTGCTTTGGATTCAGCAGTTTGGAAACACTGTTTTTGTCCATTCTGCAAAGGGACGTTTTGGGGCTTATCATGGTGAATGGTGAAAATGTGAATATCCCAGGATAAAAAGTAGAAGGAAGTTATCTGAGAAACTGACTTGTGATGTGTGCATTCATCTCATATCGTTAAAAATTTATTTGGATTCAGCTGTTTGGAAAAACCATTTTTGTCCACTCTCTGAATGGACATTTTGGAGCTCATTGAGGTCAATTGTGAAAAAGAAAATATCCCAGGATAATAATTAGAAGGAAGCTATCTGAGAAACTGCTTTGTGGTATGTGCATTTATCTCACAGAGTTAGACTTTTCTGTTCATTCAACAGTTTGGAAACACTGTTTTTGTATAATATGCAAAGGGATTATGGGGATCTCATTGAGGCCTACGGTGAAATAGAAAATATCTTCACATAAAAACCAGTAAGATCTTTCTGAGAAACTGCTTTGTAGTGTACGCATTCATCTCATAGTTAAACCTTTCTTTGGATTCAGCAGCTTGGAAACACTGTTTGTGTGCTTTGTACAGGTGGATATTTGGGAGCTCATTTAGGCCAATGGTGAAAAAGTGAATATCCCAGGATAAAAACTCAAAGGGAGCTATCTAAGAGATCGCTTTGTGCTGTGTGCAGTCATCTCACAGAGTTAAATCTTTCTTTTCATTCAGCAGTTTGGAAACACTTTTTTTGTAGAATCTGCAAAGGGATATTCGGGAGCACATTGAGGCCTATGGTGAAAAGGGTTACATTCGGTATTTCACTATTGGCCTAAATGGGTTCCCAAATATCCCTTCTGAAATGCTATAAAAACTATTTCCAACCTGCTGAATCAAAAAAGATATTCTGTTTTTCACCATATGCATCAGTGGACTCCCAAATATTCCTCTACATATTCTACATAAAGTGTGTTTCCAACCTGCTAAATCAAAGGGGATATTTGATTTTTCATCGTAGGCCTCAATGAGCTCCCCAACTTCTCTTCGCAGATTCTACAAGAGGAGTGTTTCCAAATTTCTGAATCAAAAAAAGGTATAACTCTGTGAGATAAATCCACATATTACAAAGCTTTTACACTAATGGCTTCTTTATAGTTTTTATCTAGAAATATTCAATTTTTCAGTATAGGCCTCAAAAGGCTATCAAATATTCCTCAGCAGATTCTATAAAAAATTGTATTTTAAACCTGCTGAATCAAAAGAAAGTTTTAACTCTCTGAGATGAATGCACATATCACAGTTTCACAGATCGCTTCTTTTTAGTGTTTATCTGGGCATATTCAGTTTTTCACCATAGAAGTCATTGGGCTACAAACTGTCCCTTGCAGATTGTACAACAAGTGTGCTTTCAACCTGCTGAATCAATAAAAGTTTTAACTCTGTAAGATGAATCCACATATCACAAAGCAATTTAACAAATGTTTTCTCTGTGGTTTTTATATGGGGATATTCCATTTTTCAACAAAGGCTTCAATGGGCTCCCAAATGTGCCTTTGCAGATTCAACAAAAGAAGTGTTTCTAATCTGTTGAATCCAAAGAAAGTTTAAATCTGTGAGATGAATGCATACTTTGCAGGGTTGTGTCACAGATAGCTTCTTTCCAGTTTTTATCAGGGGATATTTGTTTTTTTTTACAATAGGCTTCAATGGGCTCAATATATGTTTTCACTGAGTATACAAAGAGAGTTTCCAACCTGCTGAATCAAAAGAAAGCTTTAACTCTGTTAGGTGAATCCACACTTCTCAAAAAGGTTTCACAGATAGCCTTCTTGTTGTTAACATTCAGGGATATTCAGTTTTTCACTGTAGGCCTCAAATCTCTCACAAATGTTTCATCATAGTGTCTGCAAAATGAATGTTTCCAACCTGCTGAATCAAAAGAAAAGTTTTACTTTGTGAGACTAATCCACTCATGACTAGGAAGCTTCACAGATAACTTCCTTTTATATTTTATCTGGGGATATTTGTTTTTTCACCGTAGGTATCAAAGGGATTCTAAATGCCCCTCTGCAGATTCTACAAAAAAAAGTTTTTCCAACCTGCTGAATCTAAAGAAAAGGTTAACTCAGATATAAATCCACACATCACAAAGAAGTTTCACAGATAGCTTCTTTCTAGTTTTCATCTGGAGATATTCGGTTTTTCACCATAGACCTATAAGGGCTCTCAACTGTCCCTTTGCTGATTCTACAAAAAGAGAATTTCCAACCTGTTGAATCAAAAGAAAGGTTTAACTCTGTGAGATGAATCTAAATATCACAAGGGAGTTTCACAGATAGCTTCTTTCTAGTTTTTATTTGGGGATATTCACTTTTTCACCTTAGGACTCAAAGGGCTCAAAAATGTCCCTTTGCATATTCTACAAAAAGAGCGATTACAACCTGCTGAATCAAAATGAAGGTTTACCTTTGTGAGATGAATCCACACATCAAAATGCCAATTCACAGATAGCTTTTTTCCAATTTTTTTTCTTTGGATTTTAATGTTTCACCGTAGGGTCAATGGGCCTCCAAATGTCCCTTCACAGATTTTTTAAAAAGAGTGTCTCCAAACCGCTGAATTAAAAGAAAAGTTTATGTCCATGAGATGAATCCACACATCACAAGGCAATTTCAGATGGCTTCTTTGTAGTTTTTATCTTGGGATATTCAATTTTTAAGTACAGGCCTCAAAGGGTTCCCAAGTGTCCTTTCTCAGATTCTACAGAAAGAAGGTTTCCAAACTGCTGAGTCAAAAGAAAGGTTTAACACTGTGAGATGAATCCACCCATCACAAGGCCATTTCACAGAAAGCTTCTTTCTAGTTTTTATCTGGTAATATTCGTTTTTTCATCTTAGGCCTCAATTGGCTCCCATAAGTCCCTTCACAGATTCTTCAAAAAGAGTTTTTCAAACCTGCAGAATTAAAAGAAAGGTTTAACTCTATGAGATGAATCCACACATCACAAAGCTGATACACAGATTGCTTCTTTCTAGTTTTTATCTGGGGATATTCTGTTTTTCACTGTAGGCCTCAAAGGGCTCCCAAATGTCCCTTTGCAGATTCTACAACAACATTGTTCCCATTCTGCTGAATCAAAAGAAAAACTTAAATTTTGCTGATGAATGTAAACGTCAAAAGGGGTTTCAGAGATAGCTTCCTTCTAGTTTTTATCTGGAGATATTTAATTTGTCACTATAGGTCTGAAAGAATTCCCAAGTGTCTTTTTGTAGGCAGTACAAAAAGAGTGTTTCCAACATGCTGAATCCAAAGAGAAGTTTAACTATGTAAGATGAGTTCACACACCATCAAGCAGTTTGATGGATAGTTTCTTTCTAATTTTTATCTGTGGATATTCAGTTTTGCACTACAAGCTTTAATGGTTTCCCTGTATCTCTTCACAGATTCTTCAAAAAGTGTGTCTCCAACCTGCTGAATCAAAAGAGACATTGAACAGTGTTTAATCCATATATCACAGAGTCATTTCACAAATAGATTTTTTCTATTCAGTTTTTCGTTATAGGTCACAAAGGGATCCCAAATGTTCATTCGCAGATTCTACAAAAAGATTGTTTCCGTCGAATTGAAAGAAAGGTTTACCCACTGTTAGCTGAACCCACACATCACAAAGCAGTTTCACAGATAAATTCTTTGTAGTTTTTATCACAGGATATTCTGTTTTTACTGTATGCCTCAGTGGGTCCAGAAATGTTGATTCTTAGACTCCACAAAAAGAGTGCTTCCAATTTGCTGAATCAAAAGAAGTATTGAATTCTGTGAGCTGAGTCAGCACATCACAAAGCAGTTTTACAGATAGACCATTTTTAGTTTTTATGAGTGGATATTTCATTTCCACCAGAGGCCTCAGTGGGTCAGAAAAGGCCATTTTTAGATTCTACTAAAAGACTGCTTTTAACCTGCTGAAACAAAACAAATGTTTAACTCTGTTACATGAATCCACAGAGCACAGTGCAGTTTCACAGATAGCTTCTTTCTAGTTCTTTTCACAGGACACTCTGTTTTCACAATAAGCCTCAGTAGGCTCAGAAATATCCCTTCCCAGATACTACAGAAGTCCAATCTGTTGAATCAAAAGAAAGGTTTAACTCTGTCAGCTGAATTTAGACATCACAAAGCAGTTCCACAGATAGCCTCTTTCTACCTTTTATCATGGTATATTCAGTTTTCACTATAGGACTCATTGGGTTCAGAAATGTGCATTCTTAGTTTCCATAAAAAAATGTTTTCCTGTCCTGCTGAATCATAATAAATGTTGAACTCTGTGAGTTGTATCAACAGATCACAAAGCAGTTTAACCAATAGCTTCTTTCTAGCTTTTCTCGTGGGATATTCTGTTTTGCCCTTTAAGCCCCAGTGTGCCTTCAAATGTCCCTTTTCAGATTCTACAAAAAAAGTGTTTCCAACCTGCTGAATCAAAAGAAAGTTTTAACTCTGTGAGCTGAATCCACACATCACAAAGCAGTTTCACAGATACCTTCTTTCTACTTTTTATCATGGGATATTCAGTTTTCACTGTAGGTTTCAGAGGGCTCAGAAATGTCCCTTCACTGATTCTACAAAAAGAATGCTTTCAATCTGCTGAATCCAAGGCAAGGTGTAACTCTGAGAGCTGAATCGAGACATCACAAAGTAGTTAAACAGATAGCTTCTTTCTAGTTTTTATCTGGGGATATTCAGTTTTTCACATTAGGACTCAATGGGTTCCTAAATATTTTCCCACAGACTCTACAAAAAGAGTGAGTCAAAACACAGGCTTAAACACTGTAAACACTCTTTTTCTAGAATCTGCAAATGGACATTTGGGATCCCATTGTGGCCTATAATGAAAAACTGAATATCCCCAGATAGAAATTAGAAAGAAGCTATCCTTGAGAAGAGAGTACACATCACAAAGTAGTTTTACAGTTAGCTTCTTTCTAGTTTTTATCAGGGGATATATGGTTTTTCACTGTAGGTCTCAATGGGCTCCCAATGTCCCTACACAGATCCTATAAAAAGAGCATTTCAACCTGCTGAAACAAAACAACAGTTTAACTCTGTGAGATTTAATCACACATAGCAAACCGATTTCACAGATACCTTCCTTCTAGTTTTTATGTGGAGATGTTCGGTTTTTCACTATAAGCCTAAATGGACTCCCAAATGTGTCTTTGCAGATCTTATAAAAAGAGTGTTTCCAAGCTGCTGAATAAAAAAAAAAATGTTTAAATCTGTGAGATGAATGCACATATCTTAAAGCAATTTCACAGATAACTTCTTTCTAGTTTTTAACTGGGGATATTCGCTTTTTCACTATAGGCCTCAAAGGACTCCAAAATGTCCCTTTGCAGGTTCTACAAACAGAGGGTTTCCAACCTCTTGAATTAAAACAAAGTTTTAACCCTGTGAGATGAATGCACACATCGCAAAGCAGTTTCACAAATAGCTTATTTCTAGTTTTTATCTGAGGATATTTGTTTTACACTATAGGCCTCAATGGGCTCCAAAGTGTCCCTTCACAGATTCTACTTAAAGAGTGTTTCCATTCTGCTCATTCAAAAAAAAGGTTTAACTCTGTGAAATAAACACACATTTTGGAAAGCAGTTTCACTGATAACTTCGTTCTAGCTTTTATCTAAGGATATTCAGTTTTTCACTAAAGGATTCCATGGGATATGAAATGTCCCTTCACAGATCCTACAAAAACAGTGTTTCCAACCTCCTGAATCAAAAGAACAGTTTAATTTTATGCCATGAATGCACAATTTGCAAAGCAGTTTCATAGATAGTTTTTTTCTACTTTTTATTTTTTATTTTTTCAGCTTTTTATATTTTGTTATACTTCAAGTTTTAAGGCACATGTGCACAATATGCAGGTTAGTTACATATGCGTACATGTGCCATGCTGGTGTGCTGCACCCAGTAACTCTTCATTTAACATTAGGTATATCTCCAAATGCTATCCCTCCCCTTCCCCCCATCCCACAACAGGCCTTGGTGCGTGACGTTCCCCTTCCTGTGTCCATGTGTTCTCATTTTTCAATTCCCTCCTAGGAGTGAGAACATGCGGTGTTTGGTTTTTTGTCCTTGTGATAGTTTGCTGAGAATGATGGTTCCCAGCTTCATTCAGGTCCCTACAAAGGACATGAAATCATCATTTTTTATGGCTGCATAGTATTCCATGGTGTATATGTGCCACATTTTCTTAATCCAGTGTATCATTGTTGGACATTTGAGTTGGATCCAAGTCTTTGCTATTGTGAATAGTGCCACAATAAACATACATGTGCATGTGTCTTTATAGCAGTGTGATTTATAATCCTTTGGGTATATACCCAGTCATGGGATGGCTGGGTCAAATGGTATTTGTAGTTCTAGATCCCTGAGGAATCACCACACTGACTTCCACAATGGTTGAACTAGTTTACAGTCTCACCAACAGTGTAAAAGTGTTCCTATTTCTCCACATCCTCTCCAGCACCTGTTGTTTCCTGACTTTTTAATGATTGCCATTCTTACTGGTGTGAGATGGTATCTCATTGTGGTTTTGATTTGCATTTCTCTGATGGCCAGTGATGGTGAGCATTTTTTCACATGTTTCTTGGCTGCATAAATGTCTTCCTTTGAGACGTGTCTGTTCATATCCTTCGCCCACTTTTGATGGGGTTGTTTGTTTTTTTCCTGTAAATTTGTTGGAGTTCATTGTAGATTCTGGATATTAGCCCTTTGTCAGATAAGTATATTGCAAAAATTTTCTCCCATTTTGTAGGTTGCCTGTTCACTCTGATGGTGGTTTCTTTTGCTGTGCAGAAGCTCTTTAGTTTAATTTGATCACATTTGTCAATTTTGGCTTTAGTTGCCATTGCTTTTGGTGTTTTAGACATGAAGTCCTTGCCCATGCCTATGTCCTGAATGGTATTGCCTAGGTTTTCTTCTAGGGTTTTTATGGTTTTAGGTCTAACATTTAAGTCTTTCATCCATCTCGAATTAATTTTTGTATAAGGTGTAAGGAAGGGATCCACTTTCAGCTTTCTACATATGGCTAGCCAGTTTTCCCAGCACCATTTGTTAAATAGGGAATCCTTTCCCCATTGCTTGTTTTTGTCAGGTTTGTCAAACATCTGATGGTTGTATATATGGGGCATCATTTCTGAGAGCTGTGTTCCGTTCCATTGGTCTATATCTCTGTTTTGGTACAATTACCATGCTGTTTTGGTTACTGTTGCCTTGTAATATAGTTTGAAATCCAGTAGCATGATGCCTCCAGCTTTGTTCTTTTGGCTCAGGATTGACTTGGCGATGTGGGCTCTTTTTTGGTTCCATATGAACTTTAAAGTAGTTTTTTTCCAATTCTATGAAGAAAGCCACTGGTAGCTTGATGGGGATGGCATTGAATCCATAAATTACCTTGGGCAATATGGCGATTTTCATGATATTGATTCTTCCTACCCATGAGCATGGAATGTTCTTCCATTTGTTTATATCCTCTTTGATTTCCTTGAGCAGTGGTTTGTAGTTCTCCTTGAAGAGGTCCTTCACATCCCTTGTAAGTTGGATTCCTAGGTATTTTATTCACTTTGAAGCAATTGTGAATGGGAGTTCACTCATGATTTGGCTCTCTGTTTGTCTGTTATTGGTGTATAAGAATGCTTGTGATTTTTGCACATTGATTTTGTATCCTGAGACTTTGCTGAAGTTGCTTATCAGCTTAAGGAGATTTGGGGCTGAGATGATGGGTTTTTCTAGGTATACAATCATGTCATCTGCAAACGGGAACAATTTGACTTCCTCTTTTCCTAATTGAATACCCTTTATTTCCTACTCCTGCCTGATTGCCCTGGCCAGAACTTCCAACACTATGTTGAATAGGAGTGGTGAGAGAGGGCACCCCTGTCTTCTGCCAGTTTTCAAAGGGAATGCTTCCAGTTTTTGTCCATTCAGTAAGATATTGGCTGTTGGTTTGTCATAGATAGGTCTTATTATTTTGAGATGCGTCCCATCGATACCTAATTTATTGAGAGTTTTTAGCATGAAGGCTCGTTGAATTTTGTCAAAGGCCTTTTCGGCATCTATTGAGATAATCATATAATTTTGATTTGTGGATAATTGGTTTTTTACTTTAGGCCTCAAAGGGCTCCCAAATGTTTCTTTGCAGATTCTACAAAATGGGTGTTTTCAAGCAGCTGAATCAAAACAAAGTTTTAAATCTGTGAGATGAATGCATACATTGCAAAGCATTTCTGTAGATATCTTCTTTCTGGTTTTATCTGGGGATATTCAGTATTTACTCTCAGCTTCAATGGGCTTCCCAATTTCCCTTCACAGATCCTACAAAAATATTGTTTCCAACCTGCTGAATCAAATAAATATTTAAACCTGTGGGATGAGTGCACTTGTTGCAAAGCGGTTTGACAGATAGCGTCTTTCTAGTTTTTATACAGGGATATTTGGTTTTTCACTATAGGCCTCAATGGCACCCCAAGTGTCCCTTCACAGATCCTACAAACAGAGTGTATCCAACTTGATTAATCAAAGGAAAGTTTTAACTCTGTGAGATGAATGCATGCTTCCCAAAATGGTTTCACAAATAGCTTCTTTCTAGTTTTTATCTGAAAATATTCAGTTTTTCATTAGTCCTCAGTGGGCTTCCAAATGTCCCTTCATGGATTGTACAAAAAGAGTGTTTCCAACTTGCTGAATCAAAAGAAGGTTTAACTCTGAGAGCTGAATCCACACATCACAAAGTAGTTAAACAGAGAGCTTCTTTCTAGTTTTTTTTCTGGGGATATTTAGTTTTGACTTTAGTCCTCAATAGGCTCCCAAATATTTTTCCGCAGATTTTACAAAAAGTGTTTCCAACTTGCTGACTCAAAACAAATGTTTAAATCTGTGAGATGGGTGCACACATCACAAAGTGGTTTTGCAAATAGATTCTTTCTAGTTTTTATCTGGGGATATTTCGTTTTTCACTATAGGCCTCAGTGGGCTATAAAATCTCCCTACATACATCATACAAAAAGGGTGTTTTCAACCTGCTGAAACCAAACAATGGTTTCACTCTGTGAGATGTATTCACCCATAGCAAAGCTATTTCACAGATAGCTTCCTTCTATTTTTTATGTGGGGATATTCTGTTTTTCACTATTGGCTTCAATGGACTCCCAAATGTTTCTTCACGGATCCTATAAGAAGAGTGTTTCCAAACTGCTGGATCAGAAGAAATGTTTAATACTTTAAAGTGAATCCACACATCACAAAGCCATTTCACAGATAGCTTCTTTTTAATTTTTATCTGGGGACAATCTGTTTTTCACTATAGGCCTCAATGGGCTCCAAAATGTCCCTTCTCAGATACTACAAAAAGAGTGTTTCCAACCTACTGAATTAAAAGGACTGTTTAACTCTCTGAAATGAATGCACACATCACAAAGCAGTTTCAAAGATAGCTTCTTTCTGGTTTTAATTTTGGGATATTTTGTTTTTCACTATAGGCTTCAACAAGCTCCAAAATATTTCTTTGCTGATTCCACAAAAAGTGCCTTTCCAACCTGCCAAATGAAAAAAAAAAACGTTGAACTCTGTGAGATGAATGCACAAATCCCAAAGTGGTTTGACAGATAGGTTCTTTCTAGTTTTTGTCTTGGGATATTTGTTTTTACACTATTGGCCTCAATGGGCTTCCAAATATCCCTTCGCAGATTCTGCAAGAAGAGTGTTTCCAACATGCTGAATAAAAAGAAAAATGTAACTCTGCAAGATGAACGCACCCATCAGAAACCCGTCTCACAGATACATTCTTTCTAGTTTTATTCTGGGGGTATCTTTTTTTTCACTGTAGGTCTCAATGGGCTCCAAATTGTTCCTTCACATATTCTACAAAAAGACTGTTCCCACCTGCTGAATCTAAAAAAAAGATTTAACACTGTGAGAGGAATGCACACCTCACAAAGTGGTTTCACAGGTAGCTTCTTTATTGTTTTTATCTGAGGATATTCTGTTTTTCACTACAGGCTTCAATGGAATCCCAAATGTCCCTTCGCGGATTTTACAAAAACAGTGTTTACAACCTATTGAATCAAAAGAAAGGTTTAAATCTTTGAGATGAATGCATCCATTGCAAAGTGGTTTCTCAGATAGCTACTTTCTAGTTTTTATATGGGGATATTCATTTTTTGACTACAGGCCTCAAGGGGCTCCCAAATGTTCCTTTGCAGATTCTACTAGAAGACTTTTTCCATCCTGCTGAATCAAAAGAGAAGTTTAACTCTGTGAGATGAATGTACTCATCACAAAGTGGATTCACAGGTACCTTCTTTCTAGTTTTAATCTGGAGATATTTGGTTTTTCACTATAAGCCCCAATAGGCTCACAAAGGTCCCTTTGCTAAATCTACAAAAAGAGTTTTTCCAACCTGTCAAATCAAAAGAAAGGTTTAACTTTATGAGATGAATGTCCACATTGCAAAGCAGTTTCACAGATAGCTTGTTTCTGGTTCTTATCTGAGGGTTTTGGATTTTTCACTATTGGCCTCAGTGGGCTCCCAAATGTCACTTTGCAGATTTTTCAAAAAGAGTGTTTCCAGCCTGCTGAATCAAAAGTAAAGAATAAGTATATTAAATGAATGCACCAATTGCAAAGCAGTTTCACAGTTTACTTCTTTTGAGCTTTTACCTGGGGATATTAGATTTTTCACTACAGGCATCAATGGGCTCCCAAAAGACCCTTCACAAATCCTACAGAAAGTGTGTTTCCTACTGCTGAATCAAAAGAAAAGTTTAAATCTGTGAGAGTAATGCACACATCACAAAGCAGTTTGACAGATTTCTTCTTTCTGGTTTTTATAAGGGGATATTCAGTTTTTTACTACAGGCCCCAATAGGCTCCAAAATGTCCCTTCGCAAATTCTTCAAAAAGAGTTTCTCCAACTTGCTGAATGAAATGAAAGGTTTAACTCTATGAGATGAATGCAAACATCATGAAGTGGTTTCACAGATAGCTTGTTTCTGGATCTTATCTGAGTATATTCAGTTATTCACTATAGGCCTCAAAGGGCTCCCAAATGTCCCTTCACAGATTCTACAAAAAGAGTGCTTCCAACATGCTGAATTGAATGAAAGGTTTAACTCTTTGTGATGAATGCACACATCACAAAGCAGTTTCACAGATACCCTCTTCCTAGTTTTGTCTCGGGATATTTTGTTTTTCTCTTTAGGCCACAATAAGCTTCCAAATATCTCTTCACAGATTCTACAAAAGGAGTGTTTACAACCTGCTGAATAAAAACAAAAGTTTAAATCTCTGAGATGAATCCACACATTGCAAAGCAGTTTCATAGATAGCTTCTTTCCAGTTTTTAACTGGGGATATTCAGTTCTTCACTACAGGCCTCAACAGGCTCCCAAATATCCCTTCAAAGATTCTACAAAAAGGGTGTTTTCAACGTGGTGAATCAAAAGAAAAATTGAACTCTGTGAGATGAATCCACACGTCACAAAGTGGTTTCACAGATAGCTTCTTTCTAGTTTTTATCTGAAGGTACTTGATTTTTCCCTATACACTTCAATGGGCTCCAAAATGTTCCTTTGCAGATTCTACAAAAAGCGTGTTTCCCACCTGCTGAATAATAAGAAAGGTTGAAAACTGCCAGATGAAAGCACACATCACAAAGCAGTTTCACAGATAGCTTATTTTAGTTTTAATCTAGGGATATTTGCTTTTTCACTATAGACCTCAATGGGCTCCCAAATGTTTCTAAGAAGAGGGTAGAAAAAGAGTGTCCAAACTGTTGAATTAAAAGAAAGGTTTAACTCAGTGAGAAACATGCACAAATTGCAAAGCAGTTTCACAGATACCTTCAATCTAGTTTTTTTCTGGGGATAATTGATTTTTCACTACAGGCCTCAATTGGCTCCCAAATGTCTCTTCACAGATTCTACAACAAGAGTGTTTCCAACCTGCTGAATCAAAAGAAAATTTTAAGCCTGTGAGATGAATGCACACATGGAAGTTTGAATTCAGAGATACCTTCTTTTTAGTTTTAATCTGGAGACTTTCAGTTTTTCACTATAGGTCATGATGAACTCTGAAATGTACCCTCACTGATTCTATGAAAGGAAATGTTTAACTCTGTGAGAAGAATGCACAAATTGCAAAGCAGTTTCACACATAGGTTCTTTCTAGTTTTTATCTCAGGATATTCAGTTTTTCACTATAGGCCGGAATGAGCTCCCAAATTCCCCATCGCAGATCATACAAAAGAGTGTTCCCAACCTGCTAAATCAAAAGAAAAGTTTAACTCTGTTAAACTGCAATGCAGTTTCATAGATAGCTTCTTTTTAGTGTTTATCTGGAGAGAGCAGGTTTTTCACTATAGGCCTCAATAGGCTTCCAAAAGTCCCTTCACAGATTCTACAAAAAGAATGTTTCAAACCTGTTGAATCAAAAGAAAAGTTTAATTCTTTGAGATCTATGCCCACGTTGCAAAGCGGTTTCACAGATATCTTCTTTCTAGTTTTTATCTGGGGATATTCGGTTTTACCTAAATGCCTCAAAGGGCTCCCAAATGTCACTTTGCAGATTCTACAGTAAGAGTGTTTCCAACTTGATGAATTAAAGGAAAGTTTAAATCTGTGAGGTAAAAGCACACATAGCAGAGCAGTTTCACAGGTAGCTTCCTTCTAGTTTTTGTCTAGAGATATTCAGTGTTTCACTTTAGGCCTCAATGTGCTCCTAAATGTCCCTTTGCAGATTCTACAAAAGAGTGTTTCCAACCTGCTGAATCAAAAGAATGGTTTAACTCTGTGAGATTAATGCCCACATCACAAAGCAGTTTCATAGATAGCTTCTTTCTAGTTTTTATCTGGGGTTATTTTGTTTTTCACTACAGGCCTCAAAAGGCTCCCAAAAGTTGCTTTGCAGATTCTACAGTAAGACTGTTTCCAACTTGCTGAATCAAAGTAAGGATTAACTCTGTAAGATGAACACACACATTGCAAAGCAGTTTCACAGATTGCTTCTTTCTAGTTTTTATCTTGCTATATAAAGTCTTTCATCATAGGCCTCAATAGAGTCCCAAATGTCTCTTCACAGATACTAAAAAATAGTGTTTCTAACCTGCTAAATCAATAGAAAGCTTTAAGACTGTGAGATGAATGCAACCATTGTGAAGAAGTTTCACCAATATCTTCTTTCTAGTTTTTATCTGCGGATTTTCAGTTTTTCACTATAAGCCTCAATGGGCTCCCAAATGTCCCATCGCAGACCATACGAAAGGAGAGTTTCCAAAATGCCAAGTAAAAAGAAATGTTTAACTCTCTGAGATGAATACAAACACTGCAAAGCAGTTTCATAGATAACTTATTTTTAGTGTATATCTTGGGATAGTCTGCTCTTCACTATAGGCCTAAATGGGCTCCCAAATATCCCTTTGCAGATCCTACAAAAAGAGTGTTTACAACTTGCTGAATCAAAAGAAAAGTTTAACTCTTTGAGATGTATGCCCACATCACAAAGAGGTTTCACAGATAGCTTCTTTCTAGGTTTTATCTGGTGATATTCAGTTTTTCACTGTAGGCCTCAATGGGCTCCCAAATATCTGTTTGCAGATTCTACAAAAAGAGTGTTTCCAACCTACTGAATCAAAAGACAAGTTTAACTCTGTGAAATAAATGCACACATCACAAAGCAGTTTCATAGATAGCTTATTTTTACTTTTTCTGTGGGGATATTCTGCTTTTCACTATAGGCCTCAATGGGATCCCAAATATCTCTTTGCAGATCCTACAAAGAGAGTGTTTCCAAACTGCTGAATCCAAAGAAAGGTTTAAATTTGTGAGATAATCACACACATAGTAAAGCAGTTTCACAGATTGCTTCTTTCCAGCTTATATCTAGAAATATTCGGTTTTTTACTCTAGGCCTCAATGTGCTCCTAAATGTCCTTTTGCAGATTCTACAAAAGAGTGTTTCCAACCTGCTGAATCAAAAGAAAGGTTTAACTCTGTGAGATTAATGCCCACATCACAAAGTGGTTTCACAGATAGCTTATTTCTAGTTTTTATCTGGAAATATTCCATTTTCCTCTATATGCCTCATTAGGATCCAAATGTCACTTTGCAGATACTACAATAAGAGTGTTTCCAACTTGCTGAATCAAAGGAAGGTTTACCTCTGTGAGGTGAATGCACACTTTGCAAAGCAGTTTCACAGATAGCTTCTTTCTAGTTTTTATCTGGGTATATATGGTTTTCCATTATAGGCCTCAATGGGGTCTCCAATGTCCCTTCGCAGAGCCTAAAAAATAGTGTTTCCAACCTGCTAAATCAATAAAACGGTTTAAGTCTGTGAGATGAATGTGCCCATCACAGAACAGTTTCACAGATAGCTTCTTTCTAGTTTTTATCAGGAGATTATTTGTTTTTCACTATAAGCCTCAATGGGATCTGGAATGTCCCATCACAGATTTTACAAAAAGAGTATTTCCAAACTCCTGAGTGAAAAGAAATGTTTAACACTGTGAGATAAATGGACACACCTCAAAAAAGTTTCACAGATTCTTCTTTCTAGTTTTAATCTGAGTATATTTGGTTTTTCACTATAGGCCTCAATGGGCTCCCAAATGTTTTTTCACAGATCCTACAAAAAGAATGTTTTCAATCTATTGAATCAAAAGAAAGTTTTATCTCTCTGAGATAAATGCACACATCCCAAAGCAGTTTCACAGATAGCTTCCTTCTAGTTTTTTTTTCTGGGGATATTCAACTTTTTATTTAGGTCTCAATGGGCTACAAAGTGTCCCTATGCAGATCCTACAAAAAGAGTTTTTCCAACCTGCTGAATCAAAAGGAAAATTGAACTCTGCAAGATGAATGCCCACATCTCAAAGCTGTTATACATATAGCTTCTTTTTAGTTTTTATTTGGGGATATTCAGTTTTTTACTATAGGCCTCAATGGGCTCCCAAATGTCCCTTTGCAGGTACTACATAAAGAGTGTTTCCAATCTGCTTAATCAAAATATAGGTTTAATTCTGTGAGTTGAACACACACATCACAAAGCAGTTTCACAGTTAACTTCCTTCTAGTTTTTCTCTGGGGAGATTTGGTTTTTCACACTAGGTTTCAATGGGCTCCCAAATGTCCCCTCACAGATTTTACAGAAAAAGTGTTTTCAACCTGCTGAATCAACAGAAAAGTTTGTCCTTGTGAGATGAATGCACACATCCAAAGTGGTTTCACAGATAGCTTTTTTCTAGTTTTTATCTGTGCATATTTGGTTTTTCATTATTGGTCTCAAAGGGCTACCAAATGTCTTTTAACAGATTCTAGAAAAAGAGTGATTCCATCCTGTTGAATCAAAAGAATTGTTTAACTCTGCAAAATGAATGCCCACAACAGAAAGCAGTTTCATAGATAGCTTCTTCCTAGTTTTTTTCTGGGGATATATTGCTTTTCACTAAAAGCCTCAGTAGACTCCCTAATGTCCCTTCACCTATACTGCAAAAAGAGAGTTTCCAAACTGCTGAATCAAAAGAACTGTTTACTTCTGTGAGATGAAAACACACATAGACAAGCAGTTTCAAAAATACCTTCTTTGTAATTTTTATATGGGAATATTTGGTTTTTCACTATAGGCCTCAACAGGCTCCATAATGTCCCTTTGCCAATCCTGCAAAAAGAGTGTTTCCTAACTGCTGAATCAAAGAACTGTTTACCTCTGTGACAGGAAAGCACCCTTAGCCATGCAGTTTCACAAATAGTTTCTTTCTAATTTTCATATGAGGATATTCCATTTTATACTCTAGGCTTCAATAGGCTCCCAACTGTTCATTTGCAGATTCTACAAAAAGAGTGTTTCCAACCTGCTGAATCAAAAGAAAGTTTAAATCTGTGAGATGAATGCACACATTGCAAAGTGGTTTTACAGATATCTTCTTTCTAGTTTTTATCTGAAGATATTCTGTTTTTCAATATAGGCTGCAATGGGCTCCAGTATGTCTCTTCACAGACCCAACAAAAAGAGTTTTTCCAACCTGCTGAATCTAACAAAGGTTTAACCCTGTGAGATGAATGCACACATTGCATAGTGGTTTCACAGATATCTTCTTTCTAGTTTTTATCTGGGGATATTCGTTTTTTCACTGTAGGGCCCAAGGGTCACCCAGGTGTTCCTTCACAGATTCTACAAAAGTAGTGTTCCAACATTTTGAATCAAAAGAAATGTTTAACTCTGTGAGATGAATACACACTTTCCAATGTTGTTTCACAGATACGTTCTTTCTATTTTTGGTCTCACGATATTCAGTTTTTCACTATAGGTCTGAAAGGGCTCCCAAATTTCCCTTCACAAATTCTACAAAAAGAGGGTTTACATCATGCTGAGTCAAAATAAATGTTTAACTCTGTGAAAAG
This sequence comes from Pan paniscus, assembly GCF_029289425.2. Lineage (NCBI taxonomy): Eukaryota > Metazoa > Chordata > Mammalia > Primates > Hominidae > Pan > Pan paniscus. The sequence goes on along the minus strand of NC_073272.2, from coordinate 59,782,357 downwards.
AATGCTCACAACAGAATGCGGTTTCATAGATAGCTTCTTTCTAGTTTTTATCTGGGGATATATTGTTTTCCACTACAGGCCTCAATGGGATCCCAAATGCCCCTTTGCCAATCCTGCAAAAAGAGAGTTTCCTAACTGCTGAATCAAAATAAAGCTTCAGCTTTGTGAGTCACATACACACGTAGCAAAGCAGTTTCACAGAAAGCTTCTTTCTAGATTTTATCAGAAGATATTTGTTTTTTCACTGTTGGCATCATTGGGCTCCCAAATATTCCTATGCAGATCCTACAAAAAGAGTGTTTCCAACCTAGTGAATCGAAAGAACTCTTCACTTCTGTGAGATGAAATCACACATAGCAAAGCAGTTTCACAAATTGCTTCTTTCTAATTTTTATATGGGGATATTCGGTTTTTCACTATAGACCTCAATGAGCTCCCAGCTATTTGTTTGCAGATTGTACATAAAGAGTGTTTCCCACCTGTTGAATCAAAAGAAAGGTTAAACTCTGTGAAATGAATGCACATATCATAAAGTGGTTTCACAGACAGCTTCTTTCACCTTTTAATCTGAAGATATTATGTTTTTCACTATAGGCCTCAATGGGCTCCAATATGTCCCTTCACAAATTTGACTAAAAGAGTGTTTTCAACCTGCTGAATCAAAGAAAGATTTAATCCTTTGAGATGAATGCATGCATGGCAAAAGTGCTTCACACATCATGGCTTCTTTCTAGTTTTCATCTGGGGATAATTCATCTGAGGCCTATAGGCCTCAAGGGTCAACCAAATGTTCCTTTGCAGATTCTACAAAAAGAGTGTTTCCAACCTGCTGAATCAAAAAGAAGGTTTATTTCTGTGAGATGTATACACACATCACAAAGCAGTTTCACAGATAGCTCTTTCTAGCTTTTATCTGGGGATATTCTGTTTTTTGCTGTAGGCCTCAATGGGCTCCCAAATGTTTGTTCACGGATTCTACAAAAAGAGTGTTTCCAACCTGCTGAATCAAAAGAAAAAAATTTTAACTGTGTGAGATGAATTCACACATTGCAAAGTGGACTTGCAGGTAGCTTATTTCTAGATTTTATCTGGGGATATTTGTTTTATCACTGTAGGCCTCAATGGACTTCCAAATATCCCTTCGCAGATCCTACAAAAAGAGTGTTTCCAACGTGTTGAATCAAAAGAAACGTTTAACTCTGTGAGAGATATGCACACATTGCAATGCAGTTTTAGAGATAGCTTTTATCTAGTTTTTATTTGGGGATATTCAGTTTTTCACTGTACACCTCAATGGGCTCCTAAATGTTCCTTCACAGATCCTTCGAAAAGAGTGTTTCCAACCTGCTGAATTAAAAGTAGAGTTTAATATTGTGAGATGAATGCACACATCACAAAGCGGTTTCACAGATAGCTTTTTTCTAGTTTTCATCTGGAGATATTCTGTTTTTTACTATAGACCTAAATGAGCTCCAAATCGTCCCTTCAGAGATCCAAAAAGAGAGTAATTCCAATGTGCTGAATAAAACAAGTTTTTACTCTATGAGATGAATCCTCCTATTGCAAAGTGGTTTCAGACATAGAATATTTCTTGTTTTATCCAGGGATATTCAATTTTTCACTCTAGGCCTCAGGTGCTGACATATATCCGTCCTCTGGTTCTACAAAAAATAAGTTTCCAACCTGCCGAATCAAAAAGAATGTTTAACTCTGTGAGATGAATGCACACATCAAAAAGCGGTTTCACAGATAGCTTCTTTATAGCCTTTATCTGGGGATATTCTTTTTTTTCACTGTAGGCCTCAATGGGCTCTCATATGTCCCTGCATAGATTCTACAATAAGACTGTTTCCAACATGCTGAATCAAAAGAAAGGTTTCACCGTGTGAGAGGTGTGCCTGCATTGCAAAGCAGATTCACACATAGCTTCTTTCTAGTTTTTATCAGTGATATTTGTTTTTTCACTATTGGCCTTAATGGGCTTCCAAATGGTCCTTCACAGATCCTACAGAAAGAGTGTTTCCAACATGCTGAATGAAAAGAAAGGCCTAACTTTTTGAGATGAAAGCACACGTCATGAAGCAGTTTCAGAGATAACTTCTTTCTAGTTTTTACTTGGGGATATTTTGTTTGTCACTATTGGCCTAAATGGGCTCCCATGTGTCCCTTCATAAGTTCTACAAAAAGAGTGTTTCCAACCTGCTGAATCAAAAGAAATGTTTCACCCTTAGAGATATGTGCCTGCATTGTAAAGAAGTTTCACCCATTGCTTCTTTCTAGTTTTTATCTGGGGATGTTCTGTTTTTCACTACAAGCCTGCCTCAATGGGCTCCCAAATGTGCCTTTGAAGAATTTACAAAAAGAAGTTTTCCAACCTGCTGAATCAAAAGAAAGGTTTCAACCTTGAGAAAAATGCACTCATTGCAAAGGGGCTTCACAGATAACTTCCTTTTAGTTTTTACCTGGAGATATTCAGTTTTTCACTATGGGCCTCAATGGGCTCTGAAGTCTCCCTTTGCAGATCCTACAAAACTTGTGTTTCCTACCTGCTGAATCAACAGAAAGTTTTAAATCTGTGAGATGAATGCACATTTTGCAAAGCAGTTTCACAGATAGATTCTTTCTAGTTTTTATCTGGTGATATTTTATTTTTCACTATGGGCCTCATTAGTGTCCCATATGCTGCTTTGCAGATTCTACAAAAAGAGTGTTTCCAACATGCTGAATCAAAAGGAATGTTTAACTCTGTGAGTTGAATGCTCACATCACAAAGTGGTTTCAGAGATATCTTCTTTCTACTTTTTATCTGAGGATATTCTGTTTTTCACTATAGGCCTTGCTGGACTCCCAAATGTCCCTTTGCAGATTTCACAAAAGAAGTGTTACCAAGTTGCTGAATCAAAAGAAAGGTTTAACTTTGTGAGTTGAATGCGCACATCACTAAGCATTTTCAAAGATAGCTTCTTTCAACTTTTATCTTAGGATATTAAAATTTTCACTATAGTCCTCAGTGGGCTTTCAAATGTGCATTTGTAGATTCTCAAAAAAGAGTGTTTCCAGCCTACTGAATCAAAAGAAAGGTTTAACTCTTTGAGATGAATGTGCACAGTGCAAAGCGGTTTCACAGATTGCTTCCTTCTGGTTTTTATATGGGGATATTTGGTTTTTCACTGTAGGACTCAATGGGCTCCCAAATATCACTTTGCAGATCATACAACAAAGTGTTTCCAACCTGCTAAATCAAAAGAAAATCTTAACTCTGTGAGACGAATTCACGCATCACAAAGTGGTTTCAAAGATAGCTTATTTCTAGATTTTATCTGGGGATATTCGTTTTTTCACAGTAGGCCTCAATGGGCTTCCAAATGTCCCTTCGCAGATCCTACAAAAGAGTATTTCCAACTGCCGAATCAAAAGAAAGTTTTAACCATTTGAAGTGAATGCACACATGGCAGAGGAGTTTTACAGATAGCTTCGTTCCAGCTTTTATAGGGGGATATTCAGTTTTTCATTATAGGCATCACTGGGATCCCAAATGTCCCTTCACAGATTCTACAAAAAGAGTGTTTCTCACCTGTGGAATCAAAAGAAACGTTTAATTCTGTGGGATGAATGCATACCTCACAAAGCAGTTTCACAGGTAGCTTCTATCAAGTTTTTGTCTCAGGATATTCGATTTTTCAATATAGATCACAATTGGTTTTCAAATGTCCCTTAGCAGATTCTACAAAAAAGTGTTTTCAAGCTGCTGAATCAAAATAAATTTTTATCTATGAGAGATGAATGCACGCATCACTAAATGGTTTCACATATATCTTCTTTCTAGTTTTTACCTGGGGATGTTCAGATTTTCTCATTAGGCCCCAAAGTGGTTCGCAAATGTCCCTTCCCAGATTGTACAAGAAGATCGTTTTCAATCTGCCGAATCAAAACAAGGTTTGACTCTGTGAGTTGAATGCACACATTGCAAAGCTGTTTCACAGATACCTTCTTTCTAGTTTTTATCTTGGAATATTCAATTTTTAACTATAGGCACAAATGGGCTCCCAAATATCCCTTTGCAGATTTTACAAAAAGAGTGCTTCCAGCGTGCAGAATCAAAAGAAAGGTTTAGCCCTGTGCGATGAATTCACATATTGCAAGGCGGTTTTACAGATAGCTTCTTCCTAGTTTTTTTCATTGGATTTTTCGTTTTTCAATTTAGGCCTGGATGGGCACCCAAATATCCCTTCACATATTCTACACACACAAAAAAATTGTTTCCAAAAGGCTGAATCAAACAAAGTTTTAACTCTGCGAGATGAATGCACACATTGCATAATGGTTTCACAGATAGCTTTTTTCTTGTTTTCATGTGCATATATTATTTTTTCACTATAGACCTCAATGGGCTCCCAAATGTCCCTTCGCAGATTCTACCAAAAGAGTGTTTCCAACAGATTGACTCAAAATAATTTTTACCTCTGTGAGATGAATGCATTCATAGCAATGCAGTTTCATAGATCGCTTCTTTCTAGTTTTTATCTGGGGATATTTTGCTTTTCACTATAGGCCTCAATGGGCTCCCACATGTCTCTTCGCAGATCTCAAAGAAGACTGTTTCCAAACTGCCAAATCAAATGAAATTTTAACTCTTTGAGATGAATGCACACATCACAATGTGGTTTGACAGATAGCTTCTTTTTAGTTTTTATCTGGGGATGTTTGGTTTTTCACTGTAGGCCCCAATGGGCTCCCAAATATCCCTGCACAGATCCTACAATAAGTGTTTCCAAACTGCAGAATCAAAGCAAAGGTTTAAATCTGTGAGATGAACATACATATCACAAACTGGCTTTACAGATAGCTTTCTTCTAGTTTTTATCTGGGGATATTCTGTATTTCTCTATATCCCTCAGTGGGCTCCCAAATGTTCTTTTGTGGAAAAAGAGTGTTTCCAACCTGCTAAATAAAAAGCATGTTTTAACTTTGTCAGATGAATGCATATGTCACAAAGTGATATCACAGATAGCTTCTTTCTATTGTTTATCTGGCGATATTCTGTTTTTGACTACTGGTCTAAATGGGCTCCAAAATATGCCTTTGCATATTCTACAGAAAGAGTGTTTCTAACCTGCTGCATCAATAGAAAACTTTAATTTTTTGCAATGAATGCAAATATCACAAAGTGGTTTTACAAATAACTTCTTTTTAGTTTTTATCAGGGGATACTCAGTTTTTCACTACAGGCTTCAAAGGCCTCCCAAATGTTTCTTTGTCGACTCTAAAAAAAAGAGATTTTCCAAACTGCTGAATCAAAAGTTATGTTTACCTGTGTTAGATAAACTCACACAGAGCAAAGCTGTTTCACAGATAAATTGTTTCTATTTTTTATATTGGGATATATCATTTTGCACTCTAGGCCTCAATGGGTTCCCAAATATCCCTTTGCAGATTGTATAAAAAGAGTGTTTCCAACTTGCTGAATCAAAAGAATTGTTTAACTCTGTGAGATGAATGCACATATGGCAAAGCGGTTTCACACATAGCTTCTTTCTAGTTCTTACCAGGGGTATGCAGATTTTAACTTTAGGAGTCAATGGGCTCCCAAAGACGCTTAGTAGATTCGAAAAAAAAAGTGTTTCTAACCTGCTGAATCAAAAGAAACTTTATCTCTGTGGGATGAATGCACACATCCCAAAGCTGTTTCTCAGACAGATAGCTTCTTTCTAGTTTTTATCCAGGGATATTCGGTTCTTCACTATAAGCCTCAATGGACTCCCAAATATCCCTTCACAGATTCTACAAAAAAAAGTGTTTCCAAACTGCTGAATCCGAAGAAAATTTGACTACATGAGTTAAATGCATACAACACAAAGTGGTTTCACAGATAGTATCACTCTACTTTCATTTGGGGATATTCAGTTTTGCACTATAGGCCACAATGGGCTCCAAAATGTTCCTTCGCAGATTCTAGAGAAGAGTGTTTCCAACCTGCTAAATCAAGAGAATTGTTTAACTCTGTGAGATAAATGCACACATCATTAAGGCTTTTCACAGATATGTTCTTTCTAGCTTTTATGCTGGGATATTCTTTTTTTAATATAAGCCTCAAACAAAAGAAAACTTTAAATATAAAATGAAGGCACACATCACAAAATGGTTTCAGAGATAGCTTCTTTCTTGTTTTTATCTGGGAATATTTGGATATTCACTATAGGCCTCAAAGGGCTCTCACATGTCTCACCACAGATCCTACAAAGAGAGTGTTTCCAACCCACTGAATCAAAGAAAGGTTTAAATCTGTGAGATGAATGCACACATCACAAAGTGGTTTCACAGATAGCTTCTTTCTAGTTTTTATCTGGGGATATTCTGTTTGTCACTGTAAACCTCAATGGTCTCCCAAATATTTTTTCACAGATCCTACAAGAAAAATGTTTCTAACCTGCTGAAACAAAAGTAAGGTTTAACTCTGTTGAATTCATGCACACATTGTAAAGCAGTTTCACAGATAGCTTCCTTTTAATTTAACTGGGGATATTTGGTTTTTCACCATAGGTCTCAAAAAGCTCCCAAATGTTCCTTTCCAGATTCTACAAAAAGAGTGTTTACAACCTGCTGAACCAAAAGGCAGGCTTAACCCTGTTAGATGAACGCACACACCACAATGCAGTTTTACATATAGCTTCTTTCCAGCTTTTATCTGGGAATATTCGTTTTTTCACCACAGGATTCAATGAGCTCCAAATATCCCTTCACACATTCTACAAAAAAAGGTCTCCAATCTTCTGAATCAAAAGAAAGGTTTTACTTGATGACATTAATGCAAACATTACAAAGCGATTTTACAGATAGATGATACTTTCTGACGATATTCAATTTTTCTCTATGGGCTTCTACGGGCTCCCAAATGTCCCTTTGCAGATTCTACCAAAAGAGTGTTTCCAAACTGCTGAATCAAAAGAAAAGTTTAATGCTGTGTAGTGAATGCACAGACTGCAAAGCAGTTTCACAGTTAGCTTCTTTGTAGCTTTCATCTGGGGATATTCTTTTTCAATATAGGCCTCAATGGGCTCCGAAATGTTCCTTTGCATATTGTATAATAGTAGTGTTTCCAACCTACTGAATCAAAACTAATTTTTACCTCTGTCGAATGCACAGATCACAAAGTGATTTCACATATAGCTTCTTTCTAGTTTTTATCTGGGGATATTTGTTTTTCACTATAAGCCTCTATGGGATCCCAAATGTCTTTCTGCAGTTTCCAAGCTGCTGAATCAAAAGAAAGGATAAGCGCTCTGAGATAAATGCACACATTGCAAAGGGGTTTCACAGATAGCTGCTTTCTACTTTCTATCTGGGGATATTTGGTTTTTCACTATAGGCCTTAATGGGCTCCCAAATGTTTCTTTGCAGATTCTATGAAAACAGTGTTTCCAACTTGCTGAATCAAAAGAAAGCTTTAACTCTGTGAGATGAATGCATGCTTTGCAAAGCAGTTTCATAGATATCTTCTTTTTAGTTTTTATCTGTGTATATTCAATTTTTCCCTATGGGCCTCAATGGGCTCCAAAATGTCCCTTTGAAGATTCTACAAAAAGAGTTTTCCCAACCTGATGAATCAAAAGAAAGGTTTAACAGTGTGTGGTGAATGCACACATTGCAAAGCAGTTTCACAGATAGCTTCTTTGTAGTTTTTATCTGGGGATACTCAGTTTTTCACTGTAGGCCTCAATGGACAGCAAAATGTATTTTTGCAGATTTTGCAAAATTAGTGTTCCCAACCTGCTGAATCAAAAGAAAGGTTTACATATGTGAGAAAAATGCACACAGCACAAAGTTGTTTCACAGATAGCTTCCTTGCAGATTGCATCTGGGGATAAACAGTTTTTAACTATGAGCCTCAATGGAGTCCTAAATATCCTTTTGCAGTTTCTATAAAAAGAGTGTTGTCAAACAGCTGCATCAAAAAAAAAAGTTTAACCCTGAGAGATGAATGCACACATTGCAAAGTAGTTTTACAAATAGTTTCTTTTTACTTTTTATCTGGGGATATTCAGTTTTTACAGTATAGGCCTCAATGGGCTACAAAATATCTGTTCGAAAATTCTACAAAAAGAGTTTTTCCAACCTGATGAATCAAAAGAAAGGTTTAACTCTGTGCAATGAATGCACACATTGCAAAGTGGTTTCACAGATAGCTTCTTTCTAGTTTTTATCTTGGGATATCTTGTTTTTCACTATAAGCCTCTATGGGATCCCAATTGTCTTTTTGCAGTTTCTATAAAATAGTATTTCCAACCTGCTGCATCAAAAGAAAAGATAAACTCTGTGTGATGAATTCACACATCACAAAGCACTTTCACAGATTTGGGGGTATTCAATATTTCACCATAGGCCTCAGTGGACTCCCAACTTTCCTTTGGCAGATTCTACACAAAATTGTCTCCAACCTGCAGAATCAAAAGAAAGGTTTAACTGTGAGACGAATGAACACATCACAGCAATTTTGCAGACAGTTTCTATCTAGTTTTTATCTGTGGATATTTGGCTTTTCACTATAGGCCTCAATGGGCTCCTAAATGTCCTTTTGCAGATCCTACCAAAAGAGTGTTTCCAACCTGCTGAATCAAAAGATGGTTTAACCCTGTGAAATAAATGCACACATTGCATAGCAGTTTCGCAGATAGCTTGTGTCTAGTTTTTATCTGAGCATATTCTGTTTTTCACTATAGGCCTCAATGTACTCCCAAATGTTTCTTCATAGATGCTACAAAAAAAATTTTTCCAACCTGCTGAATCAAAAGGAAAGTTTAACTCTGTGAGATGAATGCACACATCACACAGCAGTTTCACAGATAGCTTCTTTCCAGTTTTTATTTGTGGATATTTTGTTTTTTACTGCAGCCCACACTGGGATCCCAAATGTCCCTTCACAGATTCTACAAAAAAAAAAATTGTTTCCAGCCTGCTGAATCAAAAGAAAGTTTTACCTCTGTGAGACAAATGCACACGTGGCAAAGCAGTTTCCCAGATAGCTTCTTTCTAGTTTTTAACTGGGGTTATTCAGTTTTTCACCATAGGCCTCAATGGGCTCCCAATGTCTCTTCGAAGATTCTACTAAAAGAATGTATCCAACCTGCTGAATCAAAAGACATGTTCAACTCTGAGATCAATGCACACGTGGAAAAGCAGTTTCCCAGATAGCTTCTTTCTAGTTTTTAACTGGGGTTATTCAGTTTTTCACCATAGGCCTCAATGGGCTCCCAATGTCTCTTCGAAGATTCTACTAAAAGAATGTATCCAACCTGCTGAATCAAAAGACATGTTCAACTCTGAGATCAATGCACACGTGGAAAAGCAGTTTCCCAGATAGCTTCTTTCTAGTTTTTAACTGGGGTTATTCAGTTTTTCACCATAGGCCTCAATGGGCTCCCAATGTCTCTTCGAAGATTCTACTAAAAGAATGTATCCAACCTGCTGAATCAAAAGACATGTTCAACTCTGAGATCAATGCACACATCACAAAGCAGTTTCACAGAGAGTTTCCTTCTAGTTTTCATCTGTGGATGTTTGGTTTTTCACTATAGGCCTGAAAGAGCTCCCAAATGTCCCTTCACAGATTCTACAAAAGGAGTGTTTCCAATCTGCTGAATCAAAAATAAGGTTTAACTCAGTGAGATGAATGCATACATTGCAAAGTGGTTTCACATGTAACTTCTTTCTATGTTTTCTCAGGGGATATTTTATTTTTCACAATAAGCCTCACTGGGCTCAGAAATGTCCTTCACAGATCCTACAAGAAGAGTGTTTCCCACCTGCTGAATCCAAAGAAAGGTTTGACTCTGTGAGCTGAATGCTCACTTCACAAAGCAGTTTCACAGATGGATTCTTTCTAGTTTTTATCATGGGACATTTGCTTTTCACTATAGGTTTTGGTGGGTTCAGAAATGTCCATTCTTAGACTCTACAAAAAGAGGGTTTTCACCCTACTGAATCAAAAAAAAGGTTTAACTTTGTGAGCTGAATTCGCACATCACAAAGCAGTTTCACAAATAGCTTATTTGTAGTTTTTCTCACAGGATATTGGGTTATAACTATACACCTCAGTGTGTTCAGAAATGTCCATTCTTAGATTCCACAAAAGGAGTGTTTCCAACTTGCTGAATCAAAAGAAATTTTAATTTGTGAGCTGAATCCACACATCACAAGGTAGTTTCACAGATAGTGTCTTTCTAGTTTTTATTGTGGGACATTAAATTTTCACTATAGGCCTCAGTGGGTTCAGAAATGTCCATTCTTAGGTGTTACAAAAAGAGTCTTTATCCTGCAGGGTCAAAACGAAGGTTTAACTCTGTGAGCTGAATCCACACATAACAGAGAAGTTTCACAGATAGCTTCTTTCTACTTTCTATTGCTGGATATTTGGTTTTCAGTGTATGCCTCAGTAGGCTCAGAAATATCCCTTCCCAGATTCTACAAAAAGAGTGTTTCCAATCTGCTGAACAACAACAAAAAAAAGTTTAGCTCTCTGAGATGAGTCCATAAAACACAAAGCAGTTTAAAACAAAGCTTCTTTCTACTTTTTATAGCTGGATATTCTCTTCTTTTTTACTATAGGCCTCAGTGTGCCCTGAAATGTCCCTTCACAGATTCAACAAAAAATGAGATTCCAACTTGCTGAATCAAACGACAGGTTTTACTTGGTGAGCTGAATCAACATATCAAAAAGCACTTTCACAGATAGTTTCTTCCTGGTTTTTACTGCAGGATATGCGGTTTTCACTATATGCCACAGAGGGTTCAGAAATGTTCCTTCACTCATTCTACAAAAAGAGTGTTTTCAACCTGCTCAATCAAAAAAAAGGTTTAACTCTTTGAGCTGAATCCACACATCAAGAAGCAGTTTCATAGGTTGCTTCTTTGTGGCTTTTATTGCAGGATATTCAGTTTTCAGTATACACCTCAGTGTGTTCAGAAATGTTCATTCTTTGACTCCACAAAAAGTGTGTTTCCAACCTGCTGAATCAAAAGAAAGGTTTAATTCAGTGATCTGAATCCCCACATCACAAAGCAGCTTTACAAATTGTGTCTTTCTAGTTTTTCTCACAGGATATTTGGTTTTCACTACCAGAATCAATGTGTTCAGAAATGTCCATTCTTAGATACTACAAAAAAAAGTGTTCCCAACCTGCTGAGTCAAAACAAATGTTTAACTGTGTGAGCTGAATCCACCCATCACAAAGCAGTTTAACTGATAAATTCTTTCCAGTTTTTCTAGTTTTTATACAAGGATATTGGGTTTTCATTGTAGGCCTCAGTAGGCTCAGAAATGTGTCTTCCCAGATTCTACAAAAAGACCTGCCTAATCGAAAGTAAGGTTTAACTTTGTGAGCAAAATCCACAAATCGCAAAGCAGTTTCACAGATAGGCTCTTTGTAGTTTTTAGCTTGGGATATTCAGTTTTCACTATATTCCTCAGTGGGTTCAGAAATGTCCATTCATAGACTCCTAAAAATGAGTGCTTCCAACCTGATGAAAGAAAAGAAAGGTTTAGTTCTGTGAACTGTATCCACACTTCACAAAGCATTTTCACAGATAGCATCTTTCTGCTTTTTATCATTGATATTCAGTTTTCACTATATGCCCCAGTGGTTTCAGAAATGCCCATTCTTAGATTCTATAAACAAGTGTTTCCCACCTGCTGAATCAAAAGAAATTTTTAACCCTGTGAGCTGTATCGACACTCCAAAAATCAGTTTCACAGATACCTTTTTTCTAGTTTTTATCATGGGATATTATCTTTTTCACTTTAAGTCTCAGTGCACCCCCAAATGTCCCTTTGCAGTTTCTATAAAAAAAAGTTTTTCCAACCTGCTGCATCAAATAAAGATTTAACTTTGTGAGCTGAATCCACATAGCACAAAGGAGATTCACAGATAGCTTCTTTCTAGTTTTTATCACAGGATACTTGGTTTTGACTATAAGTCTCAGTGAGTTCAGAAATGTCCATTTTTGGATTCTACAAAAAGAGTGATTCCAACTTGCTGAATTAAAGGAAAGATTTAACTCTGTGAGCTGAATCCACACATCACAAAGCAGTTTCACAGGCAGCTTCTTTCTAGTTTTTATCCTGGGATATTCAGCTTCCACTATAGGCCTCAGTGGGTTCAGAAATGTCTCTTCTAGATTATAAGAAAAGAGTATTACCAACCTGCTGAATCAAAACAATGCTTTAACTCAGTGAACTGAATTCACTCATCAAAAAGCAGTTTCACAGATAGCTTCTTCCTAGTTTTTATCGTGGGATATTTGTTTTCTCTGAATAGGCCAAACTTCGCTCTGAATTGTCCCTTCACAGATCTACAAAAAGATTGTTACCAAACTGTTGCATCAGAAGAAAGTTTAATTTTGAGATCTGAATCCACACATCACAAAGCAGTTTCACAGATAGCTACTTTCTGGTATTTATTACGGAATATTAGGTTTTCAACAAACACTTCAGTTGGTTCAGAAATGTCCATTCTTTGATTCCACAAAAAGTGTGTTTCCAACCTCCTGAATCAAAAGAAATGTTTATATCTGTGAGGTGAATACACACATTACAAAGCAGGTTCACAGATAGCATCATTTTACTTTTTATCACTGGATATTCAGTTTTCACTATAGGACTCTGTGGGTTCAGAAATGTTCATTCTTGGATTCTACAAAAAAAGTTTTTCCAACTTGATGAATCCAAAGAAAGGTTTACCTCTGAGAGCTGTATCAACACATCACAACGCAGTTTCACTGACAGCCCCTTTCTAGTACTTATTGTGGAATATTCTGTTTTTCACTTTAATTCTCATTACACCCCCAAATATCCCTTTGCAGATTCTACAAAAAGAGTGTTTCCAAAATGCTGAATCAAAAGAAAGGTTTATCTCTTTGAGCTGAATCCATACATCAAAAAAATTTTTCACAAATAACTTCTTTCTAATTTTATTGTGGGCTACTCAGTTTTCACTATAGGCCTCAGTGGGTTCAGAAAAGCCCCTTCATAGATTATACAGAAAGAGTGATTCAAACACACTGAATCAAAATAAAGGTTTAACACAGTGAGCTTAATCCGCACATCACAGATCAGTTTCACAGATAGCTTCTTTTTCATTTTTATCATGGGATAGTCTGTTTTTCTTTATAGGCCTCTGTGCACTCCGAAATGTTCCTTCGCAGAGTATACAAAAAGAGTGTTTCCAACCTGTGGAATCAAGACAAAAGTTTACCACTGTGAGCTGACTCCTCAAATCAAAAAGAAGTTTCACAGGTAGATTATTTCTAGTTTTTATCATGGGATATTCAGTTTTCACTATAGGTTTCAGAAGGCTCAGAAATGTCCACTTACAGATTCTACAAAAAGAGTGTTTCCAACCTACTGAATCAAATGGAAGATTTAACTCTGTGAGTCGAATTCACCCATCACAAAGGAGTCTCACACATAGCTTTTTGTGGATTTTTTCACGGGATATTCAGTTTTCAACAAACATTTCAGTGGGTTTAGAAGTGTTTATTCTTAGATTCCACAAAAAGTGTGTTTCCAACTTGCTGAATCAAAAGAAAGGTGTAACTCTGTGAGCTGAATACAGGCATCACAGAGCAGTTTGACAGTTAGCACAGTTCACTTTTTATAGCTGGATATTCGGTTTTCACTTTGGGACTTAGTGGGTTCAGAAATGTCCATTCATAGATTCTACAAAAGATGTTTTATCAACCTGCTTAATCCAAAGAACAGTTTGCCTCTGTGAGCTGTGTCAACACATCACAAAGCAGTTTCACAGACAGCTTCTCTCCAGTTTTTATCACAGGATATTCCATTTTCACTATAGGCCACAGTGGTCTCAGAAATATCTTTTCACCGATTCTAGAAAGAAAGTGTTTCCAACGTGCTGAATCAAAAGAAAGCTTTACCTCTGTGTGCTGAATCCACACATCACAAGGCAGTTTCACAGATAGATTCTCTTTTGTTTTTATTGCGGGATAGTTGGCTTTCACTATAGGCCTCATTTGATTCAGAAATGTCCCTTCCCAGATTCTACAAAAAGAGTGTTTCCAACCTGCTGAATCAGCAGAAAGGTTTAACTCTGTGAGCTGAATCCATACAAAATAAAGCAGTTTCACAGATAGCTTCTTTCTACTTTTTATTGTGGGATATTCAGTTTTTGCTATAGTGGATTCAGTGGATTCAGAAATGTCCATTCCTAGATTCTACAAAAAGGGTGTTTCCAACCTACTGAATCAAAAGAAAGGTGTAACTATGTGAGCTGAATCCACACTCAACAAAGCAGGTTCACAGATAGCTTTTTTCTAGTTTTTGCCACTATAGGCCTCAGTGGGTTCAGAAATGTCCCTTTCGAGATTCTACAAAAAGATCGTTTCCAACCCGCTGAATCAAAAGAAAGGTTTAACCCTGTGAGCTGAATCCACACATCACAAAGCAGTTCCAGAGATAGGTTCTTTCTGCTTTTTATCCTCAGATATTTGGTTTTCACCATAGGCCTCACTGGGTTCAGAAATGCTCATTCTTAGATTCTGCAAAAAGAGTGTTTCCAACATACTGAATCAAAGAAAGGTTTAATTCTTTGAGCTGAATCCACATATCACAAAACACTTTCACAGATAACTTCTTTCTAGTTTTTATGACGGGATATTTGGTTTTTCTTCATAGGCCTCTGTTCGCTCCAAAATTTTCCTTCACAGATTCTACAGAAAAAAGGGTTTCCAACCTGTTGAGTCAATAGAAAGGTTTAACTCTGTGAGCTGCATCCACGCATCACAAAGCAGTTTCACAGATAGCTTCTTTCTAGTTTTTATTGCGAGATATTTGGTTTTTCACTTTAAGCCTAAGTACGCCACCAAATGTCCCTTCACACATTCTACCAAAAGAGTGTTTCCAACCTGCTTAGTCAAAAGAAAGCTTTAACTCTGTGAGCTGAATCCACACATCACAAAGCTGTATCACAGATAGCTTCCTTCTACTTTTTATCATGGGATATTCAGTTTTTACTATGTGCCTCAGTGGGTTCAGAAATGTACATTCTTAAATTCTACAATAAAAATGTTTCTAACCTGCTAAATCAAAAGAAAGGTTTAACTCTGTGAGCTGTACCAACACATCACAAAGCAGTTTCACAGATGGATTCTTTCTAGTTTTTATTGCCACATATTCTGTCTTTCACTTTCATCCTGAGTACACCCCCTATGTTCCTTCTCAGGTTCTACAAAAAGAGCATTTCGAACCTGGTGAATCAAAAGAAAGTCTTAAATCTTTGAGCTGAATCCACACATCTCAAAGCAGTTTCAGAGATAGCTTCTTTGTAGTTTTTTTTGTGGGATATTCAGTTTTCATTATATGCCTCAGTGGGTCTAGAAATTTCCATTTTTAGACTCCACAAGAAGAGTGTTTCCAACCTGCTGAATCATAAGAAAGTTTTAACTCTTTGAGCTCAATCCACACATCTCAAACCAGTTTCATAGCTTCTTTTTAGTTTTTATCACGGGATATTTGGTTTTCATGATACTCCTCAGTGGGTTCAGATATATCCATTCTTAGATTCTACAAAAAGAGTGCTCCTAACCTGCTGAATCAAAACTAAGGTTTAAATGTGAGGTAAATCCACAAAAAACAAAGAAATTTCATAGATAGCTTCTTTCTAGTTTTGATTGTGGGATATTCAGTTTTCACTGTAGGCCACAGTAGGCTCAGAAATGTCTTCCCAGATTCTGCAGAAAGAGTGTTTCCAACCTGCTAAATCAAAAGAAAAGTTTAACCCTGGGAGCTGTATCAACACATCCCAAAGAAGTTTCACATACTGTTTCTGATTTTTATCATGGAATATTCTGTTTTCACTATAGGTTTCAGTGGTTTCAGAAATGTCCGTTCTTAGATTGTACAAAAAGAGTGTTTCCCCCCTGCTGAATAGAAGATGTTTAACTCTGTGCGCTGAATCCACAAATCACAAAACCGTTTCACAGATAGCTTCTTTCTAGTGTCTTTCACTGGAAATTCAGTTTTTCTTTATAGGCCTTAGTGCACTCTGAAATATTCCTTCTCAGATTCTACCAAAAGAGGGTTTCCAACCTGCTGAATCAAAAGAAAGTTTAAATCTGTGAGCTGAATCCACACATAAAAAAAGCAGTTTCAGAGATAGCTTCTTTCTAGTTTTTATCATGGGATATTTTGTTTTCACTATAGGCTCCAGGAGGCTCAGAAATGTCCCCTCCCAGATTCTACAAGAAGAGTGTTTCCAACCTTGTGAATCAAAAGAAAGGTTTAACTCTGTGAGCTGAATCCATACATAAAAAAGAAGTTTCACAGATAGCTTCTTTCTACTTTTTATTGTGGGATATTTGGTTTTCACTATAGGCCTCAGTGGGTTCAGAAATGTCCGTTCTTAAATTCTACAAACAAGTTGATTTCAATCTGCTGAATCAAAAGAAAGTTTTAACTCTGTGTGGTGAATCCACACATCTCAAAGCAGATTCAAACATAGATTCTGGTGTTTATCACGGGATATTTAGTCTTCACTATCGATCTCAGAGGGCTCAGAAACGTCCATACATAGATTCTACAAAAAGAGTGCTTCCAATCTGCTCAACCAACAGAAAGGTTAAACTGTGAGCTGCATCCACACATCACAAGGCATTTTCACAGCTAGCTTCATTCTAGATTTTATCACAGGATACTTTGTTTTCCCTATAGGCTTCTGTGAGTTCAGAAATGTTTCTTCGCAGATTCTGCAAAAAGAGTGTTTGAAATCTGTGGATCCAAAAAAAAAATATTTAACTCTATGAGCTGAATCCACACATCACAAAGCAGTTTCACAGATAGCTTCTTTCTACTTTTTATCGTGGGTTATTCAGTATTTCACTATAGGCCTCAGTGCACTCCAAAATTTCCCTTCTCAGATTCCACAAATAGAGTGTTTCCAAACTGCTGAATCAAAAGAAAGGTTTAACTCTGTGAGCTGAATCCACACATCACAAATCAGTTCCACAGACACGTTGTTTCTCGTTTTTATCATGGGATATTCGTTTTTTCACTATAAACCTCAGTGTGTTCAGAAATGTCCCTTCACAGATTATACAAAAAGAGTGTGGACAACCAGCTGAATCAAAAGAAAGGTTTAACTCTGGGAGCTGAATCCACACATCACAAAGCTGTTTCACAGAGAGCTTCTGTCTTTTTTTTTTTTTTTTTTTATCGAGGGATATTTGGTTTTCACTAAACAAATCAGTGGGTTCAGAAATGTCCATTCTTAGAGTCCACTAAAAAGTGTTCTTAATCTTTTGAATCAAAAGAAAAGTTTAACTCTGTGAGCGGAATCCACAGATGAAAAGCTTTTTCACAGATAGCTTCTTTGTAGTTATAATCACTGGATATACAATTTTCACTGTAGGCATCAGTGCGTCCAGAAATGTCCATTCTTAGATTCTACAGAAAGAGTCATTCCAACCAGCTGAATCAAAAGAAAGGCTCAACTCTGTGAGCTGAATGCACACATCACAAAGCTGTTTCACAGATAGATAGCTTCTTTATAGTTTTTTTTTTTGTGAGATATACAGTTTTCAGTATATACCTCAGTGGGTTAAAAATGTCCATATTTTGATTTTACAAAAACAGTGGTTCCAAACCTCTCAATCAAAAGAAAGTTTTAACTCTGTGAGACGAATATGCAGATCTCAAATCAGTTTCACAGATAGCTTCTTCATAGTTTTTAATCGCTGGATATATGGTTTTCACTATAGGCCTCAGTAGGTTCAATAATGTCCCTTTGCTGATTATACAAAACAGTTTTTCCTACATGCGGAATTAAAAGAAAGGTTTAACTCTGTGAGCTGAATCCACACATCAAAAAGCAGTTTCACAAGTAGCTTCTATCTAGTTTTTATCATGGATTATTTGGTTTTCACTATACACCTCAGTGGGTTCAGAAATGCCCATTCTTGGGTTCCACAAAAAGAGTGCTTCCAAACTGGTGAATAAAAAGAAAGGTCTAACTCTGTGAACTGAATCCACAGATAACAAAGCAGTTTCACAGATAGCTTTTTGTAGTTTTCATCGCTGGATATCTAGTTTTCACTGTAGGCTTCAGTGTGTTCAGAAATGTGCATTGTTAGATTCCAAAAGAAGAGTGTTTCCGACCTGATGAATCAAAAGAAAGGTTTAACTCTTTGAGCTGGATCCACACATCAAAAAGCAGTTTCACAGAGAGCTTTTTGTAGTTTTCATTGCTGGATATCCAGTTTTCACTGTAGGCTTCAGTGTGTTCAGAAATGTGCATTGTTAGATTCCAAAAGAAGAGTGTTTCTGACCTGATGAATCAAAAGAAAGGTTTAACTCTTTGAGCTGGATCCACACATCACAAAGCAGTTTCACAGATAGCTTCTTTGTGGTTTTTATCAGGGGATATTCAGTTTTTCTCTACAGGTCTCAGTGCACTCCAAAACGTCTCTTTGCAGATTCCATTTTAAAAAGGGTTTCCAACCTGTGGAATGAAAAGAAAGGTTTAATCCTGTGAGCTGAATCCACACATCACAAAGCAGTTTCATAGATGCTGTCTTTCTAGTTTTTGTCACGGG
The DNA here is from genome assembly GCF_029289425.2 of Pan paniscus. Classification (NCBI taxonomy): domain Eukaryota; kingdom Metazoa; phylum Chordata; class Mammalia; order Primates; family Hominidae; genus Pan; species Pan paniscus. Next base: position 59,763,757 of record NC_073272.2, on the reverse strand, counting down.
TTATACGGTTTTCACTATAGGCCTCAGTGGGCTCAGAAATGTCCCTTCCCAGATTCTACAAAAAGAGTGTCTTTTGTCTCAACCTGCTGAGACAAAAGAAATGTTTAACCCTTCCGGGCTCAGCGCAGGGGCTGCAAAGAAGGAACTGACCTCCAGTGGAGGACCCACGCCTCCCCTTCAGCCTCACCAGTATTTTCCTCGGGCTGACTCAATATCCCCCTGAAAGACTGGGGTCCTCTCCAAGTCCCCTGGGGGAATTCTTGCCACCATGGTGTGCCCCCATGGGAGAGGCACACTCTCTGGGTGAAAGCAAGGGACTCCAAAACTCCCTCAGGCTTGGTGCAGGGGCTGCGCAGAAGGCACTGGCATCCGGCGGAGGATGCCAGCCTCCTGTTCGGCCTTGCCACTTTTTTCCTTGGACTACCTCAATGTCCCCCGAAAGCACGGTGTCATTTCCCAGTCACCCGGATGATTTCTTGCTGCTTTGGTGTGTCCCCTGTGGGAGAGACACGAACCCTGGATGAAAGCTAGAGACTCCACAACTCCCCCGGGCCCAGCACATTGGCATCTGGTGGAAGACCCCCGCCTCCTCTTTGGCCTTGCCAGTTATTTCCTCAGGCTGCCTCAACATCCCTTTTAAAGCCTGGCATTTGGTCCCTGTCCCCAGGGGAAATCTTGACACTTCGGCACTCCCCCCATGGGAGAGACACACACTCTAGGTGAAAACCAGGGACTCCATGACACTCCCTAGCCCAGTGCAGAGGCTGTCCTGAAAGCCCTGGCCTCTGGTGGAGGACCCCTGTCTCCTCTTTGGCCTTGCCACTTTTTTCCACAGGTTGACCCAGCGTCCCTCTGAAAGCCTGGCATCTTATCCCCAACTCTGGGGGGACTTCTTTCTGCATTGGGCTGCCCCCTGTGAGAGAGACATGCACCCTGAGTGAAAGCCAGGGACTCCACGACACCCTGGGCCCAACGAAGGAACTGCCAGGAAGGCACTGGCCTTCGGTGGAAGACCCCAGCTTCCTCTTCAGCCTCACCACTTTTGTCTTCAGGATGCCTCAACGTCCCTTTGAAAGCCTGGCATCCTGTTCCCATCACTTGGTGGAATTCTTTCCCTCTTTAGGCTGTTCCCCATGGGAGACTCATGCATCCTGGGTGAAAACCAGGGTCTCCACAACCCCCTGGGCCCAGCACATGGTGCTCGAGAAGGCAATGGCCTCCAGTGGAGGATGGCAGCCTCCTCTTTGACCTCGCCGGTTTTCTCCTTGGGCTGCCTCAAATTCCCCCTAAAAGCCTCTCGTCCAGTCCCTGTCCTCCTGGGGAGCTTTTGCCCCTTTGGGGTGACCCCCATGGAGAAGACATGCACCCTTGGTGAAAGCCAGGGACTCCACAACACCCCGGGACTGGCACAGGGGCTGCCGGCAGGCACTTGCCTCCAGTGGAGTACCCCAGCCTCCTCTTCAGCTTTGCTGCTTCTTTTTTTGGGCTGCCTCAACTTCTTCCACAAAGCCTGGCTTCCTGTTTTTTTTCTCCAGGGACGTCTTTACTTTTTGGGCTGCCCCTCGTGGGAGACACGCAACCTGGGTTAAAACCAGGGACTCTACTACTCTCCCTGGCCCGACGCAGGGGCTGCTGGGAAGGCAATGTCGTCTGGTGGATGACCCCAGCCTTCTCTTCAGCGTCGCTGCTTTTATCCTCTGGCTGCCTCAATGTCCCCCTGAAAGCCTGGCGTCCTGTCCCCATACCCCGGTGGACTTCTTGCCACTTTAGGATGTTCCCCGTAGGAGAGACACACTCCCTAGGTTAAAGCCAGGGACTCCACAAACCCCCTGGGCCCGGCGCAGTGGCTATTGGGAAGGCAATGGTTTCTGGTGGAGGACCCCAGCCTCATCTTCAGCCTGACTACTTTTTTCCTCGGGCTGCCTTAATGTCCCCCTAAAAGCCTGGCATCTCCCTGCCCCCCGGGGTCTTCCTGCTGCTTTGGGGTGCCCCCATGGGAGAAACACGCACCCTAGGTGAAAGCCAAAGACTCCATGACCCCCTCTGGGCCCAGCGCAGGGGCTGCAGACAAGGCACTGTCCTCTGGTGGAAGACCCCAGCCTCCTCTTTGGCCTTGCCAGTTTCTTCTTCAGGCTGCCTTAACGTCCCCCTGAAAGCCTGGAGTCCTGTCGCTGTCCCTTGGGGGAATTCTTGCTGCTATGGCTTGCCCCCGTGGGAGGGACACGCACCCTGAGTGAAAGCCAGGGACTCCACGACCCCACCCCTGGGCCCAGCGCAGGGGCTGCCCAGAAGGCATGGGCCTCTGGTAGAGGACCCCAGCCTACTCATCATCCTCACCACTTTTATCCTCAGGCTGCCTCAAAATCCCACTGAAAGCCTGGCGTCCTGTTCACGTCCCTTGGGGGACTTCTTGACACTTTGCTCCCCTTAGGAGTGACACACACCATGGGTGAATGCCAGGGACTCCACAACTCACTCGGGCCCCTCGCCAGAGCTGCCGGAAAGGCACTGACCTCTGGTGGAGGATCCAAGCCTACTCTTCAGCCTTGCCGCTTTTTTCCTTGGGCTGCCTCAACCTCCCCCTGAAAGCCTGGTGTCCTGTAACTTTTCCCCTAGGGATATCTTCCCACTTTGCGGTGCCCCCCATGGGAGAAACACACACCCTTGGTGAAAGCCAGGGACTCCACGACCCCCTTGGGCCCGGCTCTGGAACTGCTGGAAAGGCACTGGTCTCTGGTAGAGTACACCAGCCTCCTATTCGGACTCGCCACTTTTTTCCTCCAGCTGCCTCAATGTCACCCTGAAATCCTGGCATCGTGACCACGTCCCTCGGGGACTTCTTGCCATGTTGGGCGGCTGCCTGTGGGACAGACACACACCCTGTGTGAAAGCCAGGGACTCCACAACCCTGCAGGGCCCAGGACAGGAGCTGCCGGGAAGGTACTGGCCTCCAGTGGAAGACTTCAGCCTCCATTTCAGCCTCGCCGCTTTTTTCCTTAGGCTGCTTCAACGTACCCCTGAAAGCCTGGCATCATGTTTCAGTCACTCGGGATACTTATTGCCACTTTGGGGAGCCCCCCCGTAGGAGAGACATGCACCCTGCATGCGTGGCCTGAGAAAAAAGTGGTGAGGACAAAGAGGAGACCAGGATGCCCCACCAGAAGACAGCACTTTCCCGGCAGCCCCTGTGCATGACCCAGGTGGGTGGTGGAGTCCCTGACCCCACTAGGGGTGTGTGCCTCTCCCACAGAAGGCACCACAAAGCAGCAAGAAGTCTCCCAGGGAACAGAGATAGGCAGCCAGGCTTTCAGAGGGGAGGTTGAGGCAGGCTTGGGACAAAATAGGGAAGGCCAAAGAGGATGACTGGGTGCCTCGCCAGAGGTCAGTGCCTTCCTGGAAGCTCCCGAGCCCGATCTGGGGGAGTCCTGACGTCCCTGGCCCTCATGCAGGGTGCGTGTCTCTGCCACAGAAGGCACCTTAAAGCAGCAAGAAGTCCCCAGGGGACAGAGACAGGCGGCCAGGCTTTCAGGGGGAGGATGAAGTAGGCCTGGGACAAAAGCGGCGAGGCCAAACGAGGTCAGGGTGCCCCACAGGAGGTCAGGGCCCTCCTAACAACCCCTGCGCCCAAACCTGGGGGGGTCGTGGAGTCCCTGGCTCCCACCAGGGGCACGTGTCTCTCCCACCGAAGACACCACAAAGCTGCAAGAATTCTCCCGGTGGACAAAGACAGGCGGCTAGGCTTTCAGGGGGAAGTTGAGGCAGGCCTCAGACAAAAGCAGTGAAGCCAAAGAGGAGGCCCAGGTGACCCGCTGGAGGTCAGGGCCTTCCTGGCAGCCCCCGCACCTGACACGGGGCCGGGTGTTGTAATATCCCCGGCTCCCAACAGTGGTGCGTGTCTTTCACTGAAGGCACCCCAAATCCGCAAGGAGTCCCCCTAGGGATGGAGACAGACAGCCAGGCTTTCAAGGGGAGTTTGAGGCATGCCTGAGACAAAAGCGGCAAGGAAAAAGACAAAGCCTGGGTGCCCTGCCATAGGTCAGGGCCTTCCCGACAGCCCCAGTGCCAGACTCAGGGGAGGAGTCCTGGCTTCTTCCACGGGTGCATGTCTCTCCCACCGAAGGCACCCCAATGCAGAAAGAATTCCCCCAGGGGATGGAGACAGGTGTCCAGGCTTTCAGGGGGAGGTTGAGGCAGGCCAGAGACCAAAGCAATGAGGCCAAAGAGAAGGCCTGGGTGCCACACCGGTAGTTGGGGCCTCCCCGGCAGTTCCCTTTCCCGACCTGGGGGTATTGTGCAGTCCCTGGTTCCCACTTGGGGTGCGTGTCTCTCCCACCCAAGTCAACCCAAAGTGTCACTCAGTCCCCCAAGGGACAGAGACAGGCGGCCAGGCTTTCAGGAGGAGGTTGAGGGAGGGCTGGGACAAAACAGGTGAGGCCAAAGAGGAGGCTGGGGTGCCCCAACTAAGGTCAAGGTCTTCCTGGCAGCCCCCATACCCGATCTGGTGTGGTCGTAGAAATTCTGACTCCCACCCAGGGTGCGTGTCTCTCCAAACGAAGTCCTGCCAATCTGCAAGAAGTCCCCCGGGAGACGGAGACAGGTGGCCAGGCTTTCAAAGGGAGGTTGAGGCAGGCCTGGGACAAAAGCAGCAAGGCTAAAGAGGAGGCCATGGTGCCCTGCCAGAGGTCAGGGCCTTCCCAGCAGGCCCTGCACCCATCCCAGAGTTGGTCGGGGAGTCCCTGGCTCCCATACAGGGTGTGTGTCTAACTCACCAAAGGCACCCTGAAATGGCAAGAAGACTTCTGGCAGACGGAGACAGGCAGACAGGCTTTCACGGGGAGGTTTAGACAGGCCTGGGATAAAAGCAGCAAAGCCAAAGAGGAGGCCAGGGTGCCCCAACGGAGGTCACGGCCTTCCTGGCTGCCACCATGCCCGACCCTTGGGTGGTCGTGGAGTCTGTAGCTCCCACCCGGAATGCATGTTTCTCCAACTGAAGCTATCCCAAAGCTGCAGAAAGTCCCCTGGGGGACAGAGACAGGCAGCCAGGCTTTGACGCAAAGGTTGAGGCAGGCCTGGGACAAAAGCAGCGAGGCCAAATAGGAGGCCGAGGTGCACTGCCAGCAATCAGGGCCTTTTTGGAAGCATTTGCTCTCGACTCGGTGGTGTCGTTGAGTCCCTGTCTATTACATGAGGTGTGTGTCTCAACCACCAACGGCACTCCAAACTGGCAAGAAGTCCTCTGGGGGATGGAGGCAAGTGGCCAAGCTTTCAGGGGGGAGGTTGAGGCAGGCCTGGGACAAAAGTGGCAAATCCAAAGAGGAGGCCAGGGTGCCTAGCTGGAGGCCAGGGCCTTCCCATCAGCCACTGAGCCTGACCCGCGGACGGGTCATGCAGTCCCTGGCCCAAACCCGGGGTATGTGTCTCTCCCACTGTAGGCACCCCAAAGCGGCAAGAAGTCCCACTGGAGATGAAGACAGGCAGCCAGGCTTTCAGGCAGAGGTTGAGGCAGGCCTGGGACAAAAGCAATGAGGCCAAAGAGGAGGCTCGGGTGACCTGCTGGATGTCAGGGCCTTCCTGGCAGCCACTGCGCCCCACCCAGGGAGTCGGGGAGCCCCTGGTTTCCACTCAGTGTGCGTGTTTCTCCCACTGAAGGCACCATAAAGCAGCAAGAAGTCCCCAGGGAAACAGAGACAGGCGGCCAGGCTTTCAGGCAGAGGTTGAGGCAGGCCTGGAACGAAAGCAGCCAGGCCAAAAAGGAGGCCCAGGAGCCATGCCGGAGGTCAGGGCCTTCCCAGTGGAACCCGCACCTGATCTGGGGTGGTCGTGGAGATTCTGGCTCCCACCCGGGGTGTGGGCCCCTCCAAACAAAGTCCCCCCGAGCTGCAAGAAGTACTCCAGGGGTCGGAAACAGGCGGCCAGGGTTTTAGGCGGAGGTTGAGGCAGGTCTGAGACAAAAGCGGTGAGTCAAAAGAGGAGGCCGGGGTGCTTTGCTGGAGGTCAAAACCTTCCCGGCAACCCCTGCATCCAAACCAGGGGGGGTTGTGGAGTCCCTGGCTCCCAGCCATGGTGCGTGTCTCTCCCACCAAAGGCACCCAAAAGTGGCAAGAAATCCCCTATGGGAGAAAGAAAAAGGTGGCCAGGCTTTCAAGCGGCAGTTGAGGCAGGCCTGGCACAAACACAGTGAGGCAAAAGAGGATGCCGGGTTGCCCCTCCAGAGGTCAGTGGCTTCCCAGCAGCCCTCATGCTCAATTTTGGGGGATTGTGGTGTCCCTGGCTCTCATGTAGAGTGCATGTCTCTCCCACAGAAGGCACCTGAAAGTGGCAAGAAGTCCCTTAGAGGACAGAGACAGGAGGCCAGGCTTTCATGGGGAGGTTGAGGCAGGCCTGGGACAAAAGCAGAGAGGCCAAAGAGGAGGTCAGGGTGCCCTGCAGGAGGTCAGAGCCCTCCCAACAACCCCCATGCCAGAACCGGGGGCTTCATGGAGTCCCTGGCTCCCACCCAGGGTGGGTGTCTCTCCCACCGAAGACACCCCAAAGCTGCAAGAAGGCCCCTGGGGGACAAAGACAGGCAGTGGCGAGGCTTTCTGAGAGAGGTTGAGGCAGGCCTCGGACAAAAGCAGCGAGGCGAAAGAGGAGGCCTGGATGACCTGCCGGAGGTCAAGGCCTTCCTGGCAGCCCCTGTGCCTGACACGGGCCGGGTTCATAGTGTCCCTGGCTCCCACCACAGGTGCGTGTCTCTTTCAATGAAGGCACCCCAAATTGGCAAGAAGTCCCCCGGGAGATGGAGACAGGCAGCCAGACTTTTAAGGGCAGTTTGAGGCATGCCTGGGACAAAAGCAGTGAGGAAAAAGACAAGGCCGGGGTGCTCTGCCGTAGGTCAGGGCCTTACCAACAGCCCCTCCGCCGGACCCGGTGGGCGAGTCCTGGAGTCCCTGGCTTCCACCACGGGTGCATGTCTCTCCCACTAAAGGCACCCCAATGTGGAAAGAATTCCCCCGGGAGACAGAGACCGATGTCCAGGCTTTCAAGGAGAGGTTGAGGCAGGCCAGAGACCAAAGCAGTGAGGCCAAAGAGAAGGCCTGGGTGCCATGCTGGAAGTCAGGGCCTCCTCGGCAGTTCCTGCTCCTGACCCGGGGGCATCGTGGAGTCACTGGTTCCCACCCAGGGTGCATGTCTCTCCCACCGAAGGCAACCCAGAGTGGCAAGCAGTCCCCCAAGAGATAGAGACAGATGGCCAGGCTTTCAGGAGGAGGTTGAGGCAGGCCTGGGACAAAAGCGGCGAGGCCAAAGAGGAGGCTGGGGTGCCCCACCAGAGGTCAAGGTCTCCCTGGCTAGCCCTGTGCCCATCCCAGGGGGGTCGGGGAGTCCCTGACTCCCACCCTGGATGCATGTCTATCCCATTGAAACCACGGCAAAATGGCAAGAAGACTTCTGGGGGATAGAGACAGGCAGACAGGCTTTCAGGGGGAGGTTTAGACAGGCCTGGGACAAAAGTGGCAAGGCCAAAGAGGAGGCCAGGGTGCCCCAACAGAGGTCACAGCCTTCCCGGCTGCCACGGCACCTTACCCTCGGGTGGTCGTGGAGTCCATAGCTCCCACCCGGAATGCGTGTCTCTCCCACCAAAGGCACCCCAAAGTGGCAAGAAGTCCCCCAGGAGACGGAGACATGTGGCCAGGCTTCCAGGGGAAGGTTGAGGAGGCCAAGGTGCCCTGCCAAAGGTCAGGGACTTCCCGGCAACCCCTGTGCCCAACGTAGGATGTGTGACTCTCCCATGGAACACACCCCAAAGAGGCAAGAAGTCCCCCAGGGGATGGAGACAGGCAGCCAGCCTTTCAGAAGGAGGTTGAAGCAGGCTTGGAACAAAAACCGCAAGGGCAAAGAGGAGGCCTGGGTGCCACACCAGAAGTCAAGGCCTTCCAGGCAGACCCTGAGCCCAATCTGTGGGGTCGTGGAGTCCCTGGCTACCACCCGGGGTGTGTTTCTCTCTCACTGAAGATACCCCAAAGCGACAAGAAGTTCCATGGGGGACTGAGACAGGCAGGTAGGCTTTCAGGGGGAGGTTGAAAAGGCAAGGGTGCCCCGCCAGAGGTCAGGGACTTCCTGGCAGCCCACACATCCTACCCTTGGGGTCCGTGGAGTGTCTGGCTCCCAACTGGAGTGTGTGTCTCTCCCACTGAAGGCACCCAAAAGCAGCAAGAATTCCCCCGGGGAATGGAGACAGGAGGCCAGGCTATCAGGGGCAGGTTGAGGAGACTGGGGTGCTCTGCCAGAGGTCAGGGCCCTCCTGGAAGCTACCGTGCGTGAACCCAGGGGGTCATGGAGTTCCTGGCTTCCACCCAGGTTGTGAATCTCACCCACCAAAGGCACCCCGAACAGGCAAGAAGTCCCCCTGGAGACAGAGACAGGTGGCCAGGTTTTCAGGGGGAGGTTGAGGAGGCCGAGGTGCCCCGCCAGAGGTCAGGGACTTCCTGGCAGGCCCTGCCCCCCGACCCGGGTGGTCGTGGGGTCCTTGACTCCCACCGGGGATGCATGACTCTTCCACCGACAGCACCCCAAAGCGGCAAGAAGTCCCCCGGGAAACAGAGACAGGCGGCCAGGATTTCACGGGGAGTTTTAGGAGACCCGGGTGGCTGCCAGAGTTCAGGGCCTTCCCGGCAGCTTCCTCGCCTGACCTGGTGGTCAGAGACAGGAGACCAGGGTTTCAGGGGGAGGTTGACGAGGCCGGGGTGCCCCGCCAGAGGTCACGGCCTTTCCGGCAGCCCCCGTGCCCGAACCGGAGGAGTCGTGGAGTCCCTGGCTCACACCCGGGCTGTGTGTCTCTCCCACCGAAGGCACACCAAAGCTACAAGAAATCCCCCGGGGGACAGAGACAGGTGGCCAGGCTTTCAGGGTGAGGTTGAGGAGGCCAGGATATCCCACCTGAGATCAGGGCCTTTTGGGCAGCATTTGTGCCCGACCTGGGGTGCATGTCTTTACCACGGAAGGCACCGCAATGCGGCAAGAAGTCCCCCAAGGGACAGAGACAGGAGCCCAGGCTTTCAGAGGGAGGTTGAGGCAGGCCTGGGACAAAGTCAAAGAGGATGCCAGGGTGCCCCACCAGAGGTCAGGGCCTTCCTGTCGGCAACTGCACCCAACCTGAGTGGATCATGGAGTCCCTGGATCCCAACTGGGGTGCGTTTCTCTCACAACAAAGTCACCCCAAAGTGATAAGAATTCCCCCGGGGCACGGAGACAGGTGGCCAGTCTTTCAGGGAGAGGTTGAGGAAGCTGGGGTGCCATGTCTGAGTCAGGGCATTCCCGGCAGCTCTCACGCCTGAACCGGGGGTGTCGTGGATTCCCTGTCTCCCTCCTGGGGTGCGTGTCTCTCCCACCAAAGGCACCCCAAAGTGGCAAGAAGTTTCCTGGGAAACAGAGACAGGCGACCTGGCTTTTGGGGATAGGTGAGGAGGCAGGAGTGCCCTGCCAGAGGTCAGGGCCTTCCTGGCAGTCCATGCGCCTAATCCAGGGGGGTCGTAGAGTCCCTGGCTCATACCCAGGGTGTGTGTCTCTCCCACTGAAGGCACCCCAAAGTGGCAAGAAGTCCCCCAGGGGATGGAGACTGGTGGCCAGGCTTTCAGGAGGAGGTTGAGACTGGACTGGGACAAAAGCCAGGAGGCCAAAAAGGAGGCCAGGGTACCCCGCTGGAAGTCAGTGCCTTCCCGGCAGCCCCTGCGCCTGACCCAGGTGGGTCTTGGGGTCCCTGCCTCTCACCCGAGGTGTGTGTCTCTCCCACCGAATGCACGTGCACCCCAAAGCAGCAAGAAGCTCCCCTGGGGATGGAGACAGGTGGCCAGGTTTTCAAAGGAAGTTGAGGAGGCCAGTTTGCCCCACCAGAGGTCAGAGCCTCCTCTGCAGCCCCTGCGCCCAACCATGGTGGGTTGTGGAGTCCCTGGCTCCCAGCCAGGGAGCGTGTCTCCCACTGAATGCACCCCAAAGTAGCAAGAAGACCCCAGGGGATGGAGACAGTCGGCCACGCTCTCAAGGAGAGGTTGAGACAGGCCTGTGACAAAGCGACAAGGCCAAAAAGAGGCCGGGGTGCAGGGCCGGAGGTCCGGGCCTTCCCAGCAGCACCTGCACCTGACCCAGTGGGGTCATGGAGTCCCTGGATCCCACCTGGGGTGCATTTCTCCACCACCGAAGGCACCCCAAAACGGCAACAGGTCCCCGGGTGATGGAGACAGGTGGCCAGGCTTTCAGTGGGAGGTTGAGGCAGGCCTGGGACAAAAGCAGCGAGGCCAGAGGCCGTAGTGCTTTTCCAGAGGTCAGTGCCTTCCCGGCAGCCCAAGCACCTGACCCGGTGGGGTCGTGTAGTCCCTGGCTCCCACCCGGTGTGTGTGTTTCTTCCACCGAAGACACCTTAGAGAAGCAAGAAGTGCCCCAAGGGATGGAGACAGGCATCCAGGATTTCAGCAGGAAGTTGAGGAGGCAGGTTTGCCCCTCCAATGGTCAGGGCCTTCTCTGCAGTCCCTGTGCCTGACCCAGGGGGGTCATGGTGTTTCTGCCTCCCACTCGGGGTGTGTGTATTTCACCAAAGGCACCCCAAAGCAGCAAGAAGTCCCCTGGGGGACAATGACAGGCGTCCAGGCTTTCAGGGAAAGGTTGAGGAGGCCGGCGTACCCCACTAGAGGTCAGGGCCTTCCCGGCAGCTCCCTCACTCAACCCGTGGGGGTCATGGAGTCAGTGGCTCACGTCCGGGGTGCATTTCTCTCCCACCAAAGGCACCCCAAAGTGCAAGAAGTCCCCCCGGGGAAGGAGACCAGCGGCCAGGCTTTCAGGCAAAGGTTGAGACAGGCCTGGGACAAAAGTGGTGAGGCCAAAGAAGAGGCCAGTGTGCCCTGCTAGAGGTCAGGGCCTTCCCGGCAGACACCATGCCCAGCCTGTGTGGGTTGTGGAACCCCTGCCTCCCACCAGCGATGTGTGTGTCTCCCACCGAAGGCACACCAAAGCGGCAAGAAGTTTCCCGGGGGATGGAGACAGGCGTCCAGGCTTTCAGGGGAAGGTTGAGGAGGCCGGAGTGCCCTGCCAGGAGTCAGGGCTTTCCCGGCAGCCCTTGTGCCTGACCCATGGGTGCCTGACTCCTTGCCTGAACCAGTGGGGTCGTGGAAACCCTGGCTCCAACTCTGGGTGCGCGTCTTCCACCAAAGGCACCACAATGTGGCAAGAAGTCCCCCGGAAGGCAGAGACAGGTGGCCAGGCTTTCAGGGGGAGATTGAGGAGGCCAGCATGTCTTGTGAGAGGTCAAGGCCTTCCCGGGAGCCCCCACACCCAACCCAGGGGGGTCGTGGAGTCCATGGCTCCCACCCATGGTATGTGTCTCTTCCACCGAAGGCACCCCAAAGCAACAAGAAGTCCCCTGGTAGACAGAAACGGGCGGCCAGGCTTTTAGGGGGAGGTTGAGGCAGGCCTGGGACAAAAGGGGTGAGCCCAAAGTGGAGGCCTGCATGCCCTGCTGTATGTCACGGCTTTCCAGGCAGACCCCGTGCCTGACCTGGGGGGGTCATCGAGTCCCTGGCTCCCACCCTGGGTGCGTGTCTCTCCCACCAAAGGCACTCCAAAACGGCAAGAAGTCCCTCGGGGGACAAAGACCAGTGGCCAGGTTTTCAGGGGGTGGTTGAGGAGGCCGGGATGCCCCACCAGAGGTCAGGACCTTTTCGGCTGTCATTGTGCCCAACCCAGGGGTATGGTGAAGTCCAGGGCTCCCAACCAGTGTGAGTGTCTCTCCCACACAAGGCACCTTAAAGCAGCAATAATCCGCTGAGGATGGAGACAGGCAGCCAGGCTTAGAAGGAAAGGTTGAGGAGGCTGGGGTGCCCCATCAAAGGTCAAGGAACTTTTGGCAACCCTGGCGCCCAACCCAGGGATCATGGAGTCCCTGGCTTCCACCCGGAATGCGTGTCTATCCCACTGAAGTCATGCCAAAGTGGCAGGAAGTCCGCTGGAAGACGGAGACAGGTGGCCAGGATTTCAGGGGCAGGTTGAGGATGCTGGGGTGCCATGTCTGAAGTCAGGGTTTACCCAGCAGTCCTAGCGCTTGACCCGGGGGAGTTGTGGAGTCCCTGGCTCCCTCCCTGGGTGCGTGTCTCTCCCACTGAAGGCACCCCAAAGCAGCAAGAAGTTTTCTGGGGGACAGAGACAGGTGAACAGGCTTTCAGGGGGAGGTTGAGGCAGGCCTGGGACAAAATGGGAAAGGCTAGAGAGGAGGCCGAGGTGCCTCGCCAGAAGTCAAGGCATTTCCAGCAGCCCCCATGCCCTACTGGAGGTGTCTTGGGTTCCCTGGCTTTCACTTGGGGTGTGTGTCTGTCTTACTGAAGGCACCCCAAAGCGGCAAGAAGTCCTCCGGGGGATGGAGATAGGTGGCCAGGCCTTCATGGGGAGGTAGAGAAGGCTGGAGTGCCCCGCCTGAGGTCAGGGCCTTCCCGGCAACCACGGTGCCCGAACCTGGGGGGTTGTGGAGTCTTTGGCTTGCACCCAGGGTGTGTGTCTCTCCCACCGAAGGCACACCAAAGCGGCAAGAAGTTTCCCGGGGGGCAGAGATAGGTGGCCAGGCTTTCAGGGGAAGGTTGAGGAGGCTGGGATGCCCCTGCTGAGATCAGGGCCTGCCTGGCAGCTTCCGCACCTGACCCGGGCTTTGGTGGCATCCCTGGCTCCCACCTGGCGTGGGTGTCTCTTTCATCGAAGGCACCTCAAAGCAGCAAGAACTCTCCCTGGAGACGGAGACAGGCGCCCAGGCTTTCAAAGGGAGGTTGAGGCAGGCCTGGAAAAAAGCTGTGAGGCCAAAGAGGGGACTGGGGTGCCCCAGTGGAGGTCAAGGCCTTGACCCCCCGTGCCCGAACCTGGGAGGTCATGGATTCCCTTGCACCCAACTGGGGTGCGTGTCTTTCCCACCTAAGGCACCCAAAGTGGCAAAAAGCCCCCGGGGGATGGAGACAGGAAGCCAGACTTTCAGGGGGAGGTTGAGGAGGCCAGGGTGTCCCGCCGGAGGAAAGGGTTTCTTTGGCAGACCCCACGCCTGATCCGGTGGGGTTGTGCAGTCTCTGGCTTCCTCCAGGGGTGCGTGTCTGTTCCAGCAAAGGCACCCCAAAGCAGAAAGATGTCCCCTGGGGGACAAAGACAGGAGGCCAGGCTTTCAGAGGGAGGTTGAGGCAGGGCAGGGACAAAAGCATCAAGGCCAAAGAAGAGGCTGGGGTGCCCTGCCGGTGGTCAGAGCCTTCCCAGCAGCCCTAACAACTGACCCGGGAGGGTCGTGGAGTGCCTGGCTTTCACCCAGGGTGTTTGTCTCTCCAACCAAAGGCGCCCCAAAGTGGCAAGATCTTCCGGCAGACCCCGTGCCCAAAGCGTGAGGGTCATGGAGTCCCTGGTTCCCACCTAGGGAGAGTGTCTTTCTCACCGAAGGCACCCCAAAGCAGCAAGAAGTCCCCCAGAAGACAGAGACAGGTGGCCAAGCTTTCAAGGAGAGGTTGAGGAGACTGGGGCGCCCCGCCTGAAGTAAGGGATTTCCCGGCAGCACCTGCTGCCCCTCGGCAGGGTTGTGGAGTCCCTGGCTCCCACCCGGGGTGCATGTCTCTCCCACCGAAGGCACTGCAAAGTGGCAATAAATCCCCCAGAGGACAGAGACAGGTGGCCAGGCTTTCAAGGAGAGGTGGAGGCAGGCCTGGGACAAAAGAGGTGAGGCCCATGAGGAGGCTGGGGTCCCCTACTGGAGGTCATGACCTTCCTGGCAGCCCCGCGCCCAACCCCGGGGGGTTGTGGAGTCCCTGGCTCCCTCCGGGGTTGTGTGCCTCTCCCACCGAAGGCACCACAAAGTGGCAAGAATTCCCCTGGGGGATGGAGATAGGCCGCCAGGCATTCATGGGGAGGTAGAGGCAGGCCTGGGACAGAAGTGGCAAGGCCAAAGAGGAGGCCGGGGTGACCCACCAAAGGTCAGGGCCTTTTCCACAGCCCCCACGGCCTACCGGTGTGGTCGTGGAGTCCCTGGCTCCCACCTGTGGCGCGTGTCTTTCCCACCGATGGCATCTAAAGCAGCAAGAAGTCCCCTGGAGGACAGAGACAGGCGGCCAGGCTTAAAGGGGGAGGTTGAGGCAGGCCTCGGGAAAAAGTGTTGAGGCCAAACAGGAGACCGGGGTGCCCCGCCAGAAGTCAGGGCCTTCCCAGCAGCCCTGGCGCCTGACCCGGAGGTGTTGTGGAGTACCTGGCTTTCACCCGGCCTGCTTGTCTCTCTCACTGAAGGCACCCCAAAGCTGGGAAGAAGTCCCCCAGGGAACGGGGATGGGTGACCAAGCTTTCACGGGGAAGTTGAGGAGGCCAGGGTGCCACGCCTGAATTCAGGGCCTTCCTGGCAGTCCCCGCACTTGACCGGGGTGTGGGGGGGCTTGGAGTCTGTGGCTCCCTCCCTGGGTACGTGTTTTTTTCAACTTAGGCACCCCAAGGTGGGAAGAAGTCCCCCGGGGAGCGGAGAAAGGAGGCCATGCTTTCAGGGAAAGGTTGAGGCAGGCCTGGGACGAAAGCGGCGAAGCCAAAGGAAAGGGCAGGGTGCCCTGACGGAGGTCAGGGCCTTCCCGGCGGCCCCTTCGCCCGACATGGGGTGGTCGTGGAGTCCCTGGCTTCCACCCAAGGTGTTTGTCTCCTGTCAAATTCATCCCAACGTGGCAAGAAGTCCCCCAGAGGACGGAGACAGGTGGCCAGGTTTTCAGGAGTAGGTTCAGGAGGCCGGGGTGCTTCGCCAGAGATCAGGGCCTTCCCAGCAGCCCCTGCGCCCGAGGCAGGGGGATCCTGGAGTCCCTGGCTGCCACCCAGGGTGCAAGTCTCTCCCACTGAAGGCACCCCAAAGCACAGGAAGTCCCCCGGGGGACGGAAACAGGCAGCCAGGCTTTCAGGAAGTGGTTGAGGCTGGCCTGGGACCAAAGCGGCAAGGCCAAAGAAGAGTTCAATGTGCCCCACCAGAGGTTAGGGCCTTCCTGGCAGCCCTGGTGCCAGACCAGGGGGTGTTGTGGAGTCCCTGGCTCTTACCCAGGGTGCAAGTCTCTCCCACCGAATGCATGCCAAAATGTCATGAAGTCCACCGGGGCAAGGAGACAGACGGCCTGGCTTTCGGGGGGAGGTTTAGGAGGCCGGGGTTCCTCCCAGGTGATGTCCTCCTGATGTCACCTGAACCCATCATGGGGTTCATGGAGTCCCTGGCTCCCACCTGGGGTGCATGTCTCTCCCACTGAAGGCACCTCAAAGCTGCAAAATGTCCCCTGGGGGATGGAGACAGGCGGCCAGGCTTTCAAGTGGAGGGTAAGGCAGGCCTGGGACAATCACGGCAAGGCCAAAGCAGATGCCGGGGTGCCCCGTCAGAGGTCAGGGCCTTCCTGGCAGAAGCTGAGCCCACTCCGTCGGGGTCATGGAGTAACTGGCTTTCACCCAGGGTGCGTGTTTCTCCCACTGAAGGCACACCAAAGCAGCCAGAATTCCCCCAGGCAACAAGACTTTCAGGGGGAGGTTGAGAAGGCCGGGGTGCACTGCCAGAGGTCATGGCCTTCCCAACAGCTTCAGCGCCTGACCTGGTGGGGTGGTTGAGTTTCTGACCCCCACCCGGGGTGGGTGTCTGTCCCACCGAAAAAACCTCAAAGTGGCAAGAAATCCCCAGGGGAAGGAAAGCAGGCGGCCAGGCTTTCAGGGGGAGGTTGAGCAGGCTGGGGTGCCCAGCTGGAGGTCAGGACCTTCCCAGCAGCACCCGCACTTGACACGGGGGGTCCGTGGAGTCCCTGGTTCCCAAGTGGGGTGCATGTCTCTCCCACTGAAGGCACCCCAAAGTGGCCAGAAGTCCCCCAGTGGATGGACACAGGTGGCCAGGCTTTCAGGGGGAGGTTGAGGAGGCTGAGTGCCCCACCAGAGGTAAGGGCCTTCTCGGTGGCTCTTGCATTTGACCTGGGGTGTGTGTCTCTCCCACCGAAGGCACCCTAAAGTGGCCAGATGCCCCCCGGGGGATGGATACAGGCGGCCAGGCTTTCACGGGGAGGTTGAGGCAGGCCTAGGACAAAAGCCTTAATGGCAAAGACGAGGCCAGCGTGCCCCACTGGAAGTCAGGACCTTCCTGGCAGATACTGCACCCAAACCAGGGAAGTCATGTAGTCACTGGCTACCACCTGGGGGGCATCTCTGTCTTATCCAAGGCAACCCAAATAGGCTAGAAGTTTCCTGGGGACAAAGACAGGTGGCCAGGGTTTCATGGAGATGTTGAAAACCCGGGGTGCCGTGCCAGAAATCAGGGTTTTCCCAGCAGCCTCGTGCCCCACCTGGGGGGGGGGTCATGGAGTCCCTGGCTCCCACCCGGTGTGCATGTCTCTCCCACCAAAGGCACCCCAAAGCAGCAAGAAGTCCTGCGGGGGACGGATTCAGGTGGCCAGGCATTCAGGGGGAGATTGAAGAAGCCAGGGTGTTCTGCCAGAGGTCAGGGACTTCCCGAAAGCCCCTGCGCCTGACCCGGGGGGTTGTGGAAACTCTGGCTACCAATCGGTGTGCGTGTCTCTCCCTCAGAAGGCACAGGGTCACCCCAAAGCAACAAGAAGTTCCCCGAGAATCAAGGACAGGACCCAAGGCTTTAAGGGGGACGTTGAGGCAGTCCAGGGAAAAAGGGGCGAGGCTGAGGAGGAGGCTGGTGTCTTCCCTGGAAGCCAGTGCTTTCTGGGCAGCCCCTGCGCTGGGCCCGGGGTGTTCATGGAGTCCCTAGCTTTCACCCAGGGTGCGTGTCTCCCCCACGGGGGGCACCCCAAAGGGGCATGAAGTTTCCCGGGGGATGGGGATATGACGCCAGGCTTTCAGTGGGACACTGAGACAGCTGGGGGAAAAAAGCCGGGAGGGCAAGAAGGCTGGGGCACTTCCATGGAGGCCAGTTCCTTCCCAGCAGCCTCTGCGCCAGGCCCCGGGGGGGTCATGGCTTTTCTGGCTTTCACTCAGAGTGCGGGCTTCTACCACAGGAGGAGGCGCCCAAAAGGGGTGAAAAGTACCCCAGGGGACGGGGACAGGATGCCAGGCTTTCAGGGGGACATTGAGGCAGCCCGGGGACAAAAGTGACTAGGCCAAGCAGGAGGCTGGGGTCCTCACCCAGAGGCCAGTGCCTTCCCGGCATTCCCTGTGCCGGGCCTGGTTGGGGGTGGGGGGCATGGAGTCCCTGGCTTTCACCCAGGGTGCGTGTCTTCCCGACGGGGGTTACCCCAAAGTGCCAAGAAGTCCCCCCGGGGATGGGGACAGGACGCCAGGCTTTCAGGGGCACTTTAAAGCAATCCAGGGAAAAAAGCAGTGAGGCCGAGGAGGCTGGGGTTCTTCCCGGAGGCCAGTGCCTTTCCAGCATCTCCTGCGCCAGGGCCAAGGGGGTCATGGAGTCGCTGGCTTTCACCCAGTTTGTGTGTCTTCCCCACTTGGGGCACCCCAAAGTGACAAGAAGTACCTTAGGGAATGGGGACAGTACGCCTGGCTTTCAGGGGGACATTTAGGCAGCCTGGGAAACAAGAGGCGAGGCCGAGACGGCTGGGGTCCTCCCCAAGAGCCAGTGCATTTCCGGCAGCCTCTGCGCCGGGCCTGCAGGGGTCGTGGATTCCCTGGCTTTCACCCAGTGTGTGTCACTCCATGGGGAGCACACCAAAGCAAAAAGAAGTCCCTCGGGGGACGAGGACAGGACTCAAGGCTTTCAGGGAGATGTTGAGGCAGCCTTGGGAAAAAAGCGACGAGGCCAAGGAGACTGGTGTCTTCTCCGGAGACCATGGCCTTCCCAGCAGCCCCTGCATGGCACCTGGGGGTGTGTTGGAGTCCCTGTCCTTCACCCAGGGTGCGTGTCCTTCCCACAGTGGGGGGCACCACAAAGTGGCAAGAAGTCCCTGGGGGTATGGGGACATGACACCAGGCTTTCAGGGGGACATTCAGGCAGCCCAGGGAAAAAAACACTGAGGCAAAGCAGGAAGCTGGGGTACTCCCAGGGAGGCCAGTGCCTTCACAGCAGCCCCTGCACTGGGCCCGGGGTGGGGGCGGGGTGTGGTTGTGGAGTCCCTGGCTTTCGCCCAGCGTGTCTCCTTCACGGGGCGCACCCCAAAGCGACAAGATGTTTCCCAGGAAATGGGGAATGGACGCCAGGCTTTCAGGGAGAGGTTGAGGCAGCCTGAGGTAAAAAGGGACGGGCCGAGGAGGAGACTGTGGTCCTCCCCAAGAACCCAGTGCCTTCCCAGCAGCCCCTGCGCAGGGCCTCAGGGGTTCATGGAGTCCCCGGCATTCCCCTAGGGTGCATGCCTCTCCAACGGGTGGCACCCCAAAGCCGCAAGAGGACACCCTGGAGATGGTGACAGGACATCAGGTTTTCAGGTGGCGTTAAGGCCGCCCGGGGAAAAAAGCAGCGAGGCCGAGGAGGAGGCTGGGTTGTTCCCCCAAATGCTAGTGCCTTCCCACCAAGCCCTGCATCGGGCCATGAGGGGTCGTGGAGTCCCTGGCTTTCACCCAGGGTGCGTGTCGCCCCCACAGGGAGCACCCCAAAGCATCAAGAAGTCCCTCAGGGGATGGGGACATGATGCCAGGATTTCAGCGGGACATTGAGGCAGCCCAGAGAAAACAGCGCTGAGGCTGAGGAGGAAGCTGGGACGCTACCCCAGAGGTCAGTGCCTTCCCAGAAGCTTCAGTGCCAGGCCCAACCCTTCGTTGGGTCCCTGGCTTTCACCCAGGGTGCGTGTCACTCCACGGGGGTCACACCAAAGTGGAAAGAATTCCCCGGGCAGACAAGGACAGGAAGCCAGGCTTTTAGGGGGATGTTAAGGCAGCACGGGGAAAAAGCGCAGTGGCCGAGGAGGCTAAGGTTCCCCTGGGAGGCCAGTGCCTTTCCAGCAACTCCTGCGCAGGACCCGGGAGGGTTGTGGAGTCCCTGGCTATCACCCATGTTGCGTGTTTCCCCCACTGGTGGCATCCCAAAGCAGCAAGAAGTACCCCATGGGATGGGGAGAGGACACCAGGCTATCAGGGGGATGTTAAGGCAGCCCTGTGAAAAAAGTAGCGAAACCAAGGAGCAAGCTGGTGTACTCCCCCTCAGGCCAGTGCCTTCCCAGCAGCCCCTGCGCCACACCGGGTGGGACGTGGAGTCCCTGGCTTTCACCCAGGGTGCATTTTTCCCCCAACAGGGGCACCCCCAAAGTGACCAGAAGTCCCCCGGGGATGGAAACAGGACGCCAGACTTTAAAGGGGACATGGAGGAAGCCCGGGAAAAAAAGTGGCAAGGCTGAGGAGGAGGCTGGGGTCCTCCCCCAGATGCCAGTGCCTCACCGGCATCCCCTGCGCTGTCCCTGGCGGGGGTGGGGTCGTGGAGTCCCTGGCTTTCACCCAGGGTGCGTGTCTCCCCCATGGGGGGCACGTCAAAGCCGCAAGAAGTCCCCAGGGGACAGGGCCAGGACGCCAGGGTTTCAGGGAGACACTGAGGCAGCCTGGGGAAAGAAGCCGCAAGGCAGAGGAGGAGGCTGGGGTCCTGCCGTGGAGGCCAATGTGTTCTCGGCAGCCCCTTTGCCGGGCCTGGCGGGGGGGGATCGTGAAGTCCATGACCTTCATTCAGTGTGTGCGTCTCCCCCAAAGGGGGCACACCAAAGCGGAAATAATTCCCCCAGGAAATAGAGACAGCATGCCAGGCTTTCAGGCGGATGTTGAGGCAGCCCGAGGAAGAAAGAGGCGAGGGCTAGGAGGAGGCTGTGGTCCTTCCCCAAAGGCCAGTGCCTTCTCGGCACGTCCTGCACCAGCCCGGGGTGGTCGTGGAGTCCCTGGCTTTCACCCAGGGTTTGTGTCACCCCACAGGGTGCACACCAAAGCAAAAATCAATCCCCCGGAAACGGGAACAGGACACCAGGCTTTCAGGGGGACGTTGAGGCAGTGCAGGGAAAAAAGCGGTGAGGCCGAGGACGAGGCTGTTTTCTTCCCAAGAGACCATTGCCTTCCTGGCAGCCCCTGCATGAAACCCCGGGGGTCATGTAGTCCCTGGCTTTCATCCAGGGTGCGTGTCTTCCCCACAGGGCACACCCCAAAGTGGCAACAAATTTCCCAGGAAACATGAAAAGGAAGCCAGGCTTTCAGGGGGACGTTGAGGACTCCCAGGGTAAAAATCGGCGAGGCCAAGGAGGAGGCTGTTGTTGTCCCACGGAGGCCAGTGCCTTCCCAGCAGCTCCTGCCACACCGGGCACTCCAAAGCGACCAAAAGTGCCCCTAGAGAGGGTGACAGGACGTCAGGCTTTCAGGGGCCATTGAGATAGCCAGGGGAAAAAAGCGGAGAGGCCGAGTAGGAGGCTGGAGTCATCCTCTGGAGGCCAGTGGCTTCCCGGCAGCCCCTGCGCTGGGCCACTGGGGGTCGTGGCGTACCTGGCTTTTGCCCAGGGCGCACGTTGCCTTTGCTCGGGGCACCCCAAAGCAGCAAGAAGTCCCCCCGTGGACGGGGAAAGGACACCAGGCTTTCAGGGTGACGTTGAGGCTGCCCGGTGAAAAAAGGGGCGAGGCCGAGGAGCAGGCTGGTGTACTCCCCCGCAGGCCAGTGCCTTTCCAGCAGCCCCTGGGCCAGGCTGGGGGGGGACGTGGAGTCCCTGGCTTTCACCTAGGGTGTGTGTTTCCCCCACAGGGGGCGCCCCAAAGCAACAAGAAGTACCCAGGGGACTGGGACAGGATACGAGGGTTTCAGGAGGACGTTGAGACAGCCCGGGGAAACAAGCAGCTAGGCCGAGGAGGAGGCTAGGCTCCTCCCACGGAGGCCAGTGTGTTCTCGGCAGCCCCTTTGCCGGGGCTGGGTGTGGGGAGTCGTGGGATCCATAGACTTCATTCAGGGTGTGCGTCTCCTCCAAAGGGGGAACACCAAATCAAAAATAATTTCCCCGGGAAACGGGGACAGCAATCCAGGCTTTCAGGGGGATGTTGAGGCAGCCCGAGGAAAAAAGAGACGAGTGCTAGGAGGAGGCTGTGTTCCTCCCACAAAGGCCAGTGCCTTCCCGGCAGGTCCTGCACCGGGCACGAGGTGGTGGTGGAGTCCCTGGCTTTCACCCAGGGTGTGTGTCACCCCATGGGGTGCACCCCAAAACAAAAAAAAATCCACTGGGAAACGGGGACAGGACACCAGGCTTTCACGGGGACGTTGAGGCAGCGTGGGGAAAAAAGCAGCGAGGCCAAAAACGAGGCATTTGTCTTCTCCGGAGACCATTGCATTCCCGGCAGCCCCTGCATGGGACCCAGGGGATCATCTAGTCCCTGGCTTTCACCCAGGGTGCGTGTCTTCCCCACAGGGCGAATCCCAGAGTGGCAGGAAGTTTCCCAGGCAACATGGAAAGGATACCAGGCTTTCAAGGGGACGTTGAGGTAGCCTGGGTTAAAAAGCGGCGAGGCCAAGAAAGAGGCTGTTGTCGTCCCCTGGAGGCACCTCGGGAAAACAAGCGGTGAGGCTGAGGGCTAGGCCTGGGTCCTTCCAGGGAGGAACGTGACTTACCAGCAGCTCCTGCGCTGGACTTGTGGGGGTCGTGGGGTCCCTGGCTTTCATCCACGGTGAGTGTCTCACCCATGGGGGGCACCACAAAACGGGAAGGAGGCCCCTGGTGGAAGGGGACTTTGAGGCAGTTCAAGAAAAAAAAAAGCCGCCAAGGTGAGGACTAGATCAGGGTCCACCCACGGATGACCGTGACTTCCCAGCAGCCACTGTGCAGGGCCCGCGGGGGCAGTAGGGTCCCTGGCTTTCACCCAGGGTGCATGTGTCGCCCACGGAGGACTCCCAAAGGCGGCAAGAAGGTACCCGGGGAAAGGGGACATTGAAGCAGCTCTGGAAAAAAAGCAGCCAGGGCGAGGACTAGGCCTGTGTTCTCTCACGAATGACTGTGACTTCCCAGCAGCCCCTGCGCAGGGCCCGCGCGGGTCGTGGGCTTTCTGGCTTGCACTGTGGGTGTGTGTCTTGTTCACGGTGGGCACCCCAAAGCGGCAATAATGCCCCCGGAAAAAGACCGCACCTAAGGCTTTAAAGGGGACGTTGAGGCACCTTGGGAAAAGAAGTGGCGAGGCCGAGGACTAGGCCTGGGTCTTCCAAGGGACAACCGTGACATCTCAGCAGTTCCCGCGCCGGTCCCGCGGGGGTCTTGGGGGTCCCTGGCTTTCCCCCAGGATGCGTGTCTCGCCCATGGGGGGCAACCCAAAGTGTCCAGCACGCCCCCAGGGGGAAGGGGACCTTGAGGCAGCTCGGTAAAAACAGCCTCAAGGCCAAGGGCTAGGTCTGGTTTGTCCCACGTACGACCTTGACTTCCCAGCAGCCCCTGCGCCAGGCCCAAGGGGGTCGCAAAGACCCTGGCCTGCACCCTGGGTGTGTACCTGTCCCACGGGGGACACCCCAAATCGTCAAGAAAGCCCCCGGGGGAAGGGGATGTTGAGGCAGTTCACGAAAAGCAGCAGGGAGGCCGAGGGCTTCTGGGAATTCACAGTCCTCCCTGGGATGACCCAGGCCTAGTCCTCGCCCTGGCGGCTTCTTTTCATGAGCTGCCTCAAAGTCCCCTTTGTCCGGGGGCTTTCTTGCCGACTTGGGGTGCCGCCTAGCCCTCGGCCTCATCGGTGTTTTTCCCAAGCTTCCTCAAAGACCCCAGTGGGCCTGGTGCAGGGGCTGCTGGGAAGTCACGGTCATCCATGAAATGACCCAGGCCTAGCCCTCTGCCTTGCCGCTGCTTTTCCTGAACTGCGTCAACGTAGTTTTCCCTCGGGGCCTTCTTGACCCTTTGGGGTGCACCCCGTGAAGCAGGTACGCACCCAGGGTGCCGGCCAGGACTCTGCGACCCTGGAGGGCCGGGCGCAGGGGCTGCTGGGAAGTCACAGTCGTCTGTGGGAGGACCCAGGCCTAGTCCTTGCCCTGGCCACTTTTTTTCCCCCGAACTGCATCAATGTCCCCTTCTTGATGCTTGGGGTGCCCCCGTAAAACAGGTACGCATCCAAGATGCAGGCCAGGGTCCCCCCGAACCTCACGGGCATGGCGCAGGTGCTTTTGGGAAGTCGCAGTCGTTCCTGTGAGGACCCAGGCCTAGGCCTCGGTCTCGCCGTTTCTTTCCTTGAGGTGCCTCAACATCCCGTTTAAAGCCTTATGTGCGGTCTCTTTTTCCCAGGGGACCTCTTACCAATTTGGGGTGTCCCACATGGGAACGACACGTACCCTGTGTCCAATCCTGGGACCCCATGACACCCACGGGCCCAGCACAGGAGCTGCTGGTAAATCACGTTTGTCCGTGGGAGGAACCAGACCTAGCCCTCGGCGTAGCTGCTGCTTTTCCCAAAGTGCCTCAATGTCCCTCAGGGGCTGTCTTGACAATTTGGGGTGCCCCTGTGGGACAGGTATGTACACAGGGTGCAGGCCAGGGCCCACGCCACCCACGCGGGCCTGGCGCAGGGGATGCTGGGAAATCACGGTCATCTGAGGGACGACCCAGGCCTAGCCCTAGGCCTCGTCACTTTTTTTTTCCTGAGCTGCTTCAACGTCTCCTTCCTCTGGGGGCCTTCTTGCTGCTTTGTGGTGAATCCCCTGGGTGACACATGCACCCTGGGTGAAAACTAGGGACCCCATGACCCCCGCGGGCCCGGCGCAGGGCCTGCTGGGAAGTCACGGTCACCCATAGGATTACCCAGGCCAATTCCTCACCCTGGCCTCTTTTTTTCCCGAGATGCCTCAATGTCCCCTTTAAAGCCTTATGTGCGGTCTCCTTTACCCAGGGCATTCTTGGTGCTTTGGGGTGCCCCCCAGCCCCCCCATGGGTGAGACATGCATCCTTGGCGAAAGCCAGTGATGCCAGGACCCCCGCGGGCCCGGCACAGGGGCTGCTGGGAAGTCACAGTCATCCGTGAGAGGACCCAGGCCTAGCACTCGGCCTCGCTGCTGTTTTTCCTGAGCTCCCTGATTGTCCCCTTCTTCCAGGGGCCTTCTTCCCGTTTTGGGGTGACCCCAGTAAGTGAAACACGTGCCCTGGGTGAAAGCCTGGGTACCCACGACCCCTGCGGGCCCAGCGCCGGGCTGCAGTGAAGTCACGGTCAACCGTGGGAGGACACAGGCCTATCCCTGGCCTCGCGGCTGCCTTTCCCAAACTGCTTCATTGTCTCCTTCCTCCGGGGGCATTCTTGCCACTTTGGGGTGCCCCTGTGGGACAGGTACGCACCCTAGGTGCAGGCCATGGTCCCTGCTACCATGGCGGGCCCGGCGCAGGTGCTTCTTTGAAGACAAGGACATCCTTGGGAGGATCCAGGCCTATTCCTCGCCCTGTCCCCTATTTTTCCAGAGCTGCCTCCATGTCCCATTGGCCTGGGGGCCTCCTAGCCACTTTGGGGTGACCCCCATGGTCGAGACACATACCCTGGGTGTAAGCCAGGGACCCGACGACCACCGCGGGCCTGGAGCAGGGTCTGTTGGGAAGTCACGGTCACCCGTGGGATGACCCAGGCCTAGCCCTCTGCCTCGTTGCTCTTTTTCCTGAGCTGCTTCAACATCCCCTTACTCTGGGGGCCTTCTTGCTTCTCTGGGGTGCCCTCTGTGGCTGAGACTTGCACCCTGGGTGAAAACCAGGGAGCCCCCTGACCTGACCACCACGGGCCAGATGAAGGGGCTGCTGGGAAGTCAATGTCATCTGTGGGATGACCCAAGCATAGCCCTCGGCCTCGCTGCTTGTTTTCCCAAGCTGCTTCACTGTCACCTTACACCAGGGACCTCTTTGCGGCTTTGGGGTGCCCCCTGTGGGCAAGACACGCACCCAGGGTGCAGTCCAGGCACCTCATGAACCAAGCGGGCCTGGAGCAGGGGCTGCTGGGATGTCCCAGTCATCCGTGGAAGGATCCAGGCATAGCTCTTGGCCTTGTCGCTGTTTTTCCCGGGCTGCTTCATTGTCCCACTTCGCTGGGGGCCTCCTTGCCGATTTGCGGTGCCCCTGTGGGCTTGACAAGCACCAAGGGTGCAGGCCAGGGTCCCCGAGACCCCCATGGGCCCGGCGCAGGGGCTGCTGGGATGTCATGGTCATCTGTGGGATGACCCAGGCCTAGCCCTCGGCCTCGCCGCTTTTTTTCTCGAACTGCCTAAACGTCCCCTTTCCATGGGGGAATTCTTGACGTTATGTGGTGCCCCCCTTGGGCGAGACACAAACCCTGGGTGAAAGGCAGGCACCCGACGACCCCTGCGGGTGCAGCGCAGGGGCTACTGGGATGTCACGGTTGTCCGTAAGAGGACCCAGGCCTAGCCCTCAGCCTCGCCGCTTTTTTCCCAAACTTCCTCAATGTCCCCTTTCCACCGGGGGATTCTTGACCTTATGTGGTGCCCCTCTTGGGCGAGACACACACCCTGGGTGAAAGGCAAGGACCCCACGACCCCTACGGGCCCGGCACAGGGGCTGCTGGGAAGTCATGGTCATCCATGGGATGACCCAGGCCTAGCCCTCGGCCTAGCCACTTTTTTTCCCGAAGTGCCTCAACGTCCCCTTCACCCAGGGGCATTCTTAATGCTATGGGTTGCCCCCGTGGGTGAGACATGCACCCTTGGGTGATACACGAATCCTGCATAGAAGCCAGGGACACCACGAACACCATGGACATGGCGCAGGGGCTGCTGGGAAGTCATGTTCATCTGTGGGAGGACCCAGGCCTAGCCCTCGGCCTCGTGGCTGCTTTTCATGAACTGCCTCAATGTCCCCTTCCTCTGGGGGCCTTCTTGCCATTTTGGGGTGCCCTCCTTGGGTAAGTCACCCACCCAGGGTGCAGGCCAGTGTCCCCGTGACCCCCGCGGGCCTGGCGCAGAGGGTGCTGGGAAGTCACGGTCATCCGTGGGAAGACCCAGGCCTAGTCCTCACCCTAGTTGCTTTTTTTCTCATACTGCCTCAACCTCCCCTTCCTCCGGGGGCATTCTTGCCACTATGGGGTGTCCCCCGTGGGTGAGACATGCACCCTGGGTGAAAGCCAGTTACCCACAAAACCCGTGTGCCCAGCACAAGGGCTGCTTGGAGTCACGGTCTTCCGTGGGATGACACAGGCCTAGCCCTCATCTTTGCCACTTTTTTTCCCTGGCTGCCTCAATGTCCCCTTCCTCTGGGGGCTTCCTTGCCACTTTGGGGTGCCCCAGTGTGAGAGACAGGCACCCTGGGTGAAAGCCGGTGACCGCACGAGCCCCACTGCCCCTGCTTTTCACCAGCTGCTTCAATTTCTCCGTCTGCCGGAGGCCTCCTTGCCACTTTGGGGTGCCCCCCATGGGTGAGACACACACCCTGGGTGAAAGCCAGTGACCCCACGAACCCCGCAGGCCTGGTGCTGGGGCTGATGGGAAATCACCATTTTCCGTGGGAGGAACCAGGCCTAGACTTTGGCCTTACCAGTGCTTTTCACGAATTGCCTCAAAGTCCCCTACCTCCAGGGGCCTTCTTGCTACTTTGGCGTGCCCCCCGTGGGCGAGACTAGCACCCTGGATGAATGTCAGGGACCCCACAAACTCTGCGGGCCTGGCGCAGGGGCTGCTGGGAAGGCCCATTCATCCGTGGGAGGACCCAGGCCTAGCCCTCGGCCTCGTCTCTACTTTTCATGAACTTCCTCAATGTCCCCATTTTTTGGGGGCCTTCTTACCTCTTTGGGGTGCCCCTCTGGGTGAGACATGCACCCAGTGTGCAGGCCAGGTTCCCACAACCCCCGCGGGCATGGCTCAGAGGCTGCTGGGAAGGTACGGTCATCCGTGGGAGGACCCAGGCCTAGTCCTTGCACTGGTCGCTTTTTTTCTCGAACTGCCTCAACATCTCCTTTCCCCGGGGGCATTCTTGATGCTATGGGGTGTCCCCTGTGGCCGAGACACATACCCTGGGTACAGGCCAGGGTCTTTTAGGTCCCTGCAGGCCCAGCACAGGGGCTGTGGGGAAGTCACAGTGGTCCATAGGAGAACCCAGGCCTATCCCGCGTCCTCGTCACTGTTTTTCACAAACTGCCTCAACGTCTTCTTCCTCCGGGGGTTTCTTGATACTTTGGGGTGACCCCAGTGGGCGAGACACAAACCCTCGGTGAGAGCCACGGACCCCACGAACTTTGCAGACCAAGTGCATGGACTGCTGGGAAGTCACAGTCGTCTGTGGGAGGACCCGAGCCTTGCTGCTTTTTTCCCCAGTTGCTTCAACACCCCCTTCCCCCTGGGGCTTCCTTGCCGCTTTGAGGTAACCCCATGGGTGAGACACAAACCCTGCATAAAAGCCAGGGACCCCACGAACCCCCCAGGCCTGGCGCAGGGGCTGCTGGGAAGTCATGGTCGTCCATGGGAGGACCCAGGCCTAGCCCTCACCCTCATTGCTGCTTTTCATGAGCTGCTTCACCGTCCTCTCCCTCCAGGGGACGCCTTGGCACTTTAGGGTGCCTTCCGTGGGCATGATACAAACCCTGTGTAAAAGCCAGAAACCCCAAGACCCCCAAGGGCCTGGTGCAGGTGCTGCTGGGAAGTCATGGTCATCTGTGGGATGACCGAGGCCAAGCCCTGGGCCTGGCCACCGCTTTTCAGGAACTGCCTCAAAGTCCCCTTCCTCCAGGGGTCTTCTTACGGCTTAGCGGTGCCCCTTGTGGGCGAGACATGCACCCAGTGTGCAAGCCAGGGTGCCCGCGACCCTTGCAGGCATGGCGCAGGGGCTGCTTGCAATTCATGGTCATCCTTGCGAGAACCCAGGCCTAGCCCTCAGAGTCGTCACTGCTTTCCACTAACTGCCTCAACGTCTCCTTCCACTGGGGTCCTTCTTGACACGTTGGGGTGACCCCCGTGGGTGAGACACAAACTCTGGGTGAAAGTTAGGGACCCCACAAACCCCGCAGGCCCAGCACGTGCGCTGGTGGGATGTCACAGCGGTCCGTGGGAGGATCCAGGCCTAGCCCTGGGCCTTGCCGCTGTTTTTCCGGAGCCGCTTCAACTTCCCCTTCCAACGGGGGCTTCCTTGCCGCTTTGGCGTGCCCACCATGGGCATGAACAAGAACACTGCATAAAAGCCAGGGACCCCACGAACCCAGAGGAAATGGCGCAAGGGCTGCTGAAAAGTCATGGTTGTCCGTGGGAGGACCCAGGCCTAGCCCTCTTCCTCATTCCTGCTTTTCACGAGCTTCTTCAACATCCCCTTCCTCTGGGGGCTTCTTTGCTGCTTTGGGGTGACCCCGTGGGTGAGACACGAAACCTGGGTGAAAGCCAGGGACCCCTACAAACCCTGTGGCCCTGACACAGGGGCTGCTGGGAAGTCACAGTCATCCGTGGGAGGACACAGGCCTAGCCCTCGGCCTCTCCTCTGCTTTTCATGAGCTACTACAATGTCCCTTTCCTCCGGGGGCCTCCTTGCCACTTTGGGATGCCCCACGTGGGTGTGACACGAACCCTGCGTAAAAGCCAGGGAACCTAAGACATGCAAGGGCCCAGCACTGGGGCTGCTGTGATGTCACGGTCATCCATGGGAGAACCCAGGCCTAGCCCTGGGTTTTGCTGCTTTTTTTGCTGAGCTGATTCAATGTCCCCTTCCCTCCTGGGGCTTTCTTGCCACTGTGGGGTGCCCCCAGTGGGTGAGACATGCACACTGGGTGAAATCCAGGGACTGCAAGAATCCCTTGAGCCCAGTGCAGGGGCTCCTGGGAAGTCACGGCCGTTGGTGGGAGGACCCAGACCTAGCCCTCAGCCTCACTGCTTTTTCTCCCGAGCCCCTTCAAGGTCCCCTTCTTCCTGAGGGGGTTCCTTGCTGCTTTGGCGTGCCCACCCCGGTGTGTGAGACATGAATGCTGTGTAAGGGTCAGGGACCCTCTAAACACAACGGGCCAGCGCAGAAGTTGCTGGGAAGCCGTGGTTGTCTGTGGGATGACCCAGGCGGAGCCCTTGGACTCGTCGCTGCTTTTCAAGAACTGCCTCAATGTCCCCTTCCTCCCGGGGCATTCTAGTCGCTTTTGGGTGGGCCACGTGGGTGTGACGTGCACCCAGGTTGCAAGACAGGATGCCCGCGACACCCACGGGCCTGGTGCAGAGGCTTCTGGGAAGTCTCGGTAGTCCGTGGAAGAACCCAGGACTACCCTCGGCCTCGTTGCTGCTTTTCACGAACTGCCTCAATGTCTCCTTCCTCTGGGGGCTTTCATGACATTTTGGGGTGACCCCGTGAGTGAGACATGAATACTGGGTGAAAGGCAGGGACCACAGTAATGCCACAGGCCTGGCGCAGGGGCTACTGGGACGTCACGGGCATCCGTGAGAGGACCCAGGCCTAGCCCTGGGCATTGCCACTTTCCTTTCTGAGCTGCTTTTTTTTCCTGAGCTGCTTCAACATCCCCTTCCACCTGGGGCTTCCTTGACAAGTTGGGGTGCCCTCCGTGGGCAACACATGAACACTGCATAAAAGCCACGGACTCCACGAACCACGAGGGCCGGGCACAGGGGCTGCTGGGAAGTCACAGTAGTCCGTGGGAGGACCCAGGTCTAGCCTCAGCCTCAACGCTTTATTTTCCCGAGCTGCTTCAACATCCCCTTCTTCCGGGCACTTATTTGTCGCTCTGAGGTGCGCCCTGTGGGAGAGACACGAAAGCTGCATCAAAGCCAGGAATTCCCCAAACCCAGCAGGCCTGGGAAGCTATGGTCATTTGTGGGAGGACTGAGGCCTAGCCCTTGGCCTCCTCGCTGCTTTTCAAGAGATGCTTCACCATCCCCTTCCTCCAGGGGCCTCCTTGCCGCTTTGGGGTGCTGCCAGTGGGTGTGACATGAACCCTGCATAAAAGCCAGGGACCCACAAACCCGGGAGACCAGGCACATGGGCTGCTGGGACTTCAATGTCGTCTTTGGGAGGACCCAGGCCTAGCCCTCGGCTTCTCTGCTTCTTTTCCCAAGCTGCTTCAACGTCCCCTTCCCCGGGGGGCATTCTTGACACTATGGGATGTCCCTAGTGGGTGAGACACAAACTCTGGTTGAAAGCCAAGACCCCACAAACCCCATGGGCCTGGTGCAGTGGCTGCAGGGAAGTCGCGGTCGTCCATGGGACGACCCAGGCCTTGTCCTCGCCCTGCCCGCTTTTCTCCGGAACTGCTTCAACGTCCCCTTCCCCCGGGGCATTCTTGACGTTATGGGTAGCCCCAGCCTGGGCGAGCACGTACCATGGGCAAAAGCCAAGAACGCCATGAACCCAGTGGGCTTGGCACCGTGGCTGCTGGAAAGTCATTTTCGTCCGTGTGACTATTCAGGCC
Organism: Pan paniscus; assembly: GCF_029289425.2. Classification (NCBI taxonomy): domain Eukaryota; kingdom Metazoa; phylum Chordata; class Mammalia; order Primates; family Hominidae; genus Pan; species Pan paniscus. The sequence goes on along the minus strand of NC_073272.2, from coordinate 59,733,532 downwards.
TAGCGCACACCCTGGCCGCTTTTTTTCTCGAACTGCCTCAACGTCACCTTCTCCCGGGGGCACCCTTGCTGCTTTGGGGTTCCCCCGGGTGGGAGACATGCACAGAGCATGCATGCCATGGTCCCCTCAACCTGCGTGGGCCCAACATAGGGGCTGCTAGTCTGTGGTTGGACCCAGGCCTAGCCCTCGCCGTGACAGCTTTTTTCCTCAAATTGTCTCAATGTCCCCTTCCCCCTGGGGCATCCTTGCTGCTTTGGGGTGCCCCCTTTGGGGGAGACACTCACCCAGCAGGCAGTCCACGGTCCCCGCGATCCCCACAGGCACAGTGCAGGGGCTGCTGGGAAGTCATGGTCATCCTTGGGAGGACCCAGGACTACCTTGCCATGGCTGCTTTTTTTCTCGAATTGCCTCAATGTCCCCTTTACCCGGGGGCATCCTTGCCACTTTGGGGCGCCCCCCGTGGGGGAGACACTCACCCAGCCTAGAGGCCAGGGTCCCCGAGACCCCCGTGGGCCTGGCTCAGGGGCTGCTGGGAAGTCACGGTCGTTCGTGGGACAAGCCAGGTCTAGTCCTCACCCAGGCCGCTTTTCTCCAGAACTGCTTCTTGACACTATGGGGTGCCACTAGTGAGCGAGACACGAACCGTGGGTGAAAGCGAGGGAACCCACGAACCAGTGAGATGACTAGGCCTGGGTCATCACACAGATGACCATGACTTCCCAGCAGCCCCTGTGCTGGGCCCTCTGGGGTCACCGGAACCCTGGCCTGAAACCTGTGTGGGTGTCTCACCCAATGGGGGGGCAACCCAAAGCAGCAAGGAGGCCCCCAGCTGAGAGGGATGGTGAAGTAGCTCAGGAGAAACAGCGAGAAGGTCGAGGGTAGGCCTGGTTCCTCCCACGGATGACTGTCGCTTCCCAGGAGTCCCAGTGCTGGTCTGCGAGGATTGCGTGGACCCTGGCCTGCACTCTGGGTGCATGTGTCACTCACATGAGGCACCCTAAAGCAGCAAGAAGACTCCTGAAGGAAGGGGAAGTTCAAGCAGTAAGTGAAAATCAGCGACAAGGCAGAGGGCTAGGCCTGGGTCCTCCCACGGACAACCGTGACTTCCCAGTATCCCCTCTGTTGGGCCCTTGGGGGTCGCAAGGACACTGGACTGCACCCTGTGTGTGTCTAACCCATGGGGCATATCACAAAGTGACAAGAAGTCCCCCGGGGGAAGGAGACATTGGGGCAGGTCGTGAAAGGCAGGGGCGAGGTCCAGGGCTAGGCCTGGGTCCTCCCACGGACAACTGGGACTTCCCAGCAGCCTCTGTGACGGGACCACCGGTGTGGCGGGGAAGCTGGCCTACACCCTGGGTTCATACCTGTCCCACAGGGAGAACCTCAAAGCGTTAAGCATGCCCCTGGGAGGAAGGGGACAGTGAAGCAGTTCTGGGAAAATAGCGACCAGACTGAGGGCTAGGCCTGGGTCCTCCCAGGGAAGACCATGACTTCCCAGCAGCTCTGGCAATGGGCCCGTGGATGTCGTGGGGACCCAGACCTGCACCCTGGGTGTGTGTCTCCCCCACGGGGTGCACCCCAAAGTGGCAAGGATGCCCCCGGGGTAAGGGGAAGTTGAGGCAGATTGAGAAAAAAGCAAACAGGGTGAGCGCTATGCTTGAATTCTCCCACGGATGACCTTGACTTCCCAGCAGCCATTGCGCAAGGCCCCTCAGGTTCATGGCGTCCCCAGCTTTCACTCAGTGTTTGTGTCTCTCCCTTTAGGGGCACCCCATAGCGTCAAGAATGCACCCGGGGGAAGGGGATGTTGAAACAGTTCTGGAGAACAGCATCCAGGGCGAGGGCTAAGCCTAGGTCATCCCACGGATGACCGCGACTTCCCAGCAGCCCCTGCGCTGGGCCCGCAGGGTTCGTGGGGTCCCTGGCTTTTGCCCCGATTTCATGTCTCCCCCACTAGGGGAACCCCATAGCGTCATGAATGCCCCCAGGGGAAGGGGACATTGAGGCAGTGCAATTAAAAAAGCAGCCAGGGCGAGGGCTAGGCCTGGGTCCTCCCACGGACAACTGTGACTTCCCAGCAGCCCCTGACCTGGGCCTGCGGTGTTAGGGGGTTCCCTGGCTTTCACGGAGGATTCTTGTCTCGCCCACCAAGGGTACCCCATAGCATCATGAATGCCCCTGGGGGAAAGGGACGTTGAGGCAGTTTGAGAAAAAAAAAGAGCGAGGGCTAGGCCTGGGTCCTCCCATGGACAACCATGACTTCCCAGCAGCCCCTGTGCCTTGCCTGTGGGGTTTGTGGCATCCCTGGCTTTCACCCAGGGTTTGTTTCTCACCCACTAGGGGCACCCCATAGCGTCAAGGATGCCCCCCGGGGAAAGGGACATTGAAGCAGTTCCGGAGAAAAGCGGCCAGGGCGAGGACTAGGCCTCAGTCCTCCCACGGACGACAGTGACTTCCCAGCTGCCCCTCCGCTGGGCCTGTGGGTGTTGCAGGGGCCCCAGCCTGCATGCTGGGTGCGGTTCTCCTCCATAGGGGGCACCGCAAAAGGGCCAGGATCCCCCTGGGGGAAGGAGACTTTGAGGTGGTTGGAGAAGAAAAGCAGCTTTGGTGAGGGGTAGGCCTGGGCCCGTGGAGGTCGAGGGTATCCCGGCCTGCACCCTGGGTGTGTGTCTCCCCCACTGGGGGCACCCCAAAGTGGCAAGGATGCCCCTGGGGAAGGGGACGTTGAGGCAGTTTGAGAAAAAAAGGGGCAATGGTTAGGCCTGGGTCCTCCCACGGAGGACCGAGACTTTCCTGCAGCCCCTGTGCCAGGCCCGTGGGGTTCATGGTGTCCCTGGCTTTCACCGAGGTTTCATGTCTCTCCCCTTAGGGGCACCCAATAGCATCAAGAATGCCCCTGGGGGAAGGGGACGTTGAGGCAATTGAAGAAAAAAAGCGGCAAGGGTGAGGGCTAGGCCTGCGTCCTCCCATGGAAGACTGTGACTTCCTAGTGGCCCCTCAGGGGTCGCGGGGACCCTGGCCTGCACACTGGGTGCGTGTCTCTCCCACAGGGTTCACCCCAAAGCGGCAAGGATGCCACTAGGGGAAGGGGACATTAAGGCAGTTTGGGAAAAGAAGCAGTCAGGGTAACCGGTAGTCCTGGGTCCTCCCATAGACAACTGTGACTTCCCAGCAGCCCTGGCGCTGGGCCCCCGGGGATCGTGGTGTCCCTGGCTTTAGCCCAGTGTTCCTGTCTCGCCCACTAGTGGCAACCTTTAGTGTCAAGAATGCCCCCGGAGGAAGGGGACTTTGAGGCAGTTAGAGAAAAAAAGCGGCCAGGGCAAGGGCTAGGACCGGGTCTTCCCAAGGAAACCCGTGACTTCCCAGCAGACCCTGTGCCATGCCCGCGGGGGTCGCGGGGACCCCAGTCTGCATGCTGGGTGCAGGTCTCCCCCATGGCAGGCACCCCAAAGAGGAAAGTATGCCCCCAGGGTAAGGTGACGTTGAGACAGTTGGAGAAAAAAAGCGGCCAGGGCGAGGGCTAGGCCTGGGTGCTACCATGGACGACCGTGACTTCCCAGCTGCCCTGCACTGGCCCCGTGGGATCATGGGGTCCCTGGCTTTTGCCAAGGGTTCGTTTCTCACCCACTAGGGGCACTCCATAGCGTCAAGAATGCTCCCGGGGTAAGGGGACGTTGAAGCACTTCCAGAGAAAAGCGGCCAGGGTGAGGAATGGGCCTGGGTGAGGTCGTCCAGTTGTCCTTAGCATTAGAATGCCTGGGTCGGCCAAGAGCCACTATTATAAGACTGCCTGGGGTTGGTCAGAAGTCTCTCCCACTTGAATGCCTGGGGTCAGACAGGTTTCTCTATCCTTAGAATGCCTAAGGTCCCCCAGGTGTCTCTATCAGTAGAATGCTTGTGGTAGGCCAGGAGTCTCTACTATTAGAATGGCTGGGGTTGGCCAGGACGCTCTCCTGTTAGAATGCTTGTGGTCTGCCAGCTGTCTCTTTTGATAGAATGTCTGAGAGTGAACAACTGTCTCTATTATTTCAATGCCTGGGGAAGGACAATAATCTCTATAGTTAGAATGCCTAGAGTCAAACAAAAGTCTTTCTTGTTGAATAACTGGGCCAGCCAGATGACTTTATCCTTAGAATGTCTGAGGACGCACAGGTGTCTTTATCTTTAGAATGCCAAGGGACAGCATGTGTTTCTCTTATTAGAATGCCTAGGGTCCTCTTAGAGTCTTTCCAGTAGCATTGCTTGGGGTCTGCTAGGTGACTTTATAACCCCTGAGGTCGCCCAGGTCTATCACTAAAATGATTTGGATAGGCAAGGAGCCTTTATCGTTTGGAATCCTAGGGTGGACCGGGAGTCTCTCCCATTAGAATGCCTGGGGTTGGCCAGGTGTCTCTATCCTTAGAATAGTGAGGTCCCCCAGGTGTCTCTATCATTAGAATTCTTTGGGTCAGCCAGGAGTCTCTACCTTTAGAATGCCTTGGGTCAATCAGGAGTTTCTCCCATTAGAATGCCTGGAGTCAGCCAGGTGTCTCTGTCCTTAGAATAGTGAGGTTGCTTAGGTGTCTCTATTATTGGAATGCCTGGGTTGGCCAGGAGTCTCTGTCATTAGAATGCCTTGGGTCGGCCAGGTGCCTCTATTTTTAAAATGGCTGATGTCACACAGGTGTCTCTATCATTAGAATGCCTGGGTTCCCCCAGGAATCTCTATCATTAGAATGTCTGGGGTTGGCACGGTGTCTCTCTTGTTAGAATGCCTTAAGTCAGCCATGTGTTTTTATCCTTCAAGTGGTGAGGTTGCCCAGGGGTCTGTATCATTGGAATGCATGGGGTTGGCCAGAAGTCTCTATCATTAAAATGCCCGAGGTTGCCCAGATGTGTCTATCTGGCCCAGAGTGCCTGAGTGCCTGAGTGCCAGAGTGCCTGAGTGCCCAGAGGCCCAGAGTGCCTGGGGTAGGCCAGAAGTCTGTGTCATTCGAATGCCTGGGTTCAGCCAAGAGTCTCTTCCAATAAAATGCCTGGGGTCGTGCAGGTGTTATTATTCTTAGAATGCCTGAGTTCGCCAACCTGTCTATCATTAGAATGCCTTGGATAGGCCAGGAGTCCTTATCATTAGAAAGCCTGAGTTAGGCCAGGAGTCTCTCTCATTAGAATGCCCTAGGTTGGCCAGGTGCTTCTATTCTTAGAATGGCGAGGTCGCCCAAGTGTCTCTATCATTAGAAGGCCTGGGGTCAGCCAGGCGTCTCTATCATTAGAATGCCTAGAGTTGGCCAGAAGTCTCTCCCATTAGAATGCCTGGGGTCATCCAGGAATCTCTATTGGTAGAATGCCTGGGGTCAGCCCAGTATCTCTATCCTTAGAATGCCTGAGTTTGCTCAGGTGTTTCTATAATTAGAATATCTGGGGTCAGACAGGAGTCTCTATCATGAGAATGCCTGGGGTTGGCCAAATGTGTCTCCCATCAGAATGCCTGGGCTTGGCCAGGTGTTTCTATCCTTAGAACGACAAGGTTGCTCAAGCATCTGTATCATTAGAAAAACTGGGTTTGACCAGGAGTCTTTGTCATTAGAATGCCTGGGGTCAGCCAGGATTCTCTGCTGTTAGAATGCCTGTGGTTGGCCAGATGTCTTTCTTTTAAAAATGCCATAGGTTGCACAGATGTATCTATCATTAAAATGCCTGGGCTAGGCCAGTAGTCTCTATTATTCAAATGTCTTGGGTTGGCCAGGAGTCTCTTTCTTTAGAATACCTGGGGTTGGCCAGGTGTCTCTATTCTTAAAATGGCGAGGTTGCCTAGGTAACAGTATCACTGGATTGCCCACGATGAGCCAGAAGTCTGTATCATTAGAATGCCTGGTGTTGGCCAGGATACTCTCTTGTCAGTATGCCTGGGGTCAGCCAAGTCTATCTATCCTTAGAATACCTGAGGTCACACGGTTTCTCTATCATTAGAATGAATAAGGTAGGTCAGGAGTCTCTATCATTAGAATGCTTGTGTGGCCAGGAGTCTCTCCTGTTAAAATGCCTGTGGTTGAAGAGGTGTCTCTATTTTTAGAATAACTTAGGTGGCACAGGTGTCTCTATCATTAGAATGCCTCTGGTCGGCAAGAATTCTCTTCTGTTAGAAAGCTTGGGGTTGGCCAGGTGTATGTATTTTTAGAATGCCTTAGGTCACACAGGTGTGTCTATTATTCAAATCCCTATTTTCGGCCAGGTGGCTCTATCATTGCAATGCCTGAGGTTGGTCAGGAGTCTTTCTCAATAGAATGCCTGGAGTCAGCCAGGTGTCTCTAGCTTTATACTGTCTGATGTCGCCCAGGTGTCTCTATCATTAGAAAGCCAGAGGTTTGCTATGAAACTCTCCCAGTAGAATGCCTGGTGTTGGCCAAAAATCTTTGTTGTTAGAATGCCTGACATTGCCCGGAGGTCTTTATCATTAGAATGACCGGAGTAGGTCAGCAGTCTCTATCACTGAGAAGCCTTGGTCTGGCCATAAGCCTCTCTTTTTGAATGCCTGGGGTTGCCTGAGGTCACCCAGATGTCTTTATCATTAGAACGACTGGAGTAGGTTAGGAGTCTCTATCACTGAGAAGCCTTGATTTGGCCAAAAGTCTCTCTTTTTGAATGCCTGGAGTTGGCCAGGCATCTCTACACTTAGAATAGTGAGGATGCCCAGGTGTCTCTATCATTGGAATACCAAGGTCAGCCAGGAGTCTCTGCTGTTAGAATGCCTGGGGTCAGCCAAAAGTCTCTCCCATTAAAATGCCTGGAGTTGGCAAGGTATCTCTATCCTTGAATGCCTGAGGTCGCCCAGGTGACTTTATCATTAGAATGCCTTGGGTCGGCCAGGAGTCTCCCTCTTTAGAATGCCAAAGTCGACCAGAAGTCTCTGTTGTTGGAATGCCTGGGATTGGCCAGGTGTCTCTATTTTTAAAATGCCTGAGATGCCTTAGGCCTCTGTTATTAGAGTGCCTGGGTTAGGCCAGGTGTCTCTATTCTTGCAACGCCTGAGATTGCACAGGTGTCTCTAACCTCAGAATGCCTGTGGTCAGCCTGGAGTCTCCATCATTAGAATGCTTAAAGTCAGCCAGGAGTCTTTCTTGTTAAAACGCCTGGGATCAGACAGGTGTCTCTATTCTTAGAATGCCTGAAGTCACCCAGATGTCTCTATCATTACAATTCCTGAGGACAGCCAAGAGTCTCTTTCATTAGAATGCCTGAGGTTGGCTAGGAGTCTCTCTTGTTAGAATGACTAAGGTCAACCAGGTGTCTCTATCATTAGAATGCCTGGGGTTGGCCAGTGCCTCTACTATTAGAGAGCCGAAAATCGGCCTGCAGTCTCTCCCCTTGGAGTGCCTAGGCGAGACTAGGTGTCTCTATCTTTAGAATGCCTAAAGTTGCCCAGGTGTCTCTATCATTATAATGTCTGGGTTCATCGAGGTGTCTCTGTGATTAGAATGGTTGTGGTCAACCATGTGTCTCTCCCATTCGAATGCTTGATGTTGGCCATGAGTCTCTATCCTTAGAATGCCTAAGGTTACCCAAGGGTCTCTATCTTTAGAATACCTGGCTTCAGCAGATATCTCTATCTTTAGAATGCCTAAGGTTGCCCAGGCGTCTCTATCATAAGAATGCCTAAGTTCAGCCAGGAGTCTCTCCCATTATCATTCCTGGGGTCATCCAGGTGTCTCTCTTGTTAGAATGCATAGTGTCAGCCAAAGGTCTGTCCCATTCAAATGCTTGGGGTTGGCAACATGTCTCTATTCTTAGAATACCAAAGGTCGCACAGATGTCTCTATCATTGCAATGCTAGGGGTAGGCCAGGAATCTCTATCATTAGATTGTCTTGGTTTACCCAGGGGTCTCTCCAGGTAGAATGGCTGGGGTTGGCCAGGTGTCTCTAACCTTAGAATGCTTGAGGTCGCCCAGGTGTCTCTATCATCAGAGTGTCTGGTGTCACCCAGGAGTCTCTATTATTAGAATTCCTGGAGTCAGAGAGCAGTCTCTCCTGTTAGAATGCCTGGGGTCGACCAGATGTCTCTATCCTTAGAATGTCTGAGGTCACCTATGTGTCTCTATCATTAGAATGCCTGGGGTCATGTAGGAGTCTTTATAATGATAATGCCTTGGCTTGGCCAGGAGTCTCTCCTCTTAGAATGCCTGGGGTCAGCCAGGTGTCTTTATACTTAAAATACCTGAGGTTGCACAGGTGTCTCTAACATTAGAATGCTTGTGGTGGGCCAAGAGTCTCCATCTTTAGAATGCCTGGGTTCAGCCAAAAATCTCTCCCATTAGAATGCTTGGGGTCAGCCGGGTGTCTCTATTTTTAGAATGCCTGTGTTTGGCCAGCAGTCTCTATTATCAGAATGCCTGGGGATGGCCAGGAGTCCCTTTTCTTAGAATGCCTTGGATAGGCCAGGGGTCTCTATTTTTAGATAGCCTGAGGTTGCACAGCTGCTTCTATTATTAGAATGCCTGGGGTAGTCCAGAAATCTCTATCTTTAGAATGCCTGAGTTCTGCAGGGAGTCTCTCTTGTTAGAATGCCTGGGGTCAGACAGAAGTCTTTATCCTTAGAATGCCTGTGGTAACCCATGTGTCTCTATCACTAGAATGCCTATGGTTGGCCAGAATTCCTTATCATTACACTGCCTGTGGTTGGCCAGGAGTCTATGAGGTTAGAATGCCTCAGGTTGCCCATGTATCTTATCCTACAAAGGGCCTGAGGTAGTCCTGGGGTCTCTATCATTAGAATGCCTGGGGTTGGCCAGCAGTCTCCTTTTAGAATGCCTGGGGTCGTACAAGAGTCTCTCCAGTTAGAACGCTTAAAGTCAGGCAGGTGTCACTACCGTTAGAATGTCTGAAGTGGCCCAGTTTTTTTCTTTCATTAGAATGCCTGGAGTTGGTCAGGAGACGCTATAAGAATGTCTGCGTTCAGCCACGTGTCTCTATCCTTAAAATGCTTGATGTTGCCCAAGTGTCAATATCATTAGAATGCCTGGGGTCGGCCAGGAGCCCCTCCTGTTAGAGTGCCTGTGGTCAGCCAGGAATCTCTCCCATTAGAATGCCTGGGATTGGCCAGGTGACTCTATCTTTAGAATGCCTGAGGTGATCCAGGTGTTTCTATCAATAGAATGCCTGAGTTTGGCCAGAAGTCTGTATCATTAGAAAGCCTTGGGTCAGCCAGGATTCTCTCCCATTAAAATGCCTGGCGTTGGCCTGGTGTGTCTCTCCTTGTAAAGCCTGGGTCACTTGTCTATATCATTAGAAGACCTGTGGTCGGCCAGGAGTCTCTATCATTAGATGGCCTGTGGTTGGACAGGAGTGTCTCCCATTGGAATGCCTGGGTCAGCTACGTGTTTCTATTCTTAAAATGCCTGAGGTCTCCGAGGTGTCTCTCTCATTAGAATGCCTGGGTTTGAATGGATATCCCTATCTGTAGAATACATAAATTCGCCCAGGTGTCTCTATCATTAGAATGCCTTGGGTTGGACAGGAGTCTTTACCATTAGAATGCCTAAGGCCAGCCAGGAGTCTCACCCATTAGAATGTTTGGCGCTGGCCAGTTACCTTTATTCTGAGAATGCCTGATGTTGCACAGGTGTCCCTATAATTAGAAAGCCTAAGGGAGGCCAGAAGTTTCCATCATTTGAATGCCGTGGGTCTGCCAGGAATCTCTCCCGTTAGAATGCCTGAGGTCAACCAGGAGTCTCTCCTGTTAGCATGTATTGGGTAAGCCAGGTGTCTCTATCCTTAGAATTCCAGAATTTGCACAGGTGTCTCTAACATTTTAATGCCCGAGGTAGGCAGAAGTCTTTATCATTAGAACACCTGTGGTCAGCCAGGAGTCTCTCCCATTAAAATGCCTGGGGTAGGCCAGGTGCCTCTATCCTTAGAATGCCTGAGGTCGCCCCGTTGTCTCCATCATTAGAAAGCCTGGGTTCAGACTGGAGTCTCTATCACTAGAATGCCTGTGGTCAGCCAGGACTCTCTCCCGATAGAATGCCTGGCTTTGGAGAAATATCTTTATTCTCAAAATATCTGAGGTCGCACAGATGTCTTCATCATTAGAATGCTAGTGGTGTGCCACGAGTCTCTATCATTAGAATGCCTGAGGTCTGCCAAGAGTCTCTACCCTTAGCATGCCTGGGATCCACCAGGTGTCTCTATCCTTAAATTGCTTGAGTTCTCACAGATGTCTCTATTCTTAGAATTCCAGTGATAGGGCAGCAGTCTTTATTATTAGAATGCTAGGTGCTGGCCAGAAGTTTCTCTTGTTAGAATGCCTGTGGTCGCCAGGTATCTCTATCCTTAGGATGGCTGAGTGTGCTAAGGTGTGTCTATCATTATAATGCCTGGAGAAATCCTGGAGTCTTTTCATAAGAAAGACTGGTGTGGGCCAGGTGTCTCTCGTTAGAATGATTGGGTTGGCCAGGTGTCTCCATTCTTAGGCGGCCTGAGGTCACCCAGGTGTCTCTATAATAAGAATGTCTGTGGTCATCCAGGAGTCTCTATAATTAGAATGGGTGTGGTTGACCAGAAGTCTCTCCCTTTAGAATGCCTGGGGTCGGCCAGGTGTCTTTATCCTTAGAATGCCTTAAGTCACCAAAGTGACTCTATCTTTAGAATGCCTGTGGTCAGCCATGAGACTAACATTAGAATGCCTGTGGTTGGTCAGGAGTCTCTCACATTAGAATGCCTGGAGTTTGCCAGGTTTCTATAGCTTTAGAATGCCTAAGGTCACAAAGGTTTTTCTATCATTGGAATGAATGGGATAGGCTAGGACTTTCTCTCATTAGAATGCCTGCGGCTGGCCAGGAAACCCTTACTTCAGAATGAATGGGTTCATCCAGGTATCTCTATCCTTAGAATGACTGAGGTTAGAAAAGTTTATCTATCATTGGAATGCCTGGGGTAGGCCTGGAGTCTGTATTATGGGTCAGCCAGGAGTCTCTCCTGTTAGAATGCTTGGGGTCAGCCAGAAGTCTCTCCGATTACAATGCCTGTGGTCGTCCAAGTCTCTCTATCATTAAAATGTCTGAGGTCACCCAGGTGTCTCTATCATTAGAATGCCTAGGGCAGAATAGCAGTCTCTATCATTAGAATGCCTGGGGTTACCAGGCAGTCTCTCCTATTTGAATGACTGGGGTGGGCCAGATGGCTCTCTCCTTAGAATGACTGAGTTCACAGATGTTTCTCTATCTTTAGAATGCCTGGGGTCATCCAAAAATCTCTAACATTACAATGCCTGGGGTTGGCCAGGAGTCTCTCTCATTAGAATGCCTGGGATATGCCAGGTGTCCCTATCCTTAGAATGCCTGAGGGCATCAGCATGTCTGGGGTTGGTCAGAAGTATCTTTCATTAGAATGCCTATTGTCAGCCATGTATGTCTAGCCTTTAAATGCCTGAGGTCGCCCAGGCGTCTCTGTCATTAGAATTCCTGGTCTTTTCCAGGAGCCTCCATCTCTACAATGCCTGGATAGGGCCAGGAGTCCCTCTTGTTGGAATGCCTGGGGTTGGCCAGGAGACTTTCCTGTTAAAATGCCTTGGGTCATCCAAGTGTCTTTATCCTTAGAATGCCTGAAGTCCCACAGGTGTTTCTAGCATTAGAATGCCTGGGGTAGGACAGAAGACTCTATTATTATCATACTTTTGGTGCTGTTAGAATACCCGAAGTCAACCAGGTGTCTCTATCCATAGAACGCCTGAGGTCACTCTGATGCCTCTATTATTAGAATGCCTGGGGTTTTCCAAGAGTCTCTCCCATTAGAATGCCTTGAGTCGGCCAGGAGTGTGTCTTGTTATAATGCATGGGGTGGGAGAAGTGTCTCTACACTTAGAATGCCTGAGGTCCCCAAAGTTTCTCTTTCATTAAAATGCCTAGGGTCGGCCAGGATTATCTCTCATTAGAATGCCTAGGGTTTATCAGTAATCTCTCCTGTTATAATGCCTGGAGTTTACCAGGAGTCTCTCCCGATAGAATGTCTTAGGTTGGCCAGTTGTCTCTATTTTTAGAATGTCTGAGATCGCCCAGGTTTGTCTATCATTAGAATTCCTTTGGTCATCCAGGAGACTCTATTGTTAGATTACCTGCATTCGACCTTGTGTCTCTTCCATTAGAATGCATGGGTTTGGCCAGAAGTCACTCCTGTTGGAATGCCTAAGGTCAGCCAGATATCTCTATCCTTAGTGTGCTTGAGGTCACACAGGTGTCTCTATCATTAGAATGCTTGGGGTAGGCCTGGTGTCTCTAACATTGGAATGCCTGGGGTTGGCCAAAAGTCTCTACCATTAGAATGCCTGGTGTTGGCCTGGTGTCTCCATCTTTAGAATGACTAAAATCACACAGATTAATCTATCATCAGAATGCCTCGGGTCAGCCAGGAGTCTATATTATTAAAATGCCTCAGGTTGGCCAGGAGTCTCTCTTGTTAGAATGCCTGGGCCCGGCAAGCTGTCTCTATTCATAGAATGCCTGAGGTTGCCTAGTTTTCTCTATTATTAGAATGCCTGGGGTCAGCTGGGAAGCTCTATGATTAAAATGTCTTGGGTCCATTAGTAGTCTCTTCCTTTAGAATGCCTGAGGTTGGCCAAGTGTCTCTATCCCTAGAATGCCTGAGGTCCCCTGGGTGTCTTTATCATTAGAATGCCTAGTGTTGGCCAGGAGTTTCTATCATTAGAAGGCAGTGGATCAACCAGGAGTCTCTCTAGTTAAAATGCTTCAAGTTGGCCAGAAGTCTGCCTTGATAGAATGCCTTGAATGACCAAGAGTCTTTCCCTTTAGAATGCCAGGGTTTGGCCAGGTGTCTCTATCCTTAGAATGCCTGAGGTCACCTTGATTTCTCTGTCCTTAGAATGCCTGTGGTTGGCCAGGCATCTCTGTCATTAAAATGCATGGGTTTGGCCAGGAGTCTCTCCCATTAAAATGTCTGGAATCAGCCAGGTCTCTCAATCCTTACAATGCCTGATGTCCCCCTGGTGTCTCTGACATTAGAATACCTGGGGTCGGTCAGGAATCTCTCTAATTAGAATGCCTGGGGTTGACCAGGAATATCACTCATTACAATGCCTGGGGTTGGCCAGTTGTCATTATCCAGAGGATGCCTTTGAACACACAGGTGTCTCTATCTCTAGAATTCCTGTGTATGGCCAGAGGACTCTTCCATTAGAATACCTTGGGTTGACTCCAGACATGAGTGACCAGATCACTACTGTTAAAATGTCTGATGTTGCCCTCGTGTCTGTATTATTAGAGTGCCTGTGGTAGGACAGGAGTCTCTCTCATCTTAATGCCTGGGGTCGGCCAGGTGTCTCTATCTTTAGAATGACTGAGGTTGCATAGGTATGTCTATCGTTAGAATGCCTGGGCAAGGCCAGGAGTCTCTATCATTAGAATGCCTGGTGTCAGCCAGGAGTCTCTCCCATTAAAATACATGGGGTTTGCCAGGTGTCTCTATTCTTAGAATTCCTGAGGTCATGAAGGTGTCTCTATCATTAAAATGTCTGGGGTAGGCCAGGAGTCTATTATTAGACTGCCTGAGTTCAGCCAGGAGTCTCTCCCGTTAGAATGCTGGAGTCACGTGGGTGTCTCTATCCTTAGATTGTCTGATGTTGGAGAGGTGTCTCTATCATTCAAATGCCTGATGTCGACCAGTAGTCTCTTTGGCTAGAATGACTGGGGTAAGCCAGTTGTCACTATCCTTAGAATGCCTGGGGTCACCCAGGTGTCTCTATTATTAGAATGCCTTGGTTCAGATAGGAGTCTCTATTATTAGAATGTCTGGTGTCAGGCAGGAATGTCTCCCATTAGAATCCTGTTGTTGGCCCAGTGTCTCTATCCTTAGAATGACTGAGGTCGCACAGGTGTCTTTCATTAGAATGCCTAAAATAGGCAAGGAGACTCTATAATTAGAATGCCTGGGGTCAGCCTGGAGTCTCTCCTGTTAGAATGCCTGGGGTCGGCCAGGTGTCTTTATCCTAAAATTGCCTGAGGTTGCGCTGGTGTCTCTATTATTAGAATGCCTGGGCTAGGCCAGGAGTCTCTCTTGTTAGAATGACTGGGGTTGGCCAGTTGTCACTATTTTTAGAATGCCCAAGACTGCCCAGGTGTCTATCATTAGAATGCCTGTGATAGGCCAGGAGTCTCTATTATTAGGAAGCCTGGGTTCCGCCATGAGTCTCTACCATTAGAATGCCTGGGGTTGTCCAGATGTTACTATCCTTATAATGGTGAGGTCAACCTGGTGTCTCTATCATTAGCATGCCTGGGGTCAGCCAGGAGTCTCTATCATTAAAATGCCTGGGGTCAGCCAGATGTCTCTCCCATTAGGATCCCGGGGTCAGCCAGGTGTCTCTCTCCTAAGAATGACTGAAGTCTCAAAGGTGTATCTATTATTAAAATTAATGGAGTAGGCCAGGAGACTCTCTCATTAGAATGCCTGGGGTGGGCCAGGAGTCTCTCCCATTACAATGCCTGGGGCCGTCAAGGTGTCTCTATTTTTAGAACGCCTGAGGTCGCACAGGTGTATCTATCATTGGAATGCCTGAAGTAGGGCTGGAGTCTCTATAGTTAGAAAGTCTGGTGTCAGCCAAAAGTCTCTTTTTAGAATGCCTTCGTTCAGCCAGGTTCTCTATCCTTAGAATGCCTGAATTCACCCAGGTGTCTTTATCGTTAGAGTGGCTGAGGAGAACCAGGAGTCTCTCCCGATAGAATGCCAGGGGTTGGCCAGGAGTCTCTCCCATTAGAATACCTGGGTTCGGACAGGCATCTCTATCCCTAGATTGCCTGAGGTCGCCCAGTTCTTCTGTATTCGGCCTGTAGTCTCTATAATTGGAATGCCTGAGATTGGCCTTGAGTCTCTTAGAATGCCTGAGGTTGGTGAGGTGGCTCTATCCTTTGAATGCCTGAAGTTGAACAGTTGTCTCTATCATAATAATGTGTGGGAGTGTCCAGAAGTCTCTTACATTACAATGCCTCAGACCGGCCAGGATCTCTTCCATTAGAATGCCTGAAGTCAGCCAAGTGTCTCTATACTTAGAATTCCTGAGGTCCCCCAGGTGTCTCTATCATTAGAATGCCTGGGTTCAGACAGGAATCTCTCTTATTAGAATGCCTTCGGTCAAACACAGTCTCTTTTGTTAGAATGCCTGGAGTCAGCCAAGATTCTCTCCCGTTAGAATGCCTGAGCTTGTCCAAATGTCTCTATCATTAAAATGCCTAATGCCGGCCGGTTGTCTCTATTATTAGAATACCTGGGGTCAGCTAGGAATCTCTCCCGTTATAATACCTGGGGTTGGACAAGAGTCTCTCCCATTAAAATGCCTGGGGTCTGCCAGGCGTCTCTACCCTTAGAAAGCCTGAGGTCACACAGGTGTCTCCATCATTAGAATTCCTAGGTTAAGCAAGGAGTCCCAATCACTAGAATGTCTGAGTTCAGCCTGGAGTCTCTCCCATTAGAGTACCTGAAGTTGGTGTGGTGTCTCAATCCTCAAAGTGACTGAGGTAACGCAGGAGTTTCAATCATTAGAATGCCTGGGGTCGGCCAGGAGTCTCTATCACTAGAAGGCCTGTGTTGGCCAGGAGTTTCTCTTGTTAGAATGGCTGTGGTCGGACAAAATCTCTTCTGTTAGAATGCCTGGGGTCAGCCAGGTATTTCTATCCTCAAAATGCCTTAGATTACACAGGTCTTTCTATCACTAAAATGCCTGGGATAGACCAGGAGTCTCTATGATTGGAATGCCTGTGGTGGTGAAGGAGTCTTTTCCATTAGAGTGCCTGGATTCGGCCAGTCTTCGCTATCTTTAGAATGTCTGAGACCATGCAGGTGTCTCTATCATTAGAATGCCTCCGGTGAGCCAGAAGTCTCTATCACTAGAATGCCTGATGTCCACCAGGTGTCTCTAACATTAGAATGCCTTGGGTCAGCTTGGAGTCTCTATAATTAGAATGCCTGAGGTCAGAAAGGGGTCTCTTCAGTTAGAATGCTAGGGGTCCACCGTTAGAATGTCTGGGATCGGCCAGGTGTTTTTATTCTAATAATGTCTGAGGTCTGACAGGTGTCTCTATTATTAGAATGCTTTGGCTAGGCCAGGAGTCATTATCATTAGAATGCCTGAGGTCAGCCAAAAGTCTCTCACCTTAGAATGCCTGGGGCAGGCCAGTTGCCTCTATTGTGTCTCTATGATTAGAATGCTTGGGATTTGCCAGGAGTCTCTCTAATTAGAATGCCTAGGGTGAACCAAGAGTGTCTTCTGTTGGAATCCTTGGGGTTGGTCAGGTGTCTCTATCCTTAGCACACCTTAAGTCTCACAGATATCTCTAGCATTAGAATGCCTGGGGTATGCTAGGGGTCTCTAGCATTAGAATGCATGGGTCTGGCCAGGAGTCTCTTTGATAGAATGCCTGGAATCTCTCTCATTATAATGCCTGGTTTTGAACAGAATTCTTTTTCGTTAGAATGCCTGGGGTCTGCCAGGTGTCTCTTTGATAGAATGCCTGGAATCTCTCTCATTATAATGCCTGGTTTTGAACAGAATTCTTTTTCGTTAGAATGCCTGGGGTCTGCCAGGTGTCTCTATTATTAAAATGCCTTTGGTCACACAGGAGTCTCTATCATTAGAATGCCTGGGGTAAGCAAGGCGTCTCTATCATTTGAATGCCTAGGTTCAACCAGGAGTCTCTCTTGTTAGAATGCCTGGGGTCAGCCTGGTGTCTCTATTGTTAGAACGCCTGATGTCACCCAAGTGTCTCTGCCATTAGAGTGCCTCGGGTCAGCCAGGAGTCTCTCCTGTTAGATTACCTGTGGTCAGCCAGTAGTTTTGATAGTTAGAATACCTGGGGTTAACCAGGTCTCTATCCTTGGAAGGAGTAGGGTCAGCAAGAAGTCTTTCCCATTAAAATCCCTGTGGTCGGCCATGTGTCGCTATCCTTAGAATGACTGAGGTTGTGCAGGTGTCTTTACATTAGAATACCTGGGGTCAGCCAGGAGTCTCTATCATTATAATGCCTGAGTTTGCCGGGCATGGTGGCTCACGCCTGTAATCCCAACACTTTGGGAGGCCCAGGCGGGCAGATCACGAGGTCAAGAGATTGAGACCATCCTGGCCAAATGGTGAAACCCTGTGTCAACTAAAAATACAAAAATTAGCTGGGTGTGGTGGCATGCACCTGTAGTCCCAGCTACTCGGCAGGCTGAGGCAGGAGAATCACTTGAACTCGGGAGGCTGAGGATGCAGTGAGCCAAGATTGTGCCACTGCACTCCAGCCTGGTGACAGAGTGAGACTCTGTCTAAAAAAATAAATAAATAAATAAAAATAAAATAAAACAACAACAACAACAAACAACAACAAATGCCTGCAATTTCTTAGGTATCCCTATCATTAAAATGCCTGGGGTAGGCAAGGAATGTCTATCATTAGAATGCCTGAGGTTGGCCAAAACTCTCTCCCATTTGAATGTCTGCGGTTGGCCATATGTCTCTAACACTAGATTGCCTGAGGTCGCCCAGGTGTCTCTATCATTAGAATGCCTGAAGTCTGCAAGAACTCTCCATCACTGGAATGCCTTGAGATGGCATGTAGTATCTCTCATTGGAATGTCTGTGGTTGACCAGGTTTCTCTTCTTTGAATGCCTGGGGTCAGTCAAAATCTGCCTCGTTAGAATGCCTGTAGTTGGCAAGGTGTCTTCAACCTTAAAATGCCTTACGTTTTTGTGGTGTCTCTATCATTATTATGCCTGCGGTCAGCCAGGAGTCTCTCCTGTCAGAATGCCTGGGATCAGACAGGTGTCTTTATCTTTAAAATGCCTGGGGTCTAACAGGTTTCACTATCATTAGAATGCATGATTTGCCTTGTATTGTCTCCCGTTAGAATTCCTGAGTTCGTCCAGGAGTCTCTCTTGTTAGAATGCCTGGGGTAGGCCAGGTGTCTCTATAAGAATGCCTGGGTTGCCCAGGTGTCTGTGTCATTAGAATGCCTGCAGGAGGCCGGAAGGCTGTGTCACTGAAATGCCTGGATTTGGCCAGGAGTCTCTATATTTAGAAAACCTAGGTCAGCCAGGAATCTCTCCCGTTTGAATGCCTGTGGTTGGCCAGGAGTCTCTCCCATTAGAAAGACTGAAGTTGGCCAGGTGTCTCTATCCTTAGAATGTCTTAGGCCACACTGGTGTCCTTATCATTAGAATGCCTGGGGCAATCAAAAGTCTCTATCCTTGGAAGGAGTGGGATCAGCAAGAAGTCTTTCCCATTAAAATCCCTGTGGTCGGCCATGTGTTCCTATCCTTAGAATGGCTGAGGTTGTGCAGGTGTCTTTATCATTAGAATACCTAGGGTCAGCCAGGAGTCTCTATCATTATAATGCCTGAGGTCAGCCAAGAGTGTCTCCCAATAGAATGCTTAAGGTTGGCCAGGTTTCTCTATGCATAGATTTCCTTGGTTCAGCCATGTGCTTCTATACTAAAAATTCCCAAGTTTCCCACAGGTGCCTCTGTCATTAGAATGACTAAGCTAGGCCAGCAGTCTGTATCATTATAATGCCTGGGGTTGTCCCAGAGTCTCTCCCATTAGAACGCATGGGGTTGGCCAGGTGTCTCTATTCTTAGAATGGTGAGGTCGCCTAGATGTCTCTATCATTAGAACGCTTGGGGTCAGTCAGGAGTCTCTCTCCTTAGAACACGTGGCATTGACCAGGAGTCTCTTCTGTTAGAATGCCTGGGCTCAGCCAGGTGTCTTTATCTTTAGAATGCCTTAAATCACTCAAGTGTCTTTATCACTAGAATGCCTAGGGTATGGCAGGAGTCTCTACCGTTAGAATGCCTGTGGTCCCACAGGTTTCTCTATCATTAGAGAGCCTGGGGTAGGCCAGCAGTCTCTATCATTAGAATGCCTGGGGTTGGCCAGCCATCTCTCCCATTAGAATGCCTGGGGTATGCCTGCTGTCTCTACTCTTAGATTGCCTGAGGTTGCCCAGGTGTCTTTATCATCAGAATGCCTGAGTTCGAGTTTGGTTAGGAATCTTTTTCTCTTTTCCATTAACATGTCTGGGGTCAGCCAGTGTTTCTATCCTTAGAATGCCTGATGTCCCACAGGAGTCCCTATCATTAGGAAGCCTGAGGTCGGCCAGGAGTCTCTCCCATTAGAATGCCTGAGATCAGCCAGGTGTCTCTATCCTTAGAATGGTGAGGCTGCCCAGGTGCGTCTTTCACTAGAAAGCCTTGTGTCAGCCAGGAGTCTCTATCATTAGAATGCCTGCGGTCCGCAAGTAGTCTCTCCTGTTAGAATGCCTGTGATCGGCCAGGTGTCTCTATCCTTAGAATGGTGAGGCCGCCCAGGTGTCTCTCTCACTAGAAAGCCTTGGGTTGGCCAGGAGTCTCTATCATTAGAATGCCTGCAGTCCACAAGTAGTCTCTCCCATTAGAACGCCTGTGGTTGGCCACGTGTCTGTATTCTTAGAATGTCTGAGGTCACAGAGGTTTCTCTAACGTTAGAATTAATGGGGTAGGCCAGGATTCTCTAGATTAGAATGCCTGAGGTCAGCCAAGAGTTTCTCCCATTACAATTCCTGTGCTCGGCCAGGTGTGTTTATCTGTAAAATGCCTGAGGTGGCACAGATTTCTCTGTCATTGGAATGTCTGAGTTAGGTCTGGATTCTCTATCATTAATAAGCCTGGTGTCTGCCAAGAGTCTCTCCCATTAGAATGCCTTGGGTTGGCCTGTTGTCTCTTTCCTTAGAATGTCTGAAGCCGCCCAGGTGAATCAGTAACTAGAATGCTTGGGGTCGGCAGTAGTCTCTCATATTAGAATGCCTGGGGTGGACTAGGTGTCTCTTCCATAAGAACGCCTGGGGTCAGCCAGGGGTCTCTCCTGTTAGAATTCCTGTGGTTGGTCAGGTGTGTCTATCATTAGAATACCTGGGTTCCCCCAGGTGTCTCTAACATTAGAATGCCTGGGGTCGACAAGGAGTGTCTATCATTAGAATGCCTGAGATCACCTAGTTGTCTCTATCATTAGAATGCCTAGGGTTGGCCAAAATATCTATCTCTAAAATGCCTGGGTTTGGTCAGAAGTCTCTATGGTTAGAATGCCTGGGTTTGTCAGGTGTCTCTATCCTTGGAATGACTGAGGTCACCCAGGTTTCTTTATCATTAGAAGGCATGGGATTGGCCAGGAATCTCTATCATTTGAATGCCTTGGGTCGGCCAGCTGTCTCTACCATTAGAAAGCTTGGGTTCAGACATGTGTCTATATCCTTAGAAGGCCTAAGGTTCTGAAGGTCTCTCTATCATTAGAAGGCCTGAGATAGGCTAGGAGACTCTATCACTACAATGCCTGTGCTCAGCATTGAATCTCTCCCATTATAATCCCTGGGTTCAGCCAGGTGTCTCTTTCGATAGAATGCCTGGGGTTGGCCAAGTGTCTCTATCTTCAGAATGCCTGAGTTTGCTCTGTTGTCTGTATCATTAGAATGCCTGAGGTTGTCCAGGATCTCTATCCTTAAAAATCCTGGGTTCCTGCAGGAATCTCTCCCATTAGAATGCTTCTGTTTGACCAGGAGTCTTTCCTGTTAAAATGCCAGGAGTTGGCCAGGTGTCTCTATCCTTGGAATACCTGAGGTCACCCAGGTGTCTCTATCATTAGAATGCCTGGGGTCAGCCACCAGTCTCTATCATTGGAATGCCTGGGATTGGTCAGGAGTCTCTCCCATTAGCATATCTGAGTTTGTCCAGGTGTCTCTATACTTAAAATGAATGAGGTCCCACAGGTGTCTATTATTGGAATGCCTGGGATAGGCTAGGAGTCTCTATCAACAGAATGCCTGAGGTCAGCCTGCACTCTCTTCTGTTAGAATGCGTGATATGGCCCAGGTGCCTCTACCATTAAAATGTGAGGCGTTGGCCAGGAATTCCGCTCATTAGAATGCCTGTGGTCAGCCAGGTGTCTCTATCTTTAAAATGCCTGAGGTCGTATAGTTGTCTCTATAATTAGAATGCCTGGGGTCGTCCAAAAGTCTTTATCATTAGAATGCCTGGGTTCGGACAGGAACCTCTATCATTAGAACGCCTGAGGTTGGACAGGAGTCTCTCTCGTTAAAATGCCTGTGGTCGTCTAGGTGTCTCTGTTCTTAGGATGACTGAGATCAAACAAGTGTCTCTATTATTAAAATGCCTGGGGTCAACCAGTAGTTTCCCCTGTTAGAATGACTGGGGTCAGCCAGGTGTCATATCCTTAGAATGCCTGAGGACACCCAGGTGTCTCTGTCATTAGAATGCCTGAGGATGGCCAGGAGGCTCTATCATTAGAATGCTTTGGGTCAGCCGGGAATCTCTCCCGTTTAAATGCCTGTGGCAGCCAGGTGTCTCTGTTTTTACAATGCTTGAGATCTCTCAGGTGTTTCTGTCATTAGAATGCCTGGGGTTTGCCAGGAGCCTCTATCATTAGAATGCCTGGTGTCACCCAGGACTTTTTACTGTTGTAATGCTTGGGGTCAGCCCAGTGTCTCTATTCTATGAATGTTGAGGTCCCCCAGGTGTCTCTATCATTGGATTGCCTAAGACCGGCAGGAGTCTCTCTTATTAGAATGCCTGGGGTCGACCAGGATTCTCTCCCATTACATTGCTTGGGGTTGGCCAGTTGTCTCTAACCTTAGAGCACTTGAGGTGGCCCAAGTGTCTCTATCATTAGAATTCCTGGGGCTTGCCAAGAGTCTCTCCCCTTAATATGCCTGGGGTCAGCCAAACGTCTCTACCCTCAGAATACCTAAGATTGCTCAGGTGTCTCTATCATTAGATTGCTGGGGGTTGTCCAGGAATCTCTATCATTAAAATGACTGGGGTCATCCGGGCACTGTGGCTCACACCTGTAATCCCAGCACTTTGGGAGGCCTAGATGGGTGGATCACCTGAGGTAAGGAGTTCAAGACCAGCCTGACCAACATTGAGAAAGCCTGTCTCTACTAAAAACACAAAATTAGCCAGGCACAGAGGCACATGCGTGTAATTCCAGCTACTCAGGAGGCTGAGGCAGGAGAATCGCTTGAACCTGGGAGGTGGAAGTTGTGGTGAGCCGAGATCATGCCATTACACTCCAGCCTGGGCAACAAGAGCAAAAAGCCACCTCAAAAAAAAAAAAATGACTGGGGTCCGCCAGAGGCTCTCTCATTAGAATGCCTGTGGTCAGTCAGGACATTCTTCTGTTACTCTGCCTTGGGTCGCCCAGGTATCTTTATTTCTAGAATGCCTAAAGTCACACAGGTGTCTCTATCATAGAATGTCTGGGGTAGGCCAGAAGACTATATCATTAGAATGCCTGGGGGCAGCCAGGAGTCTCTCCCATTGGACTTCCTGGTGTCGGCCAGATGTCTCTATCCTTAGAATTCCTAATGTTGCCCAGGTGTTTCTATCATTAGAATGCCTGGGGTCAGCCAAATGTCTCTATCCTCAAAATGCCTGAGTTCACTCAGGTGTCTATATTATGAGAATGCCTGGGGTCGTCCAGGAGTCTCTATCATTAGAATGCCGGGTTTCCTGCAGGAATCTTTCTCTTTAGAATCCCTGGGTTCGACCAGGAATATCTCCCACTAGAATGCTTGGATTTGGCCTGGTGTCTCTATTTTTAGAACGCCTGAGGTCGCACAGGTTTCTCTATCATTTGAATGCATGGGGTAGGCCAGCCAAGAATCTTTATCATTTGAATGCCTCAGATCGGCCAGGAGTCTCTCCCGGTAGAATGCTTGGGGTCTTCCAGGTGTCTCTAGCTTTAGAATGACTGAGGTCACACAGCTGTCTCTATCATTAGAATGCCTGATGTCACCCAGGTGTCTCTATCATTAGAATGCCTGTGGTTGGCTATGAGTCTCTCCCGTTAAAGTCCAGGGATCAGCCAGGAGTCTCTCTTGTTAGAAGGCCTTGGGTGGGGCAGTTGTCACTTTCTTTGGAATGCCTGAGGTCTCCCAGGTGTCTGTCATTAGTGTGCTTGTGATAGATCAGGAGTCTCTATTATTAGAAAGCCTGGGGTTGGCCAGGAGTCTCCTTCATTAGAATGCCTAGGGCTGGCCAAATGCCTCTATCCTTTGAATGGTAGGGTCACCCAAGTGTCTCTATCATTAGAATGCCTAGGGTCGACCAGGAAACTCTCATGTTAGAATGCCCGGGTTCACCCGGATGTCTCTACCCTTAGAATGCCTTATGTCATTCAGGGGTCTTTATCATTAGAATGCCTGAAGTTGGCCAGGAGTCTCTATCTTTGGAATGCCTGAGGTCACCCAGGTGTTTCTGTCATTAGAATGTCTAAGGTCATCCAGGAATCTCAATCACTGGAATGTCTGCTGTCAGCCAAGAGTCTCCCATTTTAATGCCTGGGGGTTCAGGCAGGTGTCTCTGTCTTTAGAATGCCTGATGTCGAAAAGGTGTTTCTATCATTAGAATACCTGGTGTATGCCAGGAGTCTTTATTATTGGAATGCCTGGGGTTGGCCAGGAGTCTTCATCTTTAGAATGCATGAGGTTCCCCAGGTGTCTCTATCATAATCATGCCTAAGGTTGGCAGGGTGTCTATTTTTAGAATGCCTGATGGTGAACAGTTTTCTTTATCATTAGAATGCCTGGGAAATGCCAGGAATCTCTCCCTTTAGAACACCTAGGATAGGCCAGGTGTCTCTATCCTTAGAATGCCTGAGGTCCCCCAGTTGTCTCTATTATAACAATGCCTGTGGTCAGCCAAGAATCTTTCTCATTAGAATGTCTGGGATCAACCAAAATTCTTTCCCTTTAGAATGCCTGTGTTGGCCAGGTGTCTTTATGCTTAGCATGCCTTAGGTCGCCCAGGTGACTCTATCATTAGAATGTGTGGGGTAGGCCAGGGGTCTCTATCATTAGAATGCCTGGGCTCGTCCATGAGTCTTTTCCGTTAGAATGTCTGCGGTCGGCCTGGTGTCGCTACTGTTAGAATGCTTGTGGTCGCCCAGGTGTCTCAACTATTAGAATTCCTGGGGTTGGGCAGCAGTCTCTTCTGTTAGAATACCTGGAGTAGGCCAGTAGTCCTTCTTGTTTTAATTCCTGGGGTCAGTCAGGTGTCTCTATCCTTAGAATGCTACAGCTCTCACAGGTGTCTTTTTCATTAGGGCTGCTGGGGTAGGCCAGGAGTCTCTATCACTCTTATGCCTATGGTACATTAGAAGTCTCTTCCGTTACAATGCCTGGAGTCAGTGACCGAGCGTGGTGGCTCATGCTTGTAATCCCAGCACTTTGGGAGGCTGAGGTGGGCGGGTCACTTGAGGTCAGGAGTTTGAGACCAGCCTGACCAACATGGAGATACCCCATCTCTACTAAAAGTACAAAATTAGATGGGGGTGGTGGCACATGCCTGTAATCCCAGCTACTCAGGAGGCTGAGGCAGGAGAATCACTTGAACCCAGGAGGCGGAGGTTGCAGTGAGCTGAGATGGCAACATTGCACTCTAGCCTGGGCCACAAGAGTGAAACTCCATCTCAAAAAAAAAAAAAAAATAGAATGCCTGGGGTCAACCAGGTGTTTCTGTCCTTAGAGTGCTTGAGGTCCCCCAGGTGCCTTTATCTTTGAAATGCTTGAAGTCTGCCAAAAGTCTCTCTTGTTAGATAGCCTGGGTTGGCCAGGTGTCTCTATCCTTGAAATGCTTGAGGTTGCCCAGGTGTCTCTGTCATTAGAATGGTGGGTTTGAGCAGAAGGCTTTATCATTAGAATGCTTGTGTTTGGCCAGTAGTCTCTCATGTTAGAATGACTGGGGTCAGCCAGGGGTCTCTCCCATTCAAATGCCAGGGGTTGGCCAGGTGTGTCTATCTATAGAATGCCTGAAGTCGCCCAGGTGTCTCTATTATTAGAATGTTCTTGGTTGGCTGGGAGTCTCTCCTATTAGAATGCCTGGGGCCAGCAAGGTGTCTTTGTCCTTAGAATGCCAGAGGTGGCAAAGGTGTCTTTATCATTAGAATGCCTGAGTTAAACAGAAGTCTCTAACATTAGAATGCTTGGGGTCAACCTGGGGTCACTCTTGTAAGAATGCCTGGCTTCGACCAGATGTCTCTATCCTTAGAATGCCTGAAGTTGACCAGGTGTCTCTATCCTTAGAATGGTGAGGTCACCCAGGTGTTTCTATCATTAGAATGCCTGTAGTTGGCCAGGAGTCTCTGTATTTAGAAAGCCTGGGGTCGTCCAGGAGTCTCTATCATTAGAATGCCTGTGGTCAGCCAGGAGGGTCTCCCATTAGAATGCCTGTTGTCAGCCAGGAGTTTCTCCCATTAAAATGCCTGGGGTCAGACAGGTGTCTCTATCCTTAGAATGCCTGAGGTCCCACAGGCATTTCTATCATTAGAATGCCTGGGGTATACAAGAAGTCTTTATCATTAGAATGTCTCTGGTTGGCCAGGATTCTCTCCCATTAGAATGCCTTTGGTGGGCCAGCTGTGTCTATCCTTAGAATGCCCAAGTTTGCACAGGTATCTTTATCATTTGAATGCCTGGAGTAGGCCAGCAGTCTCTATCATTAGAATGCCTAGGGGCGGCCATAAGTCCCTCCCTTTAGAATGCCTGGGGTCAGAAAGCTGTCTCTATCCTTAGAATGCCTGTCACTTAGGTGTCTCTATCTGTAGAATGGTGAGGTTGCCCAGATTTCTCTGTCTTCAGAATGCCTGGTGTCAGCCAGAAGTCTCTGTCTCTAGACTGCCTGAGGTCTTCCAGGAGTCTCTATCATTAGAATGCCTGTGGTCGGCCAGGAGTTTCTACCATTAAAATTCCTGGGGTCGGCCAGGTGTCTCTATCCATAGAATGCCTGAGGTCACACAGGTGTTTCTATCATTACGATGACTCCTGTAGGCAAGAATTCTCTATCATTAGAATACCTCTGGTTGGCTAGGAGTCTGTCCCATTATAATGCCTTGGGCAATCCAGGTGTTTCTATCCTTAGAATGTCAAAGTTTCACAGGTGTCCCTATCATTTGAATGTCTGGAGTATGTGAGCAGTCTCTATCATTAGAATGCTTGGGACAGCAAGGAGTTGCTCACTTTAAAATGCCTCAAGTCGGCCAGGGGTCTCTATCCTTAGAATGCCTGATGTCACTTAGGTGTCTCTATCATTAGAATGCCAGGTGTCAGCCAAAAGCATCTATTATTAGAATGCCTGGGTTAGGCCTGAAGTCTCTCCCATCAGAATGTCTGGGGTCAGCCAGGTGTAACTATCCTTAGAATTGTGAGGTTGCGGGGTTGCTCAAAAGTCTCTATCATTAGAAAGCCTGGGGTTGGACTGGAGTCTCTCTCATTAGAATGCCTGAGGTTGGCCAGGTGTCTTTATCCTTAGAATGCCTGAGGTCACACAGGTTTCTTTATCATTAGAATAAATGCAGTAAGCCAGGAGTTTCTATCTTTCAAATGCCTTGGGTTAGCTGGGAGTCTCTCCCATTAGAATGCCTAGGGTGAGCCAGGTGTCTTTATCCTTAGAATGAATGAGATCTCACAGGAGTCTCTATCATTAGAATGCATGGGATAGGCCTGGAGTCTGTATCATCAGAAAGCCTCATGTCCAGAAGAAGTCTTTCACGTTAGAATGCCTTGTGTCTACCAGGTGTCTTTATTCGTAGAATGCCTGAGGTCCCCCAGGTGTCTCCCTCATTAGAATGCCTGAGTTCTGCTAGAAGACTTTATCATTAGAATGCCTGTGGTTGACTAGTAGTTTCTCCCATTAGGATGACTTGGGTTGGCCGGGAGTTTCTCTCGTTAGAATGCCTGGGATTGGCCAAGTGTGTCTATCTGTAGAATGCCTGAGGTCACCCCGGTGTCTCAATCGTTAGAATTCCTGTTTTTGGCCAGGAGTCTCTATCATTAGAATGCCTTGGGTTGACCAGGAGTGTCTCCCATTGAAATGCCAGGGCTCAACCAGATTTCTTTATTCTTAGAATGCTTGAGGTTCTCCATGTGTCTTTATCATTAGAATGTTTGTGGTCGGCCAGGAGTCTTTATTATTAGAATGCCTGGGGTTAGCCAGAATTCTCTCCCATTGCAATGCTTGGGGTCGGCCATATGTTTCTATCATTAAAATGTCTGAGGTCGGTCGGCCAGCAGTCTATTATTAGAATGCCTGGAGTCAGCCAAGAATCTCTGCCATTAGAATGCCTGGGGTTGGCCAGGTGTCCTTATTCTTAGAATGCCTGTGGTCACCCAGGTGGTTTTATCATTAGGATGCCTGTGGCGGCCAGGGAACTGTAGTTAGAATGCCTCATGTCAGCCAGTAGTTTTTTCCATTAGAATGCCTTGGGTCAGTCAAGTGTCTCCATCCTTAGAATGTCTGAGGTCCGCAGGTGTCTCTTTTATTAGAATGCCTGGGTTAGTCCATGAATCTTATCATTACAATGCCTGGGTTCAGCCTTAGGTCTCTCCCATTAGAATGCCTGGGGTTGGCTAGGAGTCTTTCCCATTAGGTGAATAGGCGTCTCTAAGAATGCCTGAAGTTGCCCTGATGTCTCTCTCATTAGATTGACTCATGTCAGCCAGGAATCTCCCCAGCAGAATGCCTAAGGTCGGCCAGATGTCTCTGTCCTTAGAGTGCCAAAAGTTGCACAGGTGTCTCTATTCTTAGAATGCTTGGGGTCAGCCAGGATTCTGTCTCATTGGAATGCCTGGGGTCAGCTAAAATTCTCTCCTGTTAGAATTACCGAGGTCAGCTAGGTGTCTCTATCCTTAGAGTGACTGAGGTTTTACAGGTGTCTCTCTCATTAGAATGCCTGGAAAAAACCAGGAGTCTCTTTCATTAGAATGTGTGGGGACGGCCAGGAGTCTCTCCTGTTAGAATGCCTGGGGTCCTCCATGTGTCTCAATCCATAGAATGCCTGTGATCACCTGGGTGTCTCTATTATTAAAGCGCCTCATGTAGGCAAGAATTCTCCATCATTAGAATGCCTGGGGTCAACCAGGAGTCTCTCCAGTTAGAATGCCTGAGGTCATCCAAGTGTCGCTATCTTTAGAATGCCTGAGATTGCCAGGGTGTCTTTATTATTAGAATGCCTGGAGTTGAAATGGAGTCTCTCTCATTATAATTCATGGGGAAGGCCAGGTGACTCTATTTTTAAAATGCTTGATGTCACACAGCTGTCTCTATCATTAGAATGCCTAGAATAGGCCAGGAGTCTCTCTCATTAGAATGCCTGGGGTCAGCCAGGAGTCACTCCCATTATTATGGCTGGGCTCAGCCAGGTGTCTATCCTTAGAATGCCTGAGGCCTCCCAGGAGTCTGTATCATTAGAATGCCTGGGTTCGGCCAAAAGTCAATCTGGTTAGAATTCCTGGGTTGGCCAGGTGTCTCTATCCATAAAATGCCTGAGGTCGCCCAGGTGTCTCTGTCATTAGAAAGCCTGGGTTCGTCCAGAAGACTTTATCATTAGAATGCCTGGGGTTGGCCAGTAGTCTCTCCCATTAGAATAACTGGGGTTGGACAGGTGTCTCTAACCGTGGAAAGACTGAGGTCGCACAGGTGTCTGTATCATTAGAATGCCTTTGGTCAGCCAGGAGTCTCTATCATCAGAATGCCTCATTGTTCAGTTCCCACCTATGAGTGAGAATATGCAGTGTTTGGTTTTTTGTTCTTGCGATAGTTTATAAAGTATAATAAAAAAAAATAATAATAAAAATAAAAATTTAAAAAAAAAAAAAAAAAGAATGCCTGTGGTCGGCCAGGAGTATCTTCCATTGAAATGCCTGGACTCGCCCTGGTGTCTTTATTCTTAGAATACATGTGGTCAGCCATGTTCTGTATCATTAAAATGCCTTTGGATGGCCAGAGGTGTCTATACTTAAAATGCCTGGGGTCTGCCAGGAACCTCTCCCATTAGAATGCCTGGAGTCGGCCAGGAGTCTCTCCAGTTAGAATGCCTGGGGTTGGCCAGGTGTCCCTGTCCTTACTTAGAATGCCTGATGTCGCCCAGCTGTCTCTATCGTTAGGATGCCTTTGGCGGCCAGGGGTCTCTATCATTAAAATGCTTTGGGTTGGCCAGTACTCTCTCCCGTTAGAATGCCTTAGGTCAGCCAGGCGTCTTTATCCTTAAATGACTGATGTTTTCCACGTGTCTCTATCCTTAGAATGCCTGGATTTGGCCGACAGTTTCTTTTGTTAGAATGTCTAGGGTCAGCCCGGATTCTCTCCCATTAGAATGCCTGGGGTAGTCCAGGTTTTCTATACTTAAAAATGCCTGAGGTCACACAGGCGTCTTTATAATTATTATTCCTGAAGTAGGCCAGGAGTCTCTATCATTACAATGCCTCTGGTCGGCCAGGAATCTCTCTCATTAGAATTCCTGGCATAGGCCAGATGTCAGTATTTTTAGAATGCCTGATGCTGCCCAGGAATCTCTCTCATTACAATGAGCGGGGATGGCCAGGAATGTTTTCATTAGAATGCTTAAGGTCAGTGACGTATCTCTATTCTTAGAATGCAGGGGGTCACACAGGTGTCTCTATCATTAGAATGCCTATGGTCGCCCACGTGTCTCTATTATCATGATGCCTGGCTTCATTCAAGAGTTTCTATCATTAGAGAGCTTGGGGTCAAACTGGAGTCTTTTCCATTAGAATGCCTGAGGTCGTCCAGGTGTCTCTATCCTTAAAATGACTGAGGTTGCACAGGTTACTGTATCATTAGAATGAACGCAGTAGGCCAGGAGTCTCCATCATTAGAATGTCTGGGGTCAACCAGGATTCTTTATCCTTAGAATGCCTGAGATTACACAGGTGTCTCTTTCATTAGAATGCCTGGGGGAGGCCTGGAGTTTCTATCATTAGAAAGCCTGGTGTCCAGCAGAAGTCTCTCACATTAGATTGCCTTGGGTCGGCCAGATGTCTCTATCCTTAGAACGCCTGAGGTCGCCCAGGTGTCTTTATCATTAGAATGCATGTGTTCGGCCAGGAGTCTCTCCCATTAAAATGTGTGGGTCTGCCAGGAGTCTCCCATTAGGATGACTTGGAATTGCAAGGTGTCTCTTTACTTAGAATGCCTGAGATCTCAGAGGTGTCTCTAACTTTAGAATTCCTGGGATAGGCCTGGAGTATCTCCCACCAGAATGCCTGGAGTCAGCCAGGAGTCTCTTCCATTAGAATGGTTGGGGTCGGCCAGGTATCTCTATCCTTAAAATGCCTGAGGTCGCAGAGGTGTCTCTAACATTAGAAAGCCTGGTGTATGCCAGGAGTTTCTATCATTAGAATTTCTAGAATCGGCCAGGAGTATCTCCCATTAGAATTCCTGGGGTAAGTCAACTGGCTCTATTTTTAGAATGCCTGTGGTCGCCCAGGTGTCTTTATCATTAGAATGCCAGGGGTCAGCCAGGAGTCTCTATCATGAGAATGCCTCTGTTTGACCAGGAATCTCTACCGTTAGAATGCCATGGGCCAGCCAGGTATTTCTAAACTTAGAATGCATGAGGTTGCACAAGTGTCTTTATACTTAGAAAGACAGGGATTGGTCAGGAGTCCACCAGGAATCTCTTCTCTTACAGAATCAAAGTTTGGCCAGGAGTCTTTCCGTTAGAATGCCTCAGTTGGCCAGATGTCCCTATCCTTGGAATGCCTGAGGTCACATATTTGTCTTCATCGTTACAATGCTTAGGTTTGGCCAGGAGTCTCTCTGGTTAGAATGACTGGGTTCGGCCAGGAGTTGCTCCCGTTCGAATGCCTGGAATCAGCCAGGTGTCTTTATCCTTAGAATGCCTGAGGTATCACAGGTGTCTCTATCCTTGGAACTTTTGAGGTAGGCCAGGAGTCTTTGTCATTATAATGCCTAGGCTTTGCCAGAACTTTCTCCTGTTAGAATGCTGAGGGTCTGCAAAATTTTTTTTCCATTGGAATGCCTTGGTTCGGCCATGCGTCTCTATCTTCAGAAGGTCACCAAGTTGTATCTACTTTTAGAATGCCAAGGGTCTGCCAGGATTCTCTCCCTTTAGAATGCCTGGGGTCAACCAGTTGTCTCTATCCTTAGAATGCCTGAGTTCCCCCAGGTGTCTCTATCGTTAGAATTCCTGAATCAGCCAGAAATCTCTATGATTAGAATGCCTAGCGTCGGCTAGTAGTCTCTCCTGTTAGAATGCCTATTGTTGGGCAGGAGTCTCTCCCTTTAGAATACCTGGGGTCAGCCAAGTGTTTCTATTTTTAGAATGCCTCAGGTCACACAGATGTGTCCATCATTACTATACCTGGGGTAAGCCAGGTGTCTACATTAGAATGTCTGGGGTCGTCCAGGAGTCTCTCCTGTTTAAATTTCTGGTTTAGGCCAGGTGTCTCCATCCTTAGAATGCTGGGGGCTCACCAGGTGTCACTACTTTCAAAATGCCTGAGGTTTCAGATGTTTCTCTAACATTAGAATGCCTGGGGTAGGCCAGGAGTCTCTCTTATTCGAATGCCTAGGGTCAACCAGGAGTCTCATTAGAATGCCTTGTGTCGGCCACTTGTCTCTATCCTTAGAATGCCTGAGGTCGCCCCGGTATCTCTATCATTAGAATGCTTGGGGTCAGCAAGGGCTCTCTATTATTAGACATCCTGGGTTTGGCCAGGACCCTCTCCTGTTAGAATCCCAAGGGGTCCGCCAAAATTCTCTCTTGTTAGAATTCCTCAGTTCAGCCACGTGTCTCTATTTTTAGATTGTCTGCAGTCTCCCAGGTGTCTCTATCATTTAATGCCATGTTTCGCCCAGGAGTCTCTCTTGTTAGGATGACTGAGTTCAGTGAAGTGTCTCTATTCCTAGAATGCCTGAGGTCTCAGAGGTGTCTGTAAAATTAGAATGCCAGGGATAGGCCAGGAGTCTCTCCTGTTAGAATGCCTGGGGTCAGCAGGGAGAATCTTTCATTTGAATGCCTGGGGTTGGCCAGGGATCTCTATCCTTAGAATGCCTGAGGTCGCATAGGTGTCTCTACCATTAGAATGTCTGGGTTAGACCAAGCATCTCTATCACTATAGTGACTGGGTTTGGCCAGTAGTCTCTCCCATTAGAATGCCTGGGGCAAAAGAGCTGTCTCTATCCTTTGAGTTCCTGAGGTTTCACAGTAGCCTCCATCATCAGAATGCCATGGCTCAGCCATGAGTTTCTATCATTAGAATACCTGGTTTCAGCCTGAAGTCTCTCCGATTAGAATGCATGGGGTTGGCCAAGTTTCTTCCTCTTAAAAATGCCTGAGGTCACACTGGTGTTTTTATTATTAGAATGTCTGGGCTAGGCCAGGAGTCTCTATCATTAGAATGCCTGAAGTCGGTCACAAGTCTCTCCTGTTAGAATGCTTGGGGTTGTACAGGTGTTTCTATCCTTCGAATGATGAGCTCATTCTGGTGTCTCCATTATTAGAATGCCTGGGGTCAGAAAGCAGTCTCTTTCGTTAGAAAGCCTGGGTAATGCAAGTGTCTCTATCCTTAGAATTCCTGAGGTCGCACCTCTGTCTCTATCCTTAGAATGCCTTAGATAGGCCAGGAGTCTCAATCATTAGAATTCCTTGGGTCAGCCAGGAGTCTCTATCATTGGAATGCCTGGGGTGGGTCAGGTGTCTCTCTCCTTTGAATGCCTTATGTCGCCCAGATGTCTCTGTTATTAGAATGCATGGGGTTCACCAGGAGTATTTTTGTTAGATTGCCTGAGGTCACACAGGGGTCTCTATCAATAGAAAGCCACAGGTAGACCAGGAGTCTTTATCATTAGAATTCCTGGGGTCAACTGGGTGTCCCTCCCATTAGAATGCCTGGGGCCAAACAGCTCTCTCAATCATTCGAATGACTGAGACAGCACAGTTGTCTCTAACATTTTAATGTCTGAGGTCTCCCAGCTGCCTCTATCATTAGAATGCCTGGGGTGGCCAGGGGTGTCTATCCTTTAATTGCCTGAAGTCCCTCAGGTGTCTGTATCATTAGAATGCCTGGGGTGAGCCAGTAATCTCTATCATTAGATTGCCTAGGTTTGGCCAGGGGTCTTTTCCATTAGAATACCAGAGGTTGGCCAGGAGTCCCTCCCATTAGAATGCCTGGAGTAAGCCAGGTATTTTTATTTGTAGAATGCCTTAGGTAACACAGGTGTCTCTATCATTACTATTCCTGGGCTAGGTCAGTAGCCTCTATAATTAGAATGTCCCAGTTGGCCACCACTCTCTCTCATTAGAATATGTGGGGTAGGCCGTGTCTCTATCCTTAGAGTGTTTGATGTCACCCAGGTGTCTCTATGATTAGAATGCCCGGGGTTGGTCAAAAGTCTCTCCATTTAGAATGCCTGGAGTTGGCCAAGTGTCTCTATTGTTAGAATGCCTGATTTCACACAGGTTTCTTTATCATTAGAATGCCTGTGGTCAGCAAGGAGTTCTGTTAGAATGCCTGGGGTTGCCCATGTGTCTCAACCTTTAGAATGACTGAGATCCCACAGGGGTCTCTGTCATCAGAATGCCTGGGATAGGCCAGGAGCCTTTATCTTTAGATTGCCTTGGGTTGTCCAGAAGTCACTATCATTAGAATGCCTGGGGTCAACAAGGTGTATATATCCTTAGAATTCTTGAGGTCCCACAGGTGTCTCTATTATTAGAATACCTAGGGTGAGCCAGGAGTCTCTATCAGTAGAATGCCTGGGGTTGGCAAGGAGTCTCTCCCCTTACAACGCCTGGGGTCGGCCAGGTGTCTTTATCCTTAGAAAGCCTCATGTCACCTACGTTTCTCTATCATTGGAATGCGTGTGGATGTCCATAAGCATTTCCAGTTTGAATGCCTGGGTTTGGCCAGGTGTCTCTATTCTTAGAATGTGTGTGGTCCCACAGGAATCTCTGTCATTAGATTGACTCCGGTAGGCTGGAAAACTCTATCACTCGAATGCCTGTGTTTGGCTAGGTGTCTGTCCCATTACAATGCCAGGGGTCAGGCCAGTTGTCACTATTCTTAGAATGCCTAAGTTCTCCCAGGTGTCTTTCATTAGAATGCCTGGGGTAGGACAGGAGTCTTTATCATTAGGAAGCCTGGGGCTGGCCAGGATTCCCTTCCATTAGAATTCCTGGCATTGGTTAGGTGTTCCTATAATTAGAAGAAATGGGGTAAGCCAGGAGTCTCTATCATTAGAATACCTGGAGACTGCCAGGAGTATGTCTCTTAAAATGCCTTGTGTCAGCCAGCTGTCTCTATTTTCAGAATGCCTAAGGTTGCACAGATGTTTCTATTATTGGAATACCTGGGGTAGACCTGGAGTCTCTTTAAATAGAAAGCCTGATGTTGGCCAGGAGTCTCTCTTGTTAGAATGCCTTGGATCAGCCAGCTGTCTCCATCCTTAGAAGGCCTGAGCTCACTCAGGTGTCTTTATCATTAGAATGCCTGGGATCAGCCAGGGGTTTCTCCCATTAGATTGTTTGGGGTCTCCCATGAGTCTCTCTTGTTAGAATGCCTGGGCTCCAGCAGGTGTCTCTATCCTCAGGTTGCCTGAGGTCACTGAGGTGTTTCTATGATTAGAATGCCCAAAGTTGCACAGGTTTCTCTATCATTAGGATGGATGGGATTAGCCAGGATTCTCCATTATTAGAATGCCGGGGGTTGGCCAGGAGTCTCTCCTTAATGTCTGAGGTCACAGGTAGCTTGTTTCTAGTTGTTATCATGGAATATTCAGTTGTTTATTATACGCCTCAATGGGCTCAGACATGTCCTTTTGTAGATTCTAGAAAAAGAGGGATTCCAACCTGATGAAACAAAACTAAAGTTCCACTCTGAGAGATGAATCCACACATCACAAAAGTTTTCATAGATAGCTTCTTTCTAGATTTTATCACAAGATATTCCACTTTACACTATAGGCTTCAATGGACTTAGAAATGGCCCATGAGTTATATTACAAAAAGAGTTTGTCCCTCCTAGTGAATCAAAACACAGGTTCCATTTTGTGAGAGGATTCCACACATCACAAAGGTTTTTCACATGTAGCTTGTTACTCGTTATTATCATGGGATATTCTGTTTTTCACTATAACCTTCAGTGGGCTCAGAAATGTCCCTTATACATTCTAAAAAGAGTGTTTCCAGCCTAGTGAATCAAAACACAGGTTTAAATCCGTGAGATGAATCCACACACCCCAAAAAACTTTTACAGACAGCTTGTTTCTAGTTTTTATTGAGGACTATTAGGTTTTTCACTATCAGCTTCTATGGGCTCAGAAATGTCCTCTCGTAGATTTTACAAAGAGTGTTTTCAACCAGGTGGAACAAAACACAGGTTCCATTATGTGAGATGAATCCACATATCACAAAGCATTTTCATGGAATGCTTCTTTGTACTTTTTATTGTGGAATATCTGGTTTTTCACAATAGGCTTCAATAAACTCAGAAATGTCCCTTCGTAGATTCTATATAAAGAATGTTTCCAACGTGGGGAATGAAAACAATGTTTAAATTCTGGAACATAAATTGACACATCTCAAAACATTTTCATACATAGCTTTTTCCTAGATTTTATTGTGGGATATTCAGTTTTTTAATGCAGGCTGCAAATGGCTCAGAATTTTTTTTTTGTACATTCTACAAAAAGTGTATTTACAACATGGTGAACCAAAATACGTTTTTAACTCTGAAACGAATCCACACATCAAAACGCATTTTCACTGATAGCTTTTTTTTTTTTAGTTTTCATCACAGGATATTTGATGTTTTACTGTAGGCTTCAATAAGCACAGAAATGTCCACTCATAGATTCTACAAAAATAGTGTTTCCAACCTGGTGAATTAAAATAGAATATTATCCCTGTTAGATGTATCAACACATCACAAAGCATTCTCACATATTGCTTGTTTCTAGTTTTTACATAAGGATATTGAGTTTTTCATCATAGGCTTCAAAGGGCTCAGAAATATCCCTTCATATTTTCTACAAAAAAAAAAAAAAAGGTTTGTAACCTGGTGGATAAAAACAGAGGTTCAATTTTGTGAGATAAATCCGCACATCATGAGGTATTTTCACAGGCAGTTTGTTTCTAGTTTTTCTCATTGGATATTCTATTTTATCTTATGAGCACCAATCAGCTCAGAAACGTCCCTTCGCTGATTCTACAACAAGACTGTTTCCAACCTGGTGATACAAAGTACAGGTTTCTTTCTGTGAGATGCATTCACACATCACAAAACATTTTCAAATATAGATTGCTTCCACGTTTTATTGTGGGATATTTGATTTTTGAGTAAAGCTTCAATAGGCTCAGAAATGTCCCTTTGTAGATTCTACAAAGAGAGGATTTCCAATCTGGTGAACCAAAACACACGCTTAACCGTGTGAGATGAAGCCACACATCACAAAGCATTTTCACGTATACCATGTTTCTATGTTTTATCACGGGATATTAGGTTTTTCACTATAAAATTCAATGGGCTCTGAAATGTCACCTCATAGATTCTACAAATAGTTTCCAACCTGCTGAACGAAAACACAGGTTTAACTCTGTGAGAGAATCGACATATCACAAAACATTTTCACACATAGATTCTTTCAGGTTTTTATCATGGGACATTCAGTTTTTCACTGTAGGCTTCACTGGGGTCAGAAAAGTCCCTTTGTAGGTAATACAAAAACAGTGTTTAATAACTAGTAAATCAAAACCGAGTTTTAACTCTGTAAGATGAATTCACATATCAAAAAGCCCTTTCACACATACCTTGTTTCTACTTTTTATCACTAGATGTTCAGTTTTTCAGTATAGGCTTCAATGGGCTCAGAAATATCCCTTCGTAGGTCCTACAAAAAGGATGATTCCAACCTGGGGAATAAAAACACATGTTCCGTTATAGTCAGATGAATCGATACATCACAAATCATTTTCAGACACTGCTATTTTCTAGGTTTTAGTTGGGATATTCTGTTTTTAACTATAGGCCTTGATGGGATCAGAAATGTCTTTTCATAGATACTACAAAAAGACAGTTTTCAACCTGGTAAATCAAAATAAAAGTCCATTTTGTGAGATGAATCCACACAACACAAAGCATTTTCACAGATAGCTTGTTTCAGTTTTTCACTATCTGTTTCAGTTTTTCACTATCAGTTTCAACAAGCTCAGAAATGTCCCTTCATAGATCCTACAGAAAGAGGGTTTTCAACCTGGTGAATAAAAACAGTAGTTTATCTCTGTGAAATGAATCTATAAATCATGAAGCATTTTCACATATAACTTATTTCTAGTTTTTATCATGGGATATTTGGTTATTCACTATAGGCTTCAGTGGGCTCAGAAATTTCCCTTTCTAGATTCCACAGGAAGAGTGTTGTTCCGGGAAGTCAGAAACTCCCGAAAGGAGGGACCTGCTGAAGCCATGGCAGAAGAACATAAATTGTGATGATTTCATGAACATTTATCAGTTCCCAAATTAATACTTTTATAATTTCTTATGCCTGTCTTTACTGCAATCTCTGAACATAAATTGTGAAGATTTCATGGACACTTATCACTTCCCCAGTCAATACCCTTGTGATTTCCTATGCCTGTCTTTACTTTAATCTCTTAATCTTGTCATATTTGTAAGCTGAGGAGGATGTATGTCACCTCAGGACTCTGTGATGATTGCGTTACCTGCACAAATTTTTTGTAGAGTGTGTATGTTTGAACAATATGAAATCTGGGCACCTTGAAAAAAGAACAGGATAACAGCAATGTTCAGGGAACAAGAGAGATAACCTTAAACTCTGACTGCCGGTGAGCCGGGAAGAACAGAGCCATATTTCTCTTCTTTCAAAAGCAAATAGGAGAAATATTGCTGAGTTCTTTTTCTCAGCAAGGAACATCCCTGAGAAAGAGAATGTGTCCCTGAGGGGAGGCCTCTAAAATGGCTGCTTTGGGGGCAGCTGTCTTTTACGGTCACAGCAGTGGGATGAAATAAGTCCTGGTCTCCCGTAGTGCTCCCAGGTTTACTAGGATGAGGAAATTCCCACCTAATAAATTTTTGTCAGGCCGGTTGTCTGCTCTCAAAACTTGTCTCCTGATAAGATGTTATCAATGATAATGAGTGCCCAAAACTTCATTAGCAATTTTAATTTTGCCCTTGTCCTGTGGTCCTGTGATCTCTCCCTGCCTCCATTTACCTTGCGATATCTTATTAGCTTGTGAAGCATGTGATCTCTGTGACCCACATACTTTTCGTACACCCCCTCCCCTTTGAAAATCACTAATAAAAACTTGCTGATTTTATGGCTCAGGGGGCATCACGGAACCTGCCAATGTGTGATGTCTCCCCCAGACACCCTGCTTTAAAATTTCTCTCTTTTGTACTCTTTCCTTTTATTTCTCAGACTGGCTGACACTTAGGGAAAATAGAAAAGAACCTACAGGAAATATCGGGGGGTGAATTTAACCCAGTAGAGTGTTTCTAACCTGGTGAATCTAAAACACATGTTTCATTTTATGAAGTGAATCCACATATCACAAAGCATTTTCACACATGGGGTATTTCACGTTTCTTTGGGGGGATATTTGGTTTCTCAGTATAGGCTTCAATTGGCTCAGAAATGTCCCTCTGTAGATTCTACAAAAAGAGTGTTTAAAACCTGGTAAATCAAAACACTGGTTTAACTTAGTGACATGAATCCACACATCACAAGGCATTTTCACATATAGCTTCTTTCTAGTTTTTAGCATGGGATATTCGGTTTTTTTTAAATGTAGGCTTTAATGTACTCACATATAGAAGTTTCTAGTTTTTATCATGGGATATTCATATTTTATTATAAGCTTAAATGGGCTCATAATTGTCCCCTCATAGAGTCTAGAAAAAGATTGTTTGGAACCTGGTGAATCAAATCACATGTTTCATTTTGTAAGATGAAACCACACATCACAAAACATTTTCACATATTGCTTGTTTCTAGTATTTATCATGAGATATTCAATTTTCCTTTTTGACTACATGGGCTCTGATCTGTCTTGTGGTAAATTCTACAAAATAGTGTTGTGAACATGGTGAATCAACACAAAAGACCCATTTTGTTAGATGAATACACACTATAAAGCATTTTCACAGAGGGTGTGTTTATAGTTTAACAGCAAGATATTCAATTTGTTCTTGTTGGCCTCATTGGGCTGAAAATCACCCTTCGTAGGTTCTACCACAAGAGTGTTTCCAACCTGGTGAATAAAAACACAAGTTCCATTTTGTGAGATGAAAACATTCTCACAGATATATTTTTCTAGTTTGTATCACAGGATATTTCATTTTCTATTAGAGAGGTGTCAATAGGCTCAGAAATGTCCCTTCATAGCTTCTACAAAAAGAGTGTTCCCTACCTCGTGAATCAAAACACAGGTTCCATTCTCTAAGATGGAGCCACACATCACAAAGCATTTTTATAAATAGCTTTTCTTCTATTTTTTATTGCAGGATATTTTATTTTTTACCACAGGCTTCAAGGGTTCAGAAATGTCCCTTCGTAGACTACACAACAAGAATGTTTATAACCTGATAAATCAAAACACTGGTTCCATTCTGTCAGATAAATCGACACTTCTTAAAGCATTTTTACACATATCTTTTTTTGAAAATTTTCTTTATCTCGGTTTATTCAGTTTTTAACTATAGGCCTCAGTGGGCTCCAAAATGTCCCTTCATAGATTCTACCAAAAGAGTGTTTCCAACCTGGTGAATTGAAACACAGGCTCCATTCTATAAGATGAATCCACACATCACAAAGCATTTTCATAGATAGCTTGCTTTTAGTTTTTATAGCACGATATTAGATTTACTCTTGTGGGCATCAGTGAGCTCAGAAATGTCACTTCAAACATCCTAAAAAAAAGAGTTTTTCCAAACTTGTTAATCAAAAAACTGGTTCCATTCCTTGAGATGAATCCACACATCACAAAGCATTTTCACAAATAGCTTGTTTCTCGTTTTCATTGCAGATTATTTGATGTTTTTAGAGGCCCCTATGGTCTCAGAAATATCTCTTAGTTCTTTCATGGAAAGAGTGTTTTCAACCTGGTGAATCAGAACACGGGTTCCATTCTGTGACATGATTTCACAAATCATGAAGCATTTTCACATATAGCTTGATTTCAGTTTTTATCACAGGTTATTAGGTGTTTTACTATAGGTTTCAGTAGTATCAGGAATGTCCCATTGTATATTCTACAAAAAGAGTGTTTCCAACCTGGTGAATAAAAACACAGGTTCCATTCTGTGAGAGAAAACCACAAATCTTAATGCATTTTCACAGACTGATTGTTTCTACTTTTTAACATGGGATATTTGATTTTCCTTGGTAGCCACAATAGATTCTACAAAGTGAGTGTTTCCAACCTGATTTATAAAAATACAGATTCCATTTTGTGGGATAAATCCACACATCACAAATCATTTTCACAGATAGCTTATTTCTAGATTTTATTGCGGGATATTCAATTTTTTTTATGGACCTCAGTGGGCTCGGAAATGTTTCTTCATAGAATCTACAAAAATGTGTTTCCAATCTGGTGAGTGAAAACACATATTCCATTAATCCTCACAACATAAATATATTCACAGATAGCTTGTTCCTTGTTTTGGTCGACCAGGTGTTTCTCCTACTAGAATGCCTGAAGTAAGCCAGGAGTCTTTTTCTTCAGAATGCCTGAAGTCAATCAGGAGTCTCTCATGTTAGAATAAATGAGGTTGGCTAGTTATCCCTTTCACTAGAATGCCTGAGGTTGACCAGGTGGCTCTCCCCTTATAATTTCTAATATCGGCCAGTAGTCTCTCCAACTAGAACAACTGATGTCGGCCAGGAGTCTCTGTCCTCAGAATGCCTGAGCTCAGCCAGCTATCTCTATCATTAGAATGCCTGAGTTAGGCCAGGAATCTCTCTTCTTGGAATGCCTGAGATCAACCAGGTGTCTATCATTAGAATGCCTGGGGTTGGTCAGGAGTCTCTCTTCTTAGAATGCCTGAGGTCACACAAGTGTCTCTATTGCTGGAATGTTTGGATTCGGCCAGGAGAATCAACTTTTAGAATGAATGAGGTCAGAAAGATTTCTCAATCATTAGAATGTCTGAGGTTGCTTGGCTATCTCTATCATTAGAATGAATGGGGTTGGCCAAAAGTTTTTATCCTTAGAATGCCTGGGATCACACAGGTATCTCAATCATTAGAATGCCTGGGTTCGACAAGGAGTCTCTATTTTTAGAATGCCTGAGGTCGCCCAGGTCTCTGTAATTAGAATGCCTGTGGTCAACAAGATGTCTCTATCCTTAGAACGCCTAAGGTCAGCCAGGCGTCTCTGCCGTTTGAATGCCTGAGGTCAGCCAGGTGTCTCTATCCTTAGAATGCCTGTGTTCAGCCAGGAGTCTTTCCTGTTAGAATGCCTGGGGTCACACAGGAAACTTTATTGTTAGAATCCCTGAGGTCAGAGAATTGTCTCTATTTTTACAATGCCTGGGATGAACCAGGAGTGTTTACATTAGAATGCCGGAACTCGACCTCATGTCTCTATCATTAGAATGCTGGAGGTCGCCAGTTGTCTCAATCATTAAAATGCCTGTTGTGGGCCATGAGTCTCTTCCATTAGAATGCCTGAGGTCTAGCAGTTGTCTCTATGATTAGAATGCCTAAGGTTGGCCAGGAATTTCTCTCATTAGAACACCTGGGGTCGGCCAGGAGTCTCTATCTTTAGAAAGCCTGAAGTCAAAAAGATGTCTCTGTTATTAGAATGGCTGGGGTCAGCCAGGAGTCTCTATCCTTAGAATTTCTGAGGTCACCCATGTGTCTATCATTAGAATGCCTAGGATCAGCCAGAAGCCTCTATCCATAGAATGCCTGAGGTCACCCATGTGTCTATCATTAGAATGCCTAGGATCAGCCAGAAGCCTCTATCCATAGAATGCCTGAGGTCACCCAGGTGTTTCTATCATTAGAATGCCTGGATTTTGCCAGAAGTCTCTATCCTAAGAATGCCTAAGGTTGCCCAGGTGTCTATCATTAGAATTTCTGTGGTCAGCCAGGAGTCTCTATTTTTAGAATGCTTGAGGTCGCCCAAGTGTGTCTATCATTAGAATGCCTGGATTCACCAAGCAACTCAACTGTTAGAATAAATGAGGTGTACCAGATGTCTCTGTCCTTAGAGTGTCTGAGATCACCCAGGTGTCTCTATTATTAGAATGCCTAGAGTCGGCCAGTAGTCTTAATTTTTAAAATTTCTGAGGTCACCCAGGTGTCTTTATTATTAGAATGCCTGGGGTCAGCCAGGAGTCTCTAACCTTAGAATGCCTGAGGTCGCCCAGCTGTCTCTATGCTTAAAATGTCTGGGGTTGCCCATGTATCTCCATCATTAGAAGACCTGGGGTTGTACAGGGGTCTCTCCCATTAGAATGCCTGAGGTAGGCTGGGAGTCTCTACTTTTAGAATTCCTGATGTCACCCATGTGTCTATCATTGGAAATCCTGGGGTCAGCTAGGAGCCTCTATCCATAGAATGCCTGAGGTCACCCAGGTGTCTCTATCATTAGAATGCCTGGGGTTGGCCAGGAGACGCTCCCATTAGAATGCCTGATATCAGTCAGATATCTCTAACCTTAGAATGCCTGGGGTCAGCTAGGAGTCTCTCCCATTAAAATGCCTGAATTCGGCCAGGTGCCTCTATCCTTAGAATGCTGGAAGTCATCCAAGTGTCTCTATAATTAGAATGCCTGAAGTCAACCAGAAGTCTCTCCCATTAGAATGCCTGGAGTTGGCCAGGAGTCTCTATCTTTAAAATGTCTGTGGTCACCCTGGTTTCTCTAGCATTAGAATGTCTATGGTCGGCCAAGAATCTATCACATTAGAATGCATGTGGTCAGTCAGGAGTCTCTATCATTAGAATGCCTGCAGTCACCTAGGTGTCTACCATTAGAATGCCTGGAGTCGACCAGGACTCCATGCATTTTATTTTTAGAATGCATGATTTTGGCTGGATGTCTCTATCATTAGAATGCCTGAAGTCGGCCAGGGATCTCTATCCTTAGAATGCCGGAGGTCGCCTAGGTTTCTATCATTAAAATGCTGGTGGTCGGCCAAAAGTCTCTATCCCCATAAATCCTGAGTTCTATCAAGTGTCTTTATCATTAAAATGCCTCGGGTTGGCATGGAGTCTCTATCCATAAAATGCCTGATGCCACCTAGATGTCTCTTAGTAGAATTCTTGGGGTCAGCTAGGAACCTCTGTCCATAGACTTCCTGAGGTCACCCAGGTTTCTCTATTATTAGAATGCCTGGGTTGGCCAGGAGACTCTTCGGTTAGAATGCCTGAGCCCAGGAGATGGGTGTGGTGGCTCATGCCTATAATCCCAGCACTGGGAGGCTGAGGTGGGTGGATCACAAGGTCAGGATTTCCAGACCAGCCTGACCAACATGGTGAAACCACATCTCTACTAAAAATACAAAAATTAGCCAGGTGTGATGGTGTGTGCCTGTAATCCTAGCTACTCAGGAGGCTGAGGCAGGAGAATCGCTTGAACCTAGGAGGCAGAGGTTGCAGTGAGCCAAGATCATGCCACTGCACTCCAGCCTGGGCAACAGAGTGAGACTAAGTCTCAAAAAAATAATGTTTCAGTTTGGCCAGATATCTCTACCCTTAGAATGCCTGGGGTCAGCCAGGAGTCACTCCCGTTAGAATGCTTGAATTTGGCCAGTTGTCTCTGTCTTTAGAATGCTGGAAGTCGCCCAGGTGTCTCTATAATTAGAATGCCTGAGGGTGGCCAGAAGCCTCTCCCATTAGAATGCCTGGATTCTGCCAGGTGTCTCTATCCTTAGAATGCCTAAGGTTGACCAGGAGTCTCTTTCATTAGAATGCCTCTGGTCAGCCAGGAGTGTCTTCTATTAGAATGCCTGAGTGTGGCCAGATGTCTCTATTTTTAGAATGGCTAGGGATGGCTGGACTCTCTCACATTAAAATGCCTGAAGTCAGACAGGTGACTGTATCCTTAGAATACAGGGTTTCACCCAGGTGTCTCTATCATTAGAATGCCTTGGGTAAGCCAGGCAGTCCCTGTACTTACAATTCCTGCGTTCTGCCAGATGTCTTTATCCTTAAAATAAATGAGGTCAATGAGGAGTCTCTCCCGTTAAAACGCCTGAGGTT
The DNA here is from genome assembly GCF_029289425.2 of Pan paniscus. Lineage (NCBI taxonomy): Eukaryota > Metazoa > Chordata > Mammalia > Primates > Hominidae > Pan > Pan paniscus. The sequence goes on along the minus strand of NC_073272.2, from coordinate 59,689,475 downwards.
GCCTAGGTGTTTCTATTCTTAGAATGCCTGGGGTTGTCTAAGAGACTCTCCCATTAGAATACTGAGGTCGGCCACATGTCTCTATTTTTAGAATGACTGGCGTCGGCCAGGAGTCTCTCCCATTAAAATGCCTGAGGTCGGCCAAGTGTCTTCATTATTAGAATGCCTGAGGTCAGTAAGGAGTCTCTAAGATTAGAAGGTCTGGGGTCGTCAGGAGTCTCTCCCATTAGAATGCCTGGGGTCGACCTTTAGTATCTCCTGAGAGAATGCCTGGGATCAGCCAGTGTCACTATTCTTTGAATGCTTCAAGCCACCCAGGTGTCTCTATCATTAGAATGCCTGGGGTCAGCCAGGGGTCTGTATCATCAGAATGACTAGGGCCAGCCAGGTTTCTCTTTCATTGGAATGTTGGGCTTGGCCTGGTGTATTTATCTTTAGAAGGCTGAGGTCTCCAAGGTGTCTCCATCAATAGAATGCCTGTGGTTGGCCAGGAGTCTCTATCATTAGAAAGCCTGTGGTCAGCCAAAGGTCTCTCTCATTAAAATGCCTAAGATCAGTCAGGTGTCTCTATCCTAAGAATGCCTGATATCGCCAAGGTGTCTCTATCTTTAGAATACCTGGGGCTGGCCAGGAGTCTCTCCCATTAGAATGCCTGTGTACTGCCAGGTGTCCCCATCTTTAGAATGCCTGAAGTCGCCCAGGAGTTTCTATCAGTAGAATGCCTGAGATAGGCCAGAAATCTTTATCATTATAATGCCTAGATTTGGCCAAGGGTCTGTACCCTTAAAGTACTTGTGGTCGCACAGGGGTCTCTGTCATTAGAATGCCTGGAATTCGGCCAGGAGTTTCTCCCTTTAGAATGCCTTGGGTATGCCAGGTATCTCTATTGTTAGAGTGCCTGAGATCACCCAGGTGTCTCTATCATTAGAATTCCTGGGGGCGGCAAGGAGTCTCTCCCATTAGAATGCCTGAAATTGGCCTGGTATCTCTAACTTTAGAATGCCTGAGGTCGCAACTGTGTTTCTATCATGAGAATGCAGGGGTCGGGCCAGGAGTCTCTATCATTAGAATGCATGGGTTCGGCCAGTACTATCTCCCATTAGAATTCCTTGGGTCAACCTTTAATCTCTCCTGTTAGAATGTCTGGGTTCAGCCTAGTGTCTCCATTTTTAGAATGCCTGACTTTTCCCAGGTGTCTATTATTAGAAAGCCTGGGGTCAGCCAGGCATCTCTAGCATTAGAAAGCCTGCTGTTGGCCATGAGTCTCTCCCGTTAGAATGCCTGGGTTTGGCCAAGTGTCACTATCAGAATATGTGTGATCGCCCAGGTGTCTGCATTAATAGAACGACTTGGGTTGGCCAGGAGTCCGTCTTGTAGAATTCTTGGGGATGATCAGATGTCTGTATTCTTAGGATGACTGAAGTCTCACAGTTGTCTATCATTAGAATGCCTGGGAAAGGCCAGGTGTCTCTATCATTATAATGTCTGATGTCAGCCTGGATTCTCTTTCGTTAGAATGCCTGGTGTGGGTCAGGTGTCATCATACTTAAAAATGCCTGAGGTTCCACAGGTGTTTCTATCATTAGAATGCCTGGGGTTTGGCCAAAAGTCTCTCCCATTAGAAAGCCTTGGGTTGGCCCGGTGTCTCTATTTTTAAAATGCCTGATATCGCTGAAGTGTTTCTATCATTAAAATGTTTGGAGTAGGCCAGGTGTCTCTCCCATAAGAAACCCAAGGGTCAGCCAGGTGTCTTTATCCTTAGAATGATGGAGGTCGCCCAGGTATACTATCATTAGAATGCCTGGGGTTGGCCAGTAGTCTCTATACTTGCATTGCCTGAGGTGGGTCCAGAGTGTCTCCCGTTAGAGTGCCTGTGATTGATTAGATGTCTCTATCCTTAGATTGCCTCAGGTCACACAGTTGTCTCTATCATTGAAATGCCTGACGAGGGCCATTTGTCTCTACCATTAGAATGCTTGGGATCGGCTAGGAGTTTCTATCCTTAGATTACCTAATGTCCCACAGGTGTCTCTATCACTAGAATGCATGAGGTTGGCCAAGAGTCTCTTCAGATAAGAATGCCTGTGATCAACCAGCTAGATCTCTCCTGTTAGAATGCCTGAAGTAGGCCAGATGTCTCTATGCTTAGAATGCCTCGGGTACCACAGGTGTTTCTATCTTTAGAATGTCTCAGGTTGCACACATGTATCTATTATTAGAATGCCTGGGGTTAGCGAGAAGCCTCTCTCATTAAAATGCCTGTGGTTGGCCAGGTGTCTCTATTTTTACAATTCCTTAGTTCACCTAGGCGTCTCTATCATTAGAATGCTTTAGGTCAGCCAGGACTGTCTATCGTTAGAATGCCTGGGGTAGGCCAGGAATCTCTGTTGTTATAAAGTCTGGATTCAGCCAGGAGTCTCACCCATTAGAATGCCTGGGTTCTTCCAGATATCTCTATCCTTACAATGCCCGAGGTCTCCCAGGTGTCTCTGTCATTAGAATGCTTGAGGTCAATGAAGAGTCTCTGTCATTTTAATGCCTGGGGTCGGCCAGCTGTCCCTCCCATTAGAATGCCTTTTGTCAGCCAGTTGTCTCCATCCTTAGAATGCCTGATGTCGCCCAGGTGTCTCTATCATTAGAATGCTTGGGGTCATTCAGGATTCTCTTCTGTTAGAATGCCTGGGCTGGGACAGGAGTCTCTCCCATTAGAATGCCTGTGTTTCGGCCAGGTGTCTTTATCTTTAGAAAGCCTGAGATCACCCAGGTGTCTCTGTCATTAGAATGCCTGAAATCTGCTAGGAGTCTCTCCTGTTACAACCTGGTATTGCCCAGGAGTCTCTCCTGTTAGAATATCTGGTGTCCGCCACATGTCTCTTTTCTTATGATGCCTGAGGTAGCACAGATGTCTGTAACATTAGAATGCCTGGTTTTGGCTCAGAGTCTCTCCTGTTAGAATGCCTGAGGTTGGCCAGCTGTCTCTATCTTTAGAATGTTTGAGGTCATCCATTTGTCTCTATCCTTAGAATGTTTGGGTAGAACATGATTGTCTATCCTTAAAATGCCTGGGGTCACACAAGATTCTCTCCCATTAGAATGCCTTGGGTTGGCCATATGTCTCTACCTTTAGATTGCCTGACATCAAACAGGTGTCCCTGTCATTATAATAACTGTTGTAGGCCAGGAGTCTCTACCATTAGAATACCTGGGGTCGACCAGTAGTCACTCCCGTTAGAATGCCAGGGTCAGCCAGGTGTTTCTATCCTTAGAATGCCTGAAGTCACCCAGGCGTCTCTATCACTAGAATGCCTGGGGTCTGCCAGGAGTCTCTATCATTAGAATGTCTAATGTCAGCCTGGAGTCTCTCTTTTTACAATGCCTGGGATTAACCAGGTGTCTCTATCCTTAGAATGCCTGAGGTTGCCCAGTTTTGTCTCTCATTAGAATGCCTGGAGTTGGCCAGGAGTCTCTCCCATTAGAATGCCTAGGGTCTGCCAAAATTCTGACCCATTAGAATGAGTTGGGTAGGCCGTATGTCTCTATCCTTAGAATGCCTGATATCGCACAGGTGTCTCTATCATTAGAATGCCTGGGGTAGGCCAGGAGTCTATTAATAGAATGTCTCTGGTAACCCAGGAGTCTCTTCTGTTTGAATGCCTGGTGTCAGCTAGTTTTCTCTATCATTAGAATGCCTGAGGTTGCCCAGGTGTGTCTATCTTTAGAATGTCAGGATTCGGCCATGAATGTCTATCATTAAAAAGCCTCAGTTGGTCAAAAAAATCTCTCCCGTTAAAATATCTTGGGTCAGCCAGATGTCTCGATCCTTAGAATGCCTTAGTGCACCCAGCTGTCTCTAGCATTAGAATGCCTGGTGGTCAGCCTGGAGACTCTTCCATTAGAATGCCTGATGTAGGCCGCACGTCTCTGTCTTTGAATTGTGAGGTCATCCAACTGTCACTATCTTTAGAATGCCTGGAATTGGCCAGATGTCTCTCCCATAAGAAGACCTGAGTTCGTTCAGATGTATCTACCCTTAGAATGCTTGAGATCACAGAAGATTCTCTATCATAAAAATGAGTGGGGTAGGCCAGGAGTCTCTCCCTTTAGAATGCCTGAGGTCCCTTAGGTGTCTCTATGATTAGAATGACTGGGGTTGGCCAGGACCCTCTCCAGTTAGAATGCCTGTGGGAAACCAGAATTATCTCTCATTAGAATGCCTGGAATCGGCCAGGTGTCTCTATCAATAGAATGCCTGAGGTCACACAGGTGCCTCTATCTTTAAGGCGCCTCGGGTATGTAAGGAGTCTCTATCATTAGAACACATGGGGTTGGCCAGGAGCCTCTCCCATTAGAATAACTGCGGTCCTTCAAGGCATCCTTAGAATGCCTGAGTTCGCCCCTATTTCCCTAGCATTAGAATGCCTGAGGTCGCCCTTGTGTCTCTGTCATTAGAATGCCCAAAGTCATCCAGAAGTCTCTATCATTAGAATGTCTGGGTTTGGCCAGGAGTCTCTCCCGTCAGAATGCGTGGTCGGCCAGGAGTCTCTCCCACTAGAATGCCTGGGGTCTGCCAGGTATCTCTATCACTAGAATGACTTACTCGCACAGGTTTCTCTATTATTAGAATGCCTGAGGTAGGCCAAGAGTCTCTCCTGTTAGAACGCCTTGGGTCAGCCAAATGTCTCTATTGTTAGATTGCCTGATGTTGCCAATGTATCTCTGTCATTAGAATTCCTGAGGTTGGTCAGGAGTCTCTATCATTAGAATGCCTGGAGTTGGCCAAAAGTCTCTCTCATTAGAATGCCTTTGGTCAGCCAGGTGTCTCTATTTTTAGAATGCCTGAAGTCACCAAGGTTCCTCTACCATTAGAATGTCTGTGGTCAGCAGGAGTCTCTCTTGTTAGAATGCCTGGGTTGTCCAGGTGTCTCTATCTTTAGAATGCTTGAGGTCGTCCAGGTGTTTTTATCATTACAGTGCTTGGAGTTGGCCAGGAGTCTCTCCCGTTAGAATGCCCAGGGTCTGTCAAAAGTCTGACCCATTAAAATGAGTTGGGTAGGCCGTATGTCTCTATCCTTAGAAAACCTGATGTCATACAGGTGTCTCTATCATTAGAAAGCCTGGGGTAGGCCAGGGGTCTCTATTATTAGAATGTCTCTGGTAACCCAGGAGTCTCTTCCGTTTGAATGCCTGGTGTCAGCTAGGTGTGTCTATCTTTAGAATGCCTGAGGTTGCCCAGGTGTGTCTATCTTTAGAATGCCAGGATTTGACCACGAACTTCTATGATTAGAAAGCCTCAGCTGGTGAAAAAAATCTCTGTCGTTAAAATGTCTTGGGTCAGCCATTTGTCTCTATCTTTAGAATGCCTGAGGAGTTCGCCCAGGTGTCTCTAGCATTAGAATGCCTGGTGTAGGCCAGATGCCTCTATCCTTAGAATGTTGAGGTCGCCCAAGTGTCACTATCTTAGAATGCCTGGAATCGGCCAGGAGTCTCTGCTGTAAGAAGGCCTGGGTTCGTTCAGGTGCATCTATTTTTAGAGTGCTTGAGATCACGGAAGTTTCTCTATCATAAGAATGAGTAGGGTAGGCCAGGAGTCTCTATAATTAGGATACCATGGTTTGGCCACAAACCTTTATTATTAGAATGGCCAGGGTTGGCCAGGAGTCTCTCCCTTTAAAATGTCTGAGGTCCCCCAGGTGTCTCTATGGTTAAAATGACTGGGGTTGGCCAGGAGTCTCTCCGGTTAGAATGCCTATGGACAACCAATAGTATCTCTCATTAGAATGCCTGAAATCGGCCAGGTGTCTCTATCTGTAGAATGCCTGAGGTCGCACAGGTTTCTCTATTATTAAAGCACCTTGGGTATGTAAGGAGTCTCTATCATTAGAATGTGTGGGTTGAACCAGGAGTTTCTCCCGTTAGAATGTGGGGTCAGCCAGGAGTCTCTCCCATTACAGTTCCTGAGGTCAGCCAGGTGTCTCTGTCCATAGAATGACTGATTCATACAGAATTATGTATTATTAGAATGCCTGGGTTAGGCGAGGATTCTCTATCATTAGAATGCCTGGGATCGGCCAGGTGTCTCTCCTGTTAGAATCCTTTGGGTCAGCTAGATGTTCCTATTGTTAGAATGCCTGATGTCACCAACGTGTCTCTATCATTAGTATTCCTGAGGTCGGTCAGGAGTCTCTATCATTGCAATGCCTGGGGTTGGCCAGAAATATCTCTCATTAGAATGCCTTTGGTCAGTCAGGTGTCTCTATTTTTTAGAATACCTGAAGTCGCCCAGGTTCCTCTATCATTAGAATGTCTGTGGTCAGCATGAGTCTGTCTTGTTAAAATGTCTGGGGTTGGCCAAGGAGTCTCTCCTGTTTGAATGGCTGGGTTGGCCAGGTTTCGCTATCCTTAGAATGCCTGAGGTCATACGGGAGTCTTTATCATTAGAGTGCCTGGGGTAGTCCTGGGTTCTTTAACATTAGAATGCCTAGGGTCAGCCAAAAGTCTTTCCAGTTAGAATGCCTGGGTTCACCCAGCTGTCTGTACTGTTAGAATGCCTGACGTCACTTAGGGGTCTCTATTATTAGAATGACTGGGGTCGGCCAAGAGTGTCTACCATTAGAATGCCTAGGGTGGGAAAGGAGCCTCTCCTATTAGAATGTCTGGAGTTGGCCATGTGTCTCTATCCTAAGAATGCCCATGGTCTGACAGGTTTCTCTATTATTAGAGAATAATACCCCAGACTCCTGGGGTAGGCCAGGAGTCTCTATCTTTTGAATGCCTGTGGTCAGCCAAAAGTCTCTCCCTCTAGAATACCTATGGTGGACCAGGTGTCGTTATCCTTAGAATACCCGAAGTCACCCAATGTGTCTCTATCATTGGAATTTCTGTGTTTGGACAGAGGTATCTAGCATTAGAATGCCTGTAGTTGGTCAAGAGTCTCTCCTGTAAGAATGTCTGGGGTTGATAAAATGTTTCTCTCCTTAGAATGACTGAGTTTGCACAGGTGTCTATCATTAGAATGCCTGGGCTCAGAGAAGGCTCTCTATCATTAGAATGTCTGGGTTCAGCCTGGAGTGTCTTCCATTAGAATGCCTGTGGTTAGCCATTTGTCTTTATTTTAAAAATGCCTGAGGTGGCACAGGTGTCCCTATTATTAGAGTGCCTGGGCCATGCCAGGCATCTCTAACATTAGAATGCCTGAGGTCAGCAAGGAGTCTCTCCTGTTAGAATGCCTGGGGTCATCCAGGAGTCTCTCTCATTAGAATGCCTGGAGTCAACTAGGAGTTTGTCCCATTAGAGTGCCTGGGGTTGGCCAGGTGTCTCTATCTTTAGAATGTCTTAGGTCACATAGGTGTCTCTATCTTTAGAATGTCTTAGGTCACATAGGTGTCTCTATAATTAGAATGCCTAGGGTAGGTTAGGAGTCTTTATCATTAGAATGCTGAGGGTCAGCCAGGATTGTCTCCCATTATAATGCCTGGGGTCAGCCAGGTGTGTCTATTGTTAAAATGCCTGATGTCTCCTAGGTGTTTATCATTAGAATGCCTGGGGTCAGCCAGAAGTCTCTCCTGTTAGAATTCCTAGGGTGTGCCAGGAGTCTCTCTTGTTAGAATACCTGGGGTCTGCCAGGTGTCTCTATCCTTAGAAGGCCTGTTGCCCCACAGGTGTCTTCTTTACTAAACCACCTGTGGTAGGGCAAGAGTCTTCATTACTTGAATGCCTGGTATCAGCCAGGAATCTCTCTTGCTAGAATGCCTGGGGTGAACCAGGTGTCACTATCCTTAGAATGCCTGAGGTTGCCCAGTTGTCTCCATCATAATTCCTGTGTTCAGACAGGGGTCTGTAGCATTAGAATGCCTGCGGTTGGCCAAGAGTCTTCCCCTTCAGAATGCCTGAGATTGACCAGGTGATTCTCTGCTTAGAATGACTGAGTTCACACAGGTGTCTATTATTAGAATGCCTGGGTTCAGACAGGGATCTCTATCATTAGAATGCCTGGGGTCGGCATGGAATCCCTTTGGTTAGAATGTTTGTGGTAGGCCTGTGGTCTCTATCATTAGTAAGCCTGGTGTCGGTCAGTAGTCTCTCCAGTTAGAGTGCCTGGGGTCAACCAGGTGTCTCTATCCTTAGAATTCCTGAGGTAGCACTAGCACTGTTGTCTCCATCATTAGAATGTCTGCAGTAGGCCTAAAGTCTCTATGATTAGAAAGCCTAGTGTTGGCCAGGAGTTCCTACCATTAGAATGCCTTGGGTCAGTCAGTGTCTCTCCCGTTAGAAAGCCTGGGTCAGCCAGGTGTCTCTATCATTAGAATGCCTGAGGTAGCCCTCTTGTCTCTATCAATCATTATAATGACTGGATTTGGCCACAAGTTTTTTTTTGACGGAGTCTCGCTCTGTCACCCAGGCTGGAGTGCAGTGGCATGATCTTGGCTCACTGCAATCTCCACCTCCTGGGTTCACGCCATTCTCCTGCCTCAGCCTCGTGAGTAGCTGGGACTACAGGCCTCTGCCACCACGCCTGGCTATTTTTTTTTTTTTGTATTTTTAGTAGAGACAGGGTTTCACCATGTTAGCCAGGAAGGTCTCTATCTTCTGACCTCATGATCTGCCCGCCTCGTCCTCCCAAAGTGCTGGGATTACAGGCATGAGCCACCACGCCCAGCCGGCCACAAGTCTCTATCATTAGAATGCCTGGGTCGACCAGGAGTCTCTCCCATTAGAATGCCCAAAGTCGGCCAGGTGTCTCTATTTTTGATTGCCTGAGTTCACCCATGTATCTCTATAATTAGAATGCCTGGAGTTTCACAGGAGTCTGTCTTCTTAGAATGCCTGTGGTCAGCCTGGATTCTCTCCTGTTAGAATGCCTGGGGTTTGCTTGGTGTCTCTCTCCTTAGAATTTCTATTGTCTCCCAGATGTCTCTATTTTTAGACTGCCTGGGTTTGACCAGTAGTATCTCCTATTAGAATGCCTGTGGTCGGTCTGGTGTCTCTATCCTTAGATTGCCTGAGTTCTCCCAGGTATCTCTATCACAAGAATGCCTTGGGTCATCCAAAAGTCTCTTTCATTACAATGCCTGGGCACGGCCAGGCATCTCTGTTGTTAGAATGTCTGTGCTTGGCCCAGAGTCTCTCCCATTAGAATGCCTGTGGTTGGCCAAGTGTCTCTATCCTTAGAAAGTCTGGGATAGGCAGGGATTCTGTATCATTAGCATGCCTGTGGTCGGCCAGTAGTCTCTTAAGTTAGAATACTTGAAGTCAGCTAGGGGTCTCTATTTCTAAAATGCCTGAGGTCGCACAGGTGTCTCTATCATTAGAATGCTTGGAGTAGGCCAGGAGTCTCTTCTGTTAGAATGTCTGGGGTCGGCCAGGAGTCTGTATCTTAAGAATGCCTTAAGCCACATAGTTGTCTCTACCATTAGAATGCCTGGAATAGGCCAGGCATCTCTATTATTAGAATGTCTGTGCTCAGCAAGAAGTATCTCACGTTAGAATGCCTTGATAGGCCAGGAGTCTCTATAATTAGAATGCCTGTGGTCAGCCAGGAGTCTCTATTTAAAGAATGCCTTAAGTTACACAGGTGTCCGCCCTGAGTCCCTCTCGTTAGAATGCCTGGGGTCAGCTAGGTTTCTCTATCCTTAGAATGCCTGAGGTGCCACAGGTTTCTCTATCATTAGAGCACCTGAGATAGTCCAGGAGTCTCTATCATTCGAATGCTTGGAGTCTGCCAGGAGTCTCTCCCGTTAGAATGCCTGGGGTCAGCCAGTTGTCACTATCCATAAAATGCCTGAGGTTGCCCAGGTGTCTATCATTAGAATGCCTGGGATAAGACAGGAGTCACTAATATTAGGGAGGCTGGTGTTGGCCAGGATCCTGTTTTGTTAGAATGCCTGGTGTTGGCCAGAGGTCTTTATCATTAGAACGCCCACTGTGTGCCAGGAGTCTCTATCATTAGAATACCTGAGTTTGGCCAGAAGTCTCTTCTGTTAGAACGCCTGTAATAGACTGAGTGTGTCTCTCCTTAGAATGCCTGAGGTCACAAGGATTTTTTTATTATCAGCATAAATGAAGTAGGCCAGGAGTCTTTATCATTATAAATCTGGGAGTTGGCCAGGAGTCTCTTTCTTTAGGATGCCTGGGTCGGCCAGGTGTCTCTATCCTTAAAATGCCTGAGGTGGCCCAGGTGTCTATCATTAGAATGCCTGGGGTCAGCCAGGAGTCTTTCCTGTTAGAATGCCTGGAATCAGACAGGATTCTCTCCCATTGGAAAGCCTGTGTCTGTCAAATATCACTATCCTTAGATTGTCTGAGGTCCCCAGGTGTCTCTATCATTACAAAGCCTGGGGTAGGCCAGAAGTCTCTATCATTAGAATGCTGGGTTTTGTCAAAATTCTCTCCCACTAGAATACCTGGGGACAGCCACGTGTCTCTATCCTTAGAATGCCTGAGGTCCACCAGGCACCTCTATAATTGAAATGTCTGAAATCTGCCAGTATTCTCTCTCATTAGAATGCCTGGGGTGAACAAGAATTCTTTTTCATTAGAATTCTTGGGGTCTGCCAGGTGTCTTCATCCTTAGAATGTCTTAGGTCACACAGGTGTATTTATTATTAGAATGCCTGCGGTAGGATAGGAGTCTTTATTATTATAATTTTTGGGGTCAACCAGGAGTCATTCCCATTAGAATGCCTGGGGTCAGCCAGGTGTCTCTATCATTAGGTCCCAGAGCTGTCTCTATTATTACAAGCACCTGGGGTAGGCCAGGATTCTCTATCATTCAAATGCCTAAGGTCAGCCAGGAGCCTCTCCTGTTCGAGGTCCTGGGGATGGCTAGGTGTCTCTATCCTTAGAATGCCTGAAGTTGCACAGGTGTCTCTATCATTAGAATGCCTGGGGTAGGCCTGTAGTCTATGTCATTGGAAAGCCTGGTGTCGGTTAGGAGTCTCTCTTGTTAGAATGCCTTGGTTCATCCAGGTGTCTCTATCATTAGAATGCCTGAGTTTGCCCAGGTGTCTCTATCATTAGAGTGCCTGTGATTGGCCAGGAGTCTTTCCTGTTAGACTGCCTAAGGTCGGCCAGGGGTCTCCCCTGTTAGAAAGTTCGTGTGGGCCAGGTGTTTCTATCCTTAGAATGCCTAAGGTGGGCCCGGTGTCTCTATCCTTAGAATGCCTAAGGTTGCCAAAGTGTCTCTATCATTAGAATAAATGGGGTAGGCCAGGAGTATGTCCTGTTAGACTGACTAAGGTCAGCCAGGAATCTCTCCCATTAGAGTGTGTGAGGTTGTCCAGGTGTCTGCATCTTTAGAATGCCTGAGGTTGCACAGGTGTCTCTATCATTACAATGCTTGGCATAGGCTAGGAGTCTCTATCATTAGAAGCCTGGAGTCGGCCAGAAGCGTCTTTGGTTAGAAAGCCTTAGGTCAGCCAGGTTCTCTATTCTTAAAATGTCTGAAATCTCCCAGGCGTGTCTATTATTAGAATGTCTGTGTTCAGACAGAATTCTCCCCTGATAGAATTCCTGGGGTCAGCCATGTGTCTCTATCCTTAGAATGACTGAGGTTGCACAGGTGTCACTATTATTAGAATGCCTCTGGTAAGCCAGGAGTCTCCATTTCAACCATGCCTGGGTTTTCCCAGGTGTCTTTATTTTTCGAGTGCCTGAGGTAGCTTAGATGTTTTTATCCTTAGAGTGCCTGAGGTAGCTTAGATGTTTTTATCCTTAGAATGCCTGAGTTTGCACTGGCGCCCCCATCATTAGGATGCCTGGGGTAGGCCAGGAGTCTCTATCATTAAGAGTATCTGGGGTAGGCCATGTGCCTCTCCCATTAGAATGCCTGTTTTGGCCAGGTGTCTTTGTCCTTAGAATGCCTGATGTAACCCAAAATTCTCTGTCATTAGAATGACTGCGGTTTGTCAGGAGTCTCTTCTATTAGAATGCCTGTGGTGGTCCAGGTCTCACTCTCCTTAGAATGTCTGATGTCACCCATGTGTCTCTATCAATAGAATGCCTGGGGTGGGCCATGTGCCTCCCTTGTTAGAATGCCTGGGGTCATCCAGTCATCTCTCTCATTAGAATGCCTGGGTCAACCAGGTGTCTCTACCCATAGAATGCCTGGCGTTGCTCAGGAGTCTCTATCACTGAAACGCCTGGGGTCATCCAGGGGTCTCTGTTATTAGAATGCCTGAGGTGGCACAGGTGTCTCTGTCATTAGCATGTCTGTGGTAACCCAGAAGTCTCTACCATTAGAATGTCTGGGATTGGCCAGGATTCTCTCTCGTTAGAATGCTGGGGCAAGCCAGGTGTCTGTATCCTTAGAATGCCTGAGGTCGCCCAGGTGTCTCTATCATTAGAATGCCAGGGGTCAGCCAGAAGTTTCCATCAGTTCAATGCCTTGGGTCAGCCAGGACTCTCTCTCCTTAGAATACCAGGGTTCTGCCAGGTGTCTCTCCTATTAGAATGCCTCGGTTTGGCCAGTTGTCTTTATCTTTAGAATGCCCAAGTTTGTCCAGATGTTTCTACCATTAGAATGCCTAGAATCAGTCAGAGCGTCTTTGGTAAAAATGCCTGGGTTTTGCTAGGAATCTCTCCCATTAAATTGCCGGGGTCAGCAATGTGTCTGTAACCTTAGAATGTCTCATGTCTCACTGATGTCTCTATCATTAGAATGCCTGGGGTAGGCCATGGATCTCTATCATTAAAATGCCTTGGGTTGGCCAGGAATCTCTCTTGCTAGGATGGCTATGGGGTTGATGATGTGTCTCCATCCCTAGAATGCCAGAATTTGCCCAGGTGTCTATATCATTAGACTGCCTGGAAATGGCCAGGAGTCTCTGTCATTAAAATGCCTAGGGTATGCCTGGAATCTCTATCCATAGAATGCCTGAAATTGCCCAGTTGTTTCTATTATTAGAATGCCTAGGTTTGGCCAGGAGTCTCTCCTGTTAGAATGCCTGGGGTCCACCAGGAAGGTCTCCCATTAGAATGACATCATTTGAAGACATGTCTCTATCTTTAGAATGCCTGAGGCCTCAGAGGTGTCTCTAACCTTAGAATGCCTGGTGTAGGCCAGGAGTCTCTCCCACTAGAATGCCTGGGGTCAGTGAAAACTCTCTCTCATTAGAATGCCTGGTGTCATCCAGGAGTCTCTATCCTTAGAATGCCTAATGTCGCCCAGATGTCACTATCATTAGAATGCCTGTGGTTTGCCAGAAATTTCTCCTGTTAGAATGCCTGGGGTCAGCCAGGTTTCTCTATTTTTAGAATGCTTGAGATTTCACATAATTCTCTATCATTAGAGTGCCTGGGTTGGCCAGGAGTCTCTATCATTCAAATGCTTGGGGTTGGTCAGAAGTCTCTTTTGATAGAATGCCTATTGTTGACCAGTTGTCACTATCCATTGAATGCCTGAGGTCACAAAGGTGTGTCTCATTAGAACTTTTGAAATAAGACAGGAGTCTTTAATATTAGGAAGCCTAATGTCGGCCAGGAGCCTCTCTTTTTAGAATGCCTGAAGTTTGCTAGGTGTCTCTATCCTTAGAATGGTGAAGTTGCCCAGGTGTCTCTATCGCTAAAGTGCCTGGGATCAGTGAAGAGTCTCTCTCATGAGAATGCCTGTGGTTGGACAGGAGTCTCTCCCATTAGAATCCCTGGTGTCAATCAGGAGTCCCTCCCATTGGAATACCTGTGGTGAGCCAAGGTGCCTTCATCCTTAGAATGCCTGATATCAGGGAGGTGTCTCTTATCATTAGAATGCCTTTGGTCCACAAGGAGTCTCTCCCATTAGAAATCCTGGGTTCAGCCATGTGTCTGTATCCTTAGAATGCCTGAGGTTACCCAGGTGTCTCTATCATTAGAATGTTTAGAATCATTCAGGAGTCTCTATCATTGGAATGCCTGGTTCACTTTGGATTCTCTATCGATAGAATGCCTGGGTTCAGCCAGGTGTCTTTATCCTAAAAATGCCTGAGGTTGCTCAGCTGTCTTTATCATTAGAGTGCCTGGGCTAAGCCAGAAGTTTTTATTGTTAGTATGTCTGGGCTCGGCCAGGAGTCTCTCCCATTAGAATGCCTGGGGTTGGCCAGTTGTGTCTATCATTAGAATGGTGAGCTCACCTAGGTGTCTCTATCATTAGAATGCCTGGAGTTGGCCTTGAGGCTCTATAATTAGAATGCCTGGGTTCAGCCAAAAGTCTCTTTGGTTAGAATGCCTGGGGTCAGCCAGGTGTCTCCATTTTTAGAATGCCTGAGGTCGCCCAGGTTTCTCTATCATTAGAATTCCTGGGGATGTCCAGGTGTCTCTTTTATGAGAATGCCTGTGGTCGACCAGGAGTCTTTCCCGTTAGAATGCCTGTGTTTGGGCATGAGTCTTTATCATTGGAATGCTTGGGGTCACCCATTAAACTTTTCCGTTAGATGCCTGGGGTTGGCCCAGTGTCTGTATTGTTAGAATGCCTGATGTTGCCCAGGTGTCTCTACCATTAGAATTCCTGGGGTCGGCCAAGAGTCTCTCGCATTAGAATTCCTGAGGTTGGCTAGGAGTTTTTCCCATCAGAATGCCTGGGGTTGGTCAGGCATCTCTATCCTTAGAATGCTACAGGTCTCACAGGTGTCTTTTTCATTAGAGAACCTGATGTAGACCAGGAGTCTGTCATTCTTATGCCTGTGGTCGGCCAGGAGTCTCTCCTGTTAAAGTGCCTGGGGTGGGCCATGCATCTTTATCATTGAAATGCCTAAGTTCACCCATGGGTCTGTATAATTAGAAAGCATGGAGTCAGCCAGGAATCTCTCCTATTAGAATGTCTAGGGTTGGCCAGGTGTCTTTCCTATTATAATGCCTGGGTTGGCCAGGTGTTGGTATTTTTAGAATGCCTGAGGTTGCTCTGGTGTCTCTATCATTAGAATGCCTGGGGTAGTCCCAAAGTCTCTATTATTAGAATGCCTGGGGTTGGCAAGGGGTGTCTTTTGTCAGAATGCCTGGGGTCAGCCAGGTGTCTTTAGAATGCCTGGGGTGGGCCAGGTTTCTCTATCCTTAAAATGCCTGAGGTCGCCCAAGTGTCTCTATCATTAGAATGGCTGGTATCAGCCAGGAGTCTGTCCTGTTAGAATGCCTGGCATCGGCCAGCAGCCTATATTCTTAGAATCTCTGAGGCCATCTAGGTGTCTCTATCATTAGTATGCCTGGGGTTGGCCAAAAGTCTCTCTCATTAGAATGCCTGGGGTCGACCAGGAGTCTTTCCTGTTAGAATGCCTGGGGTTAGTCGGGGGTCTTTAACCTTAGAATATCTTAGGTCACACACGTATCTCTATCATTAGAATGCCTGTGGTAGGCCAGGAGTCTCTATCGCTTGAATGCCTGGGGTCAGCCATGAGTCTCCCCCGTTAGAATGCCTGGGGTCACTCAGGTGTCTCTATCCCTAGAATGCTACAGTCTCACAGGTGTCTTTTTCATTAGAGTGCCTGAGGTAGGCCAGGAGTCTCTATCATTCTTATGCCTGTGGTCAGCCAGGAGACTCTCCCGTTAGAGTGCCTGGGGTGGGACAAATGTCTCTATCATTGAAATGCCTGGGGTCGCCCATGGGTCTGTATAATTAGAATGGATGCAGTCAGCCAGGAATCTCTCCCAATAGAATGCCTAGAAATGTCCAGGTGTCTTTCCTTTTATAATGCCTGGGTTGGCCAGGTGTCAGTATTTTTAGAATGCCTGTGGTCGCTTTGGCATCTCTATCATTAGAATGCCTGGGGTAGACCAAAAGTCTCTGTCATTATAATACCTGGGGTCGGCAAGGGGTGTCTTTTGTTAGAATGCCTGGGGTCGGCCAGGTTTCTCTATCCTTATAATGCCTGAGGTTGCCCAAGTGTCTCTATGATTAGAATGGCTGGGGTCAGCCAGGAGTCTCTCCCATTAGAATGCCTGAGGTCGACCAGGAGTCTCTCCTGTTAGCATGTATTGGGTCAGCCAGCTTGTCTCTATTCTTAGAATCTCTGAGGTTGCCCAAGTGTCTCTATGATTAGAATGGCTGGGGTCAGCCAGGAGTCTCTCCCATTAGAATGCCTGAGGTCGACCAGGAGTCTCTCCTGTTAGCATGTATTGGGTCAGCCAGCTTATCTCTATTCTTAGAATCTCTGAGGTCACCCAGGCGTTTCTATCATTAGTATGCCTGGGGCTGGCCAAAAGTCTCTCTCATTAGAATGCCTGGGATCGACTAGGAGCCTTTCCCATTAGAATGCCTGGGGTCAGCCAGGGGTCTTTAACCTTAGAATGCCTTAGGTCACACAGGTATCTCTATCATTAGGATGCCTCTGGTAGGCCATGAGTCTGTCCTGTTAGAATGCCTGGGCTCAGTCAGGTGTCTCTATCCTTAGAATGCTACTGTCTCACAGGTGTCTTTTTCATTAGAGCACCTGAGGTAGGCTAGGAGTCTCTATCATTCTTATGCCTGTGGTCAGCCAGGAGTCTCTCCCATTAGAGTGCCTGGGGTGGCCCAGGTGTCTGTATCATTGAAATGCCTGAGGTCGCCCAGGGGTCTGTATGATTAGAATGCTTGCAGTCGGCCAGGAATCTCTCCCGTGAGAATCTCTAGGGTTGGCCAGGTGTCTTTCCTGTTATAATGCCTGGGTTAGCCAGGTGTCAGCATCTTTAGAATGCCTGCAGTCTCTCTGGCGTCTCTATCATTAGAATGCCTGTGGTAGGCCAAAAGTCTCCAACATTAGAAAGTCTGGGGTCGGTAAGTGGTGTCTTCTGTTAGAATGCCTGGGGTTGGCCAGGTGTCTTTATCTACAGATTTCCTGAGGTTGCCTATCTGTCTCTGTCATTGGAATGCCTAAGTTAGTCTAGGACTCTCTATCATTAGAATGCCTATGATCAGCCAGGAGTATCTCCCATTAGAATGCCTGGTGTCAGCCAGCTGTCCTTATTCTTAGAATCTATGAGGTCACCCAGGTGTCTCTATCATTAGAGTGTCTGGGGTCAGCCAGAAGTCTCTATCATTAGAATGCCTGGTGTCGGTCAGGAGTCTCTCCCATTACTATGCCTGGGCTTGGCCAGGTGTATCCATCTTTAGAATGAATGAGGTCACACAGGTATCTATCATTGGAATGCCTGGAATGTAGGCTAAGAGTATCTATCAATAGAATGCCTGTGGTCAGCCTGGAGGCTCTCCTATTAGAATGCCTGGGGTCTGCCACGTGTCTCTATCTTTAGAATTCCTGAGGTTGCACAGGTTTATTTATCATTAGAATGCATGGGGTCAGCCCAAAGTCTCTCCTATTAGAATGCCTGGGGTTCAGCCAGCTATCTCTATTCTGAGAATCTCTGAGGTCACCCAGGTGTCTCTATTATTAGTGTGCCTGGGATTGGCCAAAGTCTCTCTCATTAGAATGCCTAGGGTCAACAAGGGCTCTTTCCCGTTAGAATGCCTGGGGCCAGCCAGATGTCTCTATTCTTAGAATGCCTTAGGTCACACAGGTGTCTCTATCATTAGAATGCCTGTTGTAGGCCAGGAGTCTTTATCATTTGAATGCCTGGGATAAGCCATGATTCTCTCTGATTATATTGCCTGGGGTCAGCCCAGTGTCTTTACTGTTAGAATGCCTGATGTTACCCAGTTGTCTATCACATTAGAATGCCTGGGGTGGGCCAGGAGTCTCTCGTGTTAGAATGCCTGGGGTCAGCCAGGTGCCTTTATTCTTAGAATGCTTTATGTCCCACAGGTGTCTCCATCATAAGGGCACCGGGGGTAGGCCAGAAATCTATATCATTCAAATGCCTGTGGTCAGCCACGAGTGTCTCCCATTAGAGTGCCTAGTGTCAGCGTGGTGTCTATATTTTTAGAATGCCAGAGGTCGCCCAGGAGTCTGTATCATTAGAATGCCTGGGGTCAGCTGGGAATCTCTCCCATTAGAATGCCTAGAGTTGGCCAGGTGTCTCTCTTGTTAGAAAGCCTGGGTTAGGCATGTGTCTTTATTCTTAGAATGTCTGAGGGTGCCCAGATGTCTCTATCATTAGAATACCTGGGTTAGGCCAGGAGTCACTATCATTAAAATACATGAAGTCAGCAAGGAGTGTCTCTCTTGAGAATGCCTGGGGTATTCCCAGTGTCTCTTTCCATAGATTTCCTGGGGTCACCCAGGTATCTCTATCACTAGAATGCCTGGGTTTGGCCAAAAGTCTCTATCATTGGAAGGCCTGGGCTCGGCCAGGAGGCTTTCCCATTAGAATGCCTGGGGTCAGCCTGGTGTCTCTATCCTTAGAATGCCTGAGGTCGCCCAGGTGACTCTATCATTAAAATGCCTATGGTCAGCCAGGAGTCTCTATCATTAGCATGCATGTGGTCTTCCAGTTGTCTCTCTCGTTGGAATGTCTGAGGTTGACCAGGTGTCCCTATTTTTAGAATGCCTGAGGTCACAAAGGTGTCTCTCTCATTAAAATGCCTATGGTGGCTAGAAGTCTCTATCATTAGAATGCCTTGTGTTGGGAAACAGTCTCTTACGTTAGAATGTCTGGTGTCAGCCATGTGTCTCTATCTTTAGAATGGCTGAGTTTTCTCAGGTGTCTCTATTGTTAAAATGCCTGCAGTTGGCCAGGAGTCTTTATCATTAGAATGCCTGTGGTCAGCCAAAAGTCTCTCCCAATAGAATACCTGGGGCAGCAAGGAGTCTCTTTATTTTGAATGCCTGTGTTCGGTCAGGTGTCTCTATCCTTAGAATGCCTGAGGTCGCACAGGTTTTTATATTATTAGATTGCCTGGACTAGATCAGGTGTCTCTATTATTAGAATGCCTGTGGTTGGCCAGGAGTCTTTCCATTAGAATGCCTGATTAGAATGCCTTGACCATAAGAATGGTCAGGTCGCCCAGGTGTCTTTATCTTTAGAATGCCAGGGGTCTGCCAGGAGTCTCTATTATTAGAATGCCTGTGCTTGTCCAGTAGTCTCTCTCGTTAAAATGCCTGGGTTTGACCAGGTGTCTCTATCCTTACAATGCCTGATGTCACACAGGTTTCTCTTCCATTACAATGAATGGGGTAGTCTAGGAGTCTCTATAACTAGAATGCCTGGTTTTCACCAGGAGTCTTTTCCATTAGAATAGCCATGGTCGGCAAGGTGTCTCCATGCTTAGAATGCCTGAGGTCACTTAAGTGTCTCTATCATTAGAATGCCTGTGGTTCTCTATGAATCTATCCCATTAGAATGCTTGGGGTCGACCAGGTGTCTCTATCCTTAGAATGCTTGGATTCACCCAGGTGTTTCTGTCATTAGAATGCCTAATGTCTTCCGAGAATCTCAATCATTTGAATGTCTGGTGTCGGCCAGGAGTCTCTCCCATTATAATGCCTGGCGTTGGCCAGATGTTTCTATTTTTAGATTGCCTAAGTTTGAATAGGTATCTCTATCATTATAATCCCTGGTGTATGCCAGCATTCTCTATCATTGGAATGCCTGCTGTCGCCCAGGAGTGTTTATCTTTAGAATGTGTGAGGTTCCCCACATGTCTCTATCATAAGCATGCCTTGGGTTGACCAGGTCTTTCTATTTTTAGAATGCCTGATGTCAAACAGGTGTCTCAATGATTAGAATGCCTGGGGAATTGCAGGAGACTGTATCATTAGAATGCCTGGGGTCGGCCAGGAGTCTCTTCCATTGGAATGTGTGGGGATGACCAAGTGTCTTTATCCTTAAAAATGCCTGAGGTACCTCAGGTGTCTCTATCATTAGAATTCCTTGGGTTGGCTAGGAGTTTTTATTATTAGAATTGCCGGGGTCGGCCAGGAGTCTCTCCTGTTAGAATGGCTGGGTACAGCAAGGAGTCTCTCCCATCAGAAAGCCTGGAGTGAGCCAGGTTTCTCTATCCTTAGAATGTCTGAGGTAAGACAGGTGACGCTATAATTAGAATGCCTGGGGTAGGCTATGAGTCTCTATTATTCGAATGCCTGGGGTCGACTAGGAGTCTCTTCCACTAGAATTCCTGTGGTCAGCCAGGTGTCTCTATGCTTAGATTGCCTGATGTCACCCAGGTGTCTCTATCATTAGAATGTCTGGGGTTAGCCAGGAGTCTCTCTTGTTAGAATGCCTGGGTTTGGCCAGTTGTATCTACCCTTTGGATGCCTGAGGTCGTCCAGGAGTCTCTATCATTAGAATGCCTTAGTTCACTTAGGAGTCTCTCCCGTGAGAATGCCTTGGATCGTCCAGGAGTCTCTTCTGTTAGAATGCCTGTGGTCAGCCAGGTGTGTCTCTTCTTACAAAGCCTGAGGTTGCACAGGTGTCTCTATCATTATAATACCTGGGGTAGGCCAGGAGTCTCCATCATTAGAATGCCTGAAGTCTGCTAAGAGTCTCTCTTGTTAGAATGCCAGGGTTGGCCAAGTGTCTCTATCCTTACAATGACTGGGGTTGGCTAGGTGTCTCTATCCTTACAATGACTGAGGTAACACAGGTGTCTCTATCATTAAAATGCCTAGGGTCGTCCAGGAGTCTTTATCATTAGAATGCCTGGGTTCAGCCAGTTGACTCCCCCGATAGAATGTTTGGGGTCACAAGGTGTCCCTACACTTAGAATGCCTGAGGTCACTTAGGTGTCTATACCATTTGAATGCCTGGGGTTGGCCAGGATTCTCTACTGTTAGAATGCCTTGGTTAAGCCATTAGCATACCTAGGGTAACCTTAGAATGACTCTGGTCCCCAAGATGACTCTATCATTAGAATGCCAGGGGTCAGCCAGGAGTCTATCATTAGAAGGCCTGGGGTTTGCCAAAAGGCTCCCACCTGATGTCTGCCAGGTGTCTCTGGCTTTAGAATGCCTGAAGTCTCACAGGTGCCTCTATCATTAGAGCACTTGTGGTAGGCCAGGAGTTTCTATAATTAGAATGCTGGGGGTCAGACAGGAGTCTCTTCCATTAGAATGCCTGGGTTTGTCCAGGAATCTCTCCCATTGGAATGGCTGGTGTCGGCCAAGTGTCTCCATCCTTAGAATGCCTGAGGTTCCTTAGGTGTCTCTATTATTAGTATGCCTGGGATTGGCCAGGATTCTTTATAATTAGAATGCCTAGGGATGGTCAGGAGTATCTCTTATTAGAATAACAGGTTGGCCAGGAGTCTCTCCCCTTAGAATGACTGAGTTCTGCCAGGTGTCTCTATCCTTAGTATGCCTGAGTTCCCACAAGTGTTTTTATCATTAGAATGTTTGGGGAAAGCCAGGAGTCTCTATCATCAGAATGCCTGGGTTTGGACAGGAGTCTCCATAATTAGGATGCTTGTGGTCAGACAGAAGTCTTTCCCATTTAAATGCTTGGGGTTGGCCAGAAGTCTCTCCAGTTAGAATGCCTGTCATCGGCCAGGAGTCCATCCAGTTAGAATGCTGGAGTTTTTCAGGTGTATTCATCCTTAGAATGCCTGAGGTCTTCCAGGTGTCTCTATTATTAGTATATTTGGGGTTGACCAGCTGTCTGTCCCGTTAGAATGCCTGTGGTCAGCCAGGTGTCTCTACCCTTAGAATGCCTTGGGTGGCCCAGGAGTTTCTATCACTAGAATGCCTGAGGTTGGCCAGGGGTCTTTATCACTAGAATGTTTGGTTTCAGCCAGGAGTCTCTTTCATTAGAATTTCCAAATTTGGGCTGGTGTCTCTATCCTTAGAATGCCTGAGGTGGAACAGTTGTCTCTATCATTAGCACGCCTTCGGTAGGCCAGGAGTCTCTATCATTAGAATGCCTATGGTTGGCAAGGACTCTCTCCCCTTACAATGCCGGGGGTCTGCCAGGAGTCTCTTCCATTAGAATGCATTGAATTGGCCAGGGGTCTTTATCTTTAAAATGTGGGAGGTTGCCCAGTTGTCTCTATCATTAGAATCCCTAGGGTCAGCCAGTAGTCTCTTCATTTAGAATGCATAGGTTCTGCCAGCAATCTCTCCTTTTAGAATACCTGGGGTCAGCCATGTGTCTCTATTCTTAGAATGTCTCATGTTGCACAACTTTCTTTATCATTAGAATGCCTGGAATAGGCCAGGATTCTCTATCATTAGAGTGCCTTAAGTTGGCCAGGAGTCTCTCCTGTTTGAATGACTGGGGTTGACGATGTGTCCCCCATCCTTAGAATGGCCGAGGTCACCCAGGTGTCTATATCATAAGAACGC
The DNA here is from genome assembly GCF_029289425.2 of Pan paniscus. Lineage (NCBI taxonomy): Eukaryota > Metazoa > Chordata > Mammalia > Primates > Hominidae > Pan > Pan paniscus. Next base: position 59,667,363 of record NC_073272.2, on the reverse strand, counting down.
CTGAGAACAGCCAGAAGTCTATCATTAGAATGCCCGGAGTATGCCAGGAGTCTCTACCACTAGAATGTATGGGCTATTCAGGTGTCTCTATCCTTACAATGCGTGATGTTGCCCAGGTGTCTTTATCATTAGAACGCCTGGGTTCGGCCAAGAGTCCCTTTCATTAGCATGACTGGAATTGGCAAGGTTTCTCCATCATTAGAATGCCTGAGATCTCAGAGGTGTCTCTAACATTGGATTTCCTAGGGTCGTCCAGGAGTCTTTTCCATTAGAATGCCTGGGGTTTGCCAGGTTTCTCTATCTTTAGAATGCCTGAGGTTGCAGAGGTGTCTCTAACGTTAGAACGCCTGGGTTAGGCCAGGAGTTTCTATCATTAGAATTCCTAGAATTAGCCAAGAGTACCTCCCATTAGAATGCTTGTGGTTGCCCAGGTGTCTCTATCATTAGAATGTCAGGTGTCGGCCAGTAGTCTCTATAATTAGAATGCCTCGGGTTGACGAGGAATCTCTAACATTAGAATGCCTGGGGTCAGCCAGGTATCTCTAAACTTAGAATGTATGAGGTCGCACAAGTGTCTTTATCCTTAGAACGTCTGGGATTGGCCAGGAGTCTCTATCATTCGAATGCCTGGAATTTGCCAGGAGTCTGTTTTCTTAGAAAATCAAGGGTCCACCAGCAGTCTCCCCATTAGAATGCATCAGCCAGATGTCTCTATTTTTAGAATGCTTAAGATCGCACATTTGTCTCTACCATCAGAGTGATACCTCAAATCGGCCAGGTTTTTCTATACCTAGAATGCCTGAGGTATCACAGGTGTCACTATCACTGGAATGTTTGAGGTAGGCCAGGACTGTCTGTCATTAGAATGCCTGGGGTTGGCCAGGACTCTCTCCTGTTAGAATGCTGTGGTTCCACCAAAAGTTTCCACTGCTAGAATGCCTCAGTTCAGCCAGGTGTCTCTATCTTCAGAATGCCTGTGATCGCCCCGGTGTCTCTATCTTTAGAATGCCAAGGGTGGGCCAGCATTGTCTCCCATTAGAATGCCTGGGTTCGACCAGATGACTTTATTCTGAGAATGTCTGAGTTCCCCCAGGTGGCTCTATCATTAGAATGCCTGGGGTCAGCCAGGAATCTCTACCATTAGAATGCCTGGGGTAGGCCAGTGGACTCTCTTGTTATAATGCCTAGTGTTGGCCAGTAGTCTCTCCCATTTGAATGCCTGGGGTCAGCCAGGTGTTTCTATCCTTAGAATGCCTCAGGTCCCATAGGTGTCTCTATCATTACCTGTGGTAGGTGAGGTATCTCTACCATTGGATTGTCTGGGGTCAGCCAGGAGTCTCTCATTTTAAAATTCCTGGGGCAGGCCACGTATCTCTATCATTAAAATGCCTGGGGCTTGCCAGGTGTCACACTTTTAAAATGCCTGAGTGTATAATGCCTGGGGTAGGGCAGAAGTCTCTATCATTAGAATGCCTGGGGTCAACCAGGGATATCTCCCATTAGAATGCCTTGAGTTGGCCACGTGTCTCTATTCTTAGAATGCCTGAGGTCATCAAGGAATCTATCATCAGAATGCTTGGAGTAGGCCTGGAGTCTCTATCATTAGATATCCTGGATTTGGCCAGGGCCCTCTCCTGTTAGAATGCCAGGGGTCCACCAAAAGTCTCTGTTGTTAGAATGCTTCAGTTCAGCCCAGTGTCTCTATCTTTAGAATGCTTGTGTTTCCCCAGGTGTGTCTATCATTAAATGCCAAGGTTCAGCCAGGAGTCTCTCTTGTCAGGATAACTGAGGTCAGTGAAGTGTCTCTAGTCTTAGAATGGCTGAGGTCTCAGAATTGTCTCTAAAATTAGAATGTCTGGGGTATGGCAGGAGTCTCTCCCTTAAGAATGCCTGGGGTCGGCCAGGAGAATCTTCCATTTAAATGCCTGCAGTCGGCAAGGTGTCTCTATCCTTAAAATGCCTGAGATCGCATAGGTGTCTCTGTCATTAGAATGCCTGGGTTAGGCCAGGCTTCTTTATCTACTAGAATGCATGGGTAGGGACAGAAGTCTCCCCCGTTAGAATGCCTGGGGTCATCCAGGTTTCTCTATCCTTACAATTCCTGAAGTCAGTCAGTTACCTCTATCATTAGAATGCCTGGGCTAGGCCATGAGTCCCTATCATTAGAATATTTGTTTTTGGCCTGGAGTCTCTCCCGTTGGAATGCCTGGGGTTGGCCAAATTTCTTCATCTTAAAAATGCTTGAGGTCGCACTGGTATTTCTATCACTAGAATGCCTGGGCTAGACCATAAGTCTCTGTCATTAGAATGTCTGAAGTTGGCCACATGTCTCCCGTTAGAATGCTTGGGGTTGGCCAGGTGTCTTTATCCTTAGAATGGTGAGGTTGCCCTGGTGTCTCTACCATTACAATGCCTGGGGTCGGAAAGAAGTCGCATTAGAAAGTCTGGGTCAAGCAGGTGTCTCTATCTTTAGAATGCCTGAGGTCACCCGGCTGTCTCTATCATTAGAATGCCTGTGGTCAGCTCGGATTCTCTACCGTTAGGATACCTAGGATTGGCCAGGAGTCTCTCCCAGTAGAATGCCTGGTTGGGCCAGGTGTCTCTATCCTTTTATTGCCTGATATCCCCCAGGTGTCTCTATCATTGGAATGCCTGGATTCGGCCAAGAGTCTCTATCATTAGAATGCCTGGGGTTGACTAAGAGTCTCTCTGGTTCTCTAACATTAGAATTCCTGAGGTTTGCCAGGAGTCTCTCCCATTAGAATGCCTGTGGTCTACCTGGTGTCTCTATCCTTAAAATGGCTGAGATCCGCCAGGTGTCTCTAGTATTAGAATGTCTTGAATAGGCCAGGAGTCTCTATCATTGTAATGTCAGGGATTTTCCAGGTGTCTCTAACAATAGAATGCCTGATGTCGCCCAGGTGTCTCTATTATTAGAATGCCTGTAGTCAGCCAGGTGTCTCTATCTTTAGAATGCCTAAGGTCACACAGGTGTCTCTATCATTAGAATTTCTTAGTTAGGCCAGGAGTCTCTATTATTAGAATGCCTTCGGTCAGCCAGGACTCTATCATTGGAATGCCTGCCTTGGGCCGCGTGTCTCTATCCTTAGAATGACTGATGTCGCCCAGGTGTCTGTATTAGAATGCCTGGGGTTGGGCAGGAGTATCTGTTGTCAGAATGCCTGAGGTCACGCAGGTGTTTCTATCATTACAATACCTGGTGAAGGCCAGGGTCTCTATCACTAGAATTCCTGAGGTCAACCAGGAGTCTCTCACATTATAATGCCTGGGGTCTGCCAGTTCTCTCAATAATTAGAATGACTGAGGTAGCACAGGTGTCTCTAATATTAGAATTCCTGAGGTCAACCAGTTTCCTTTACCATTAGAATGCCTGGGGTGGCCAGGGATCTTTATCATTACAATTCCTTGGGTAGGCCAGTAGTCTCTCCCATTAGAATTCCTTTGATTAGCTAGGTGTCTCTATCCTTAGAATGCCTGCGGTCAGACAGGAGTATCTCCCATTAGAATGCCTGGGGTTCATGAGGTGGCTCTATTTTTAGAATGACCAAGTTTGCACAAGTTTCTCTATCATTAGAATGCCTGTGGTAGGCCAGGAGTCTCTCCTGTTAGAAAGTTTGGTGTCAGCCACGAGTCTCTCCCGTTAGAATACCTTGGGTCGGGAAGGTGTCTCTATCCTTAGATTGATTAAGGTTGCCCAGATGTCTCTATCATTTGAATACCTTGGTTTGACCATGAGTCTCTATCATTAGGTCGGCCATAAGTCTCTTTCATTAGAATGCCTGGGTTCAATGAGGTGACTCTATTTTTATAATGATGGAGGGCACATTTTTACAAATAGTTTGTTTCCAATTTTTATCACTAAATATAGGTTTTTCACTATGGGCTTCAATATGCTCAGAAATGTCTCTTTGTAGATCCTACAAAAAAGTTTTCAAACTGGCAAATCGAAACACAGGTTGCATTCTTTAAGATCAATCCATGCATCACAAAGCATTTTCACATATACCTTGTTTCTAGTTTTTATCAAAGCATATTCCTTTTTTTTCACATGAGGCATCAATGGGCTCAGAAATGTTAGTATGTTGATTGTACAAAAAGAGTGTTTCTAACCTGCTGAATCAAAACACAGTTTCCATTCTGTGAGATGAATCCACACGTTACAAAGCATTTTCACAGACAGCCTGTTTCTGGTTTTTATTCCAGAGTATTCGTTTTTTCACTCTAGCCTTCAATGGGCTCAGAAATGTCCATTTGTACATTCTACAAAAGAGTGTTTTCAACATGTTGAATCAAAACACCGGTTCCATTCTGTGAGATAAATGCACACATCCCATAGGATTTTCACAGATAACATGTTTCTAGGTTTTTTTCGTGGAGTATTTGGTTTCTCACTACAGTTCTCAATAAGCTCAGGAATCTATCTTTGTAGATTATACAAAAAGAGTATATCCAACCTGGTGAATCAAAACACAGTTTTCATTCTGTGAGGCGAATGCACACATCACCAAGCTTTTCAACAGATAGCTTATTTTTAGTATTTACCACCAAATATTCGGTTTTTGACTATAGGTTACAATGGGCTCAGAAATGTCTGTTACTACAAAAACATTGTTTCCAACCTGCTAAATCAAAGCACAGGTTCTATTCTGCAAGACGAATCCACCCATCACAAACCATTTTCACAGATAGCTTTTTTTCAAGTTTTTATCACTTGATATTCAGTTTTTCACTATAAGCCTCAATAGGATCAGAAATGTCCCCTTTTAGGTTTTAAAAAAAGAACATTTCCAACCTAGTGAGTCAAAATGCAAGTTTCATTCTGTGAGATGATCCAACACATCTCAAAGCATTTTCACAGTTAGCTTATTTCACCTTTTTTTAAGGCAGGATATTTGGTTTTGCACTTAGGTCTCAATGGGTTCAGAAATCTCCCTTCATAGATTCCACAAAGAGAGTGTTTCCAACTTGGTGAATCAGAACACAGATTTTAATCTATGAGATGAATCCACACATGACAAAAGCATGGCTTTACACAGATAGCTTGTTCCCAGTTTTTATCATGAGTTATTCCATTTCTCACTATAGTTGTCAAAGGGCTTAAAAAATGTCCCTTTGTAGATTCTTAAAACAAAATTGTCTCCAACCTGGTGAATCAAAATACAGGTTCCATTTTGTGAGATGAACCCACACATCACAATGGATTTTCTCAGATGGCTTGTTTCTAGTTTTTATTGCAGGATATCCGGTTTTCCCCCATAGGCATCAGTGGGCTCAGAAATGTCTGTCCATAGATTCTACAAAAATACTACTTCTAACCTGCTGAATCAAAACACAGGTTTTATTCTATGAGATGAATATACACAGCACAAAGCATTTTCACACTAGCATTTCTAGTTTTTATTGCAGCATATTTGGTTTTTTAAAATAGGGATAAATGGACTCAGAAATTTCTGTTCATATATTCTAAAAAAAAGAGTGTTTTCATCCTGCTGAATCAAAACACAGGTTGCCTCCTTTGAGATTAATCCACGCATCACAAAGGATTTTCACAGATAGCTGGTTTCTTGTTTTTGTTGAGGGATATTTGGTTTTTTATTATAGTCCTCAATGGGCTCATAAGTCTCCATTCATAGATTCTAGAAAAAGAGTTTCCAACCAGGTGAATCATAACCCAGGTTACATATTGGGAGATGAATCCACATGTTACAAAGCATTTTCACAGATAGGTTGTTTCTAGTATTTATTGAGGGATATTCAGTTTTCACTATAGGTATCAAGGGGCTCAGAAATGTCCCTTGGTAGATTCTACAAGAAGAGTATTTCCAACGTGGTCAATCAAAACACAGGTTCCATTCTGTGAGATGAACCCTCTTATGAAAAATCATTTTCACAGACAGCTTGTT